>NC_061514.1:340194498-340329462 GCF_022539505.1 Lolium rigidum
CATTATATAGGTGGATCCCAAGTGTTGGTGTCCAAGTCTTCGAATAAGACCCGAAACCAAAACCTTCCATAGGAGGGGGCAAACCTAGCCCAACTAGGACTCCCACCCAAAGGTGGGATTCCCACCTCCCATGTGGGGGGTGGCCGGCCCCCTATGGTGGAGTCCACTTGGGACTCCACCCCATCTAGGGCTGGCCGGCCATGGAGGTGGAGTCCCTTGTGGACTCCACCTTCCTTGGTGGTTTCTTCCGGACTTTTCTAGAACCTTCTAGAACCTTCCATAGAACCTTCCGCGACATTATATTCACATAAAATGACATCCTATATATGAATCTTATTCTCCGGACCATTCCGGAACTCCTCGTGATGTCCGGGATCTCATCCGGGACTTCGAACAAATATTCCAACTCCATTCCATATTCAAGAACTACCATTTCAACATCCAACTTTAAGTGTGTCACCCTACGGTTCGTGAACTATGCGGACATGGTTGAGTACTCACTCCGACCAATAACCAATAGCGGGATCCGGAGATCCATAATGGCTCCCACATATTCAACGATGACTTTAGTGATCGAATGAACCATTCACATATATTACCAATTCCCTTTGTCTCGCGATATTTTACTTGTCCGAGGTTTGATCTTCGGTATCACTCTATACCTTGTTCAACCTCGTCTTCTGACAAGTACTCTTTACTCGTACCGTGGTATGTGGTCTCTTATGAACTCATTCATATGCTTGCAAGACATTAGACGACATTCCACCGAGAGGGCCCGGAGTATATCTATCCGTCATCGGGATGGACAAATCCCACTATTGATCCATATGCCTCAACTCATACTTTCCGGATACTTAATCCCACCTTTATAGCCACCCATTTACGCAGATGGCGTTTGATGTAATCAAAGTACCTTTCCGGTATAAGTGATTTACATGATCTCATGGTCATAAGGACTAGGTAACTATGTATCGAAAGCTTATAGCAAATAACTTAATGACGAGATCTTATGCTACGCTTAATTGGGTGTGTCCATTACATCATTCATACAATGATATAACCTTGTTATTAATAACATCCAATGTTCATGATTATGAAACTAATCATCCATTAATCAACAAGCTAGTTAAGAGGCATACTAGGGACTCTTTGTTTGTCTATATATCACACATGTACTAATGTTTCGGTTAATACAATTATAGCATGATATATAAACATTTATCATAAACATAAAGATATAAATAATAACCACTTTATTATTGCCTCTAGGGCATATCTCCTTCAGAAATTAACAGGGAAGGACTTTCAGAAGAACGAGGACCGAGGCACATCGAATTTGCGAGAGAAGGATGTGGCAGAAGGATGTCCGAAACCTAAATTAGTAGCGGAACGAGGCATTAATTCAGGTGTTTGCCATTAATCCCATGTCTAGCCAAACGACGAGAGGAGGTTGAGGATTACCTTCAGTCCGGAAGCCGTGGTATCGGTATTGGATGACTCCGCCATGGCGTTGAAGGAATTGGGGGCGGCGCGGTCAAGATCTGTGTAGGTGGTTGCGTATTGGAACTGCTCAGGCGGTGATTTGGGGATCTGACTTTGCCTTTTCAGATGGAGGTCGCGGGTTACCGTTTGGAAGGGTGACTAGGTCGACGTTATCAGCGTTTTTTATGATAGGGACCGATGCGAGGCCATCGGTTCTTTTTCTGAGGGTTGTGTGACTTTGACTATTGGCAAAACCATTGACTGGGAACGCTTCTTCATTCACAAAGAAGGGTTTTTTATGAAGAGCCGATTGCTCAAAAAGAGCCGATTGCTCACGTGACTACTGATGCTATGTCACTAATCCTCGCTGCCCTCGTCATTGACACAGAGGCGCTTCGCCAGCGGGTATCCAGTGGAGGAGGAGTCATTCGGCGCAGCTTAATAAGGAGAAGCCTAATGGGGGATTTAAGACCATTGCGATATCCAAGGAAACGGTGCTAGATTATCAAGTTTTGCAAAAGCAAGGAGCAAGACATCATGGTAAAGGGTACTACAACGGTGCTGCCATGACATGGCCCGACGAAAGAAAGCGTAATGATTTTGGAAATGCTATTTCCAAAACCAGGGGGGCATGTGTTATCACCAGAATTTGACCAAGTCAGAGGTGGGCCGCGATCAAGATGGACATGAAGAAGATATATAGAAGGAATACGTGAATCGGCCTTTTATACCAAGGTGGGCTTAATTGCCCATGTATCTTTAGTTATAGTAGATTGTATCTAGATTAAAAGTTAAAGTTTATCTCGTGCACGGTTTAGTGCACGAGCACATTAGAAAGTCCGCTGGACTATAAATATGTACCTAGGGTTTATGGAATAAAAAACAACTCACGTTCAACCCAAAACAAACCAATCTCGGCGCATCGCCAACTCCTTCGTCTCGAGGGTTTCTATCAGGTAAGCGACATGCTGCCTAGATCGCATCTTGCGATCTAGGCAGCACAAGCCCCACGTTGTTCATGCGTTGCTCGTACTGAAGCGCTTTTGATGGCGAGCAACGTAGTTATCATAGATGTGTTAGGGTTAGCATTGTTCTTCGTTTAAGCATGCTTACGTAGTGCAACCCTCATATCTAGCCGCCCTCACACCCATCTTAGGTGTGGGGGCGGCACCCCGCTTGATCATTATTTAGTAGATCTGATCCGTTACGATTGCTCCTTGTTCTACAAGGATTAGTTTAATATCTGCAATAGTTAGGCCTTACAAAGGGGGAGGATCCAGCGGCACGTAGGGTGGCGTTCGCAAGTCCTAAACAGGATGTTCCGAGGATCAACTTCATGTTGGTTTTTAGGCCTTGTTTAGGATCGGCTTACGAGCACCGTGCGTGGCCGCGAGGCCCAACCTGGAGTAGGATGATCCGATTATGCGGTGAAAACCCTAAATCGTCGTAGATCTAATTAGCTTTATCTTGATCAAGCAGGACCACCAAGTATTCGTGCACCCCGTACGAATCATGGGTGGATCGGCTCTTTGAGCCGATTCACGGGATAACTCGAGAGCCGATCGAGGCTCGTATTTAACGTTTACATGTATGCCCGCGGCAGAAACTAAGCGAGGCATCCCCATCACCTTCCCGACCGGGTATAGGTCGGGTGGCACGCCCTTGCACTTCGCATCGCCGCGTGTGACCAGAAGAGCATTGCGGGCCGTCGCTCGGAGGGGTCTCAGCCAGCCGCAGCTCTAGGCTCTTCCCGGCTCTACGGTGTTGACAAGGCCGCTGCCCGCCGGTGGGTTTTGGCAGTCAACAGTTTCATGCTGCTAACTGCTAAGAGTCATTGATCACTTCGATGGTTTTTGTTTCGTTTTAGCTTTTTTTTCAAACTTAGATTAGTTGTGTACATGTTGATATCTCGACTAATTCTTAACAATGCATCTCTTCCTTTGAGCGGGCAAATATTTTTGTTTTTTTCCTTTATCAGAGGAAAATAAGATCGTAGTCTCTTTTGTGGGATCTGTTGTCAAAGTCCATTCGACGGGTTGCATCAACGAAATGAACTAATACTTTTTTCAGCTTCAGATTGTTTTCCTTTAATAACAAAAATACATGATCGAGTGGGTATACGATGCCGATCACGCCCCTCTTAACAAAAATAATGGAAAACCAAAAATGAACAGCTACATGTATCAGCCTTTTTAATACGTGAAAGCTCATCTGTATCTATAAGCGTGTCGTATTTTCAACCAACCAAAAGGCTTATTATGAGTGTATAATACTGGTAGCTCAGATCCAAAAGGCAGACCACTGATTTGCTTGGTATACCTAATTATAATTTCAAGCAGCAGCCACAATGTATTGCAGATTTATACGCGTCCGTCCACACACGTCAAGTGGAACGTCCTTGACAGTTAGCTCGAGGTACGCACTCAGATTAACGAGCTTCTCCCTGCGTCACCGATCCCGCCAGAGCGCGCGTGGGGTCCTACACAAATACTCCACTTGTAGCTAGAAAGAAATGCCCCACTTGTCCAGAGACGCGATCACCATTCACCGCATCCATTCGTTTTCTTCCCGATCGTATACGTCCAGAGATACTTCCTCCGTCTCAGTTTAACAGACGCGTACGTAGTTTAAGATAAAATTTGACCATTAATTTGGTCAACGAAATATAAATTATATGTCTACAAAATTTATACCAATCTATTCGCATTGAAAAAAGGTTTATAATGATATTTTTTTAACATATATTTCATATTATTAACCAAAATAATGGTCAAAGTAATTTTTTGGGTTGCGTGTGTGCCTGTTAATCTGAGACGGAGGTAGTACCGACGACGACGTGGGACCTCCCGGAGGCCACGTTCGGATCGTATATCGCGGCCAGTGGGCGTGGATGACCGTGGCCGCTGTATGTGGGTCCGGCTGTCTGCTGGTCCCAGGGATCTGGTCGTAATTGGAAAAAAATATCATATCCATAATTGGCCTGACAAGCCGGAGTAATAGCATAAGATGACTGTATTTTGTGTTGGTGCCCCTTAAATAAGAGTCGCGATTTTAGGATGAAAATACAAAGTCTATCTTTCATTGGTGTACATGACAATAATTTTGCTGAAGAAACTTGGGCTTTGTCCAGAATGAAAAACTAAGATTTTCGATCAGACGACTACGATGAGTGTGCATTATTTTCATCCTAGAGGCATTGCTTTTGAACAATTTTTTTTGTAGTCCGTTGTTGGTTTTGCTGGTGGTTAGAGTGATGTTGTTACGTGGGTTTGATCACATACTGCGCCAGGTGTTTTTCATTTCTTTTAATATTTTATTTTTTGGTGGTTTGCATCCTTGATGTCTTAAGATATCTTGTTGTGTAGAGGTTACGTGATATTAAAATAGTTCCCTTGCCGATTAAATGTGCCCGTTAAGAAATTGATAAGTGGGGAATATGTAATATTCTAACTAGTACTTAATTTCCTCCCTACAATGCATTAATCAGTACGAATTATACAAGATGATTAATCAGTACAATCTGGTGCAGCGGCGGGTTTTGGCTTGTAAGGGCATGTACAATGGTAGAGAAGACATGCCTTCTCTTAACCCGTCACATCAGCTAGAGAAGACATTAGATATAAGTCATACAATGCATTATCTCTTACAACCATCTCTAGCAATTAATATTAATAATTAAAATTTGGTAGGAAATTTGTTACTAAGAGAAGACATATGTGATACAATGGAGAAAATAGTCTTCCCTTATTTCTTAAGAGATGATCCCTTAGCTAAGGGAAGACAATATTCTCTCTCTTCATTCTCTCTCCTCCAACTAAGCAAAAATCTGACGTGGCATCTCTAAGGAAAGGCTGACGTCACCTCATTGTACATGCCCTAAGGTTTTGTAGTTTTGGGTTTTGATAACGGCGGATAGATCAGCAGCGCCTGCAGTGGGGGTTTTGGTTGTAAGCTTGTATGCGTGTCAGTGTGCGGCGACGGCAGGAGTACTGCGGTGGCGGCTGATCACAGCGGTGGTGGCGGGTTTTCGTTAGCATTTGGGTCACGGAAGAGGACGCTCTGATACCTTGAGAAAGTTTGTTGGGGGTGACCTAACACGGGTTATATGTCTTAATATCGCGATAGGGGTACATAAGTTTGGTTTCTTATCCAATACACAAAGCGCATGGTATACTTTTTTTCGAAAATTCCGTCGGTCTATTAATAATCATCAATAGGAGTACAAACAGACCCAAAAGTAATAAAAATTACAAGCAGGTCTTTGAACCACCTAGCAACGATTACAAACACTGACGCGAGCCGAAGGCGCTCCGCCGTCCTCGCCCCTCCATCACCGTGCCAGACAAAGCTTGTGGTAATAGAGCTTGTTGTAGTAGACAAACGGGAAGTTGGCGTGCTAAGACCCCAAAGAACCAACGCACCAGAGCAGCAACCGTTCCCAAAAGATAACAACCGTAGATCGAAAGAGACTGATCAGGATGTAGCCGTCGCTTCACCATCCCGAAAAAGACACTAGAAACAACTTAACAAAGAACGAAAATCCTCCACCAGCGAGAAGTTGTGGTCCG
The DNA here is from genome assembly GCF_022539505.1 of Lolium rigidum. Lineage (NCBI taxonomy): Eukaryota > Viridiplantae > Streptophyta > Magnoliopsida > Poales > Poaceae > Lolium > Lolium rigidum. The sequence continues at coordinate 340,200,549 of NC_061514.1, forward strand.
CTACACCTCCAATTCCCCAAGACCACATTATAATGTCTAGCAGTACGTACACAGCCAGATTGACAAATCCCGACCGAGCGCGCTTGTGATCATATACGGATGCATGGATAGCAGTACAAATACTTTGAGGGTCTCTCTCCTCTGGCCGGGCCGCCGACGGCCACTCCGCCGGATTAGCTGGCCGAAGTGTGTCTCGGTATGGCGCCGGAGTAGATTATGGTTAGGATCTATAGTTTCTTTGTGTGTTCCGGCCTATGCCGGCGTTCTGGGCGATCTGCCCATAGCTGGAGGCGGAGCCCTGGATCCCGGCCATTGGATCCATGGTGTTTCTAGGGTTGCTGATGCATGTTCTTCTCCTCCTGCGGTTGGAGGGAAGCGGGTCGTCGGCAGCACCGCCTTCCCCAATAAATCGGTGGCTTCTGGCTCTGCTCTTCCTCGATTTCTCGGCGTCGGTGAAGCTCTCCTGTCCGGCCGTGGTGGCGAGGGGGAGTGCAGATCTGGTGCGGTGAAGCGGGTTTCTGTTCCTCTCCTTGCTGGCCATGGTGGTCTGGAGGAGTGGGGGCAAGATCCGCTGGGTTTGGATCTGGAGGGTGGACGTCCCTGTCGCCGGAGCTGTTCGAGGTGGTGGAGGTCTTTGCTGCGCGCTTTCCCGGCCTGCCGTGGTGGCGAGGAGGAAAGGTGCGGCGGACCGTCTACTCTCCAAGGTCGGCATCGACGACACCTGCCTGCGTGGTGCTATGTGCGTTTCTTCATCGAGCTCAATCACACGGATGGCCTTCTTGCCTCCGCGCTCTTCTGCCGACATGGCGACATCAACTATACCTCCTGTGTGGAGGTACTTCCTCCAAGCGGCTGGAGCTCGGCGCCAGGCTTCCACCAAGTGGTTCGTCCCCGGTGGTTCCTTGGTGTCCAGCAGCGACGGAGCTTCGTCGGATTCGGGTGTTCGAGCTTCTGCGCCCAGTTCATCGGCGGCGACGCCTTGAGGATGCCGACGACTGGTGGTGGCGGAGCACAGGGACCGGATTGTGTTTCTTCTTTTGGTTCCAGGGTGCTCTTTGTAACTTTAGAGGGCGTTTCTTCAAATTCCAGGTTTCTCAAAGCGAGAGATGTCAAAGGGCCTCTTTGTAATTTGTATCAGCCACGTGTGTCCTGAATGAAATCCTCTCGGGCATTCTAGGCCCTATCCTTGTTCCAAAAAAAAAAAAAAAAAGGATAGCAGGACGTACTGCGCGCGCGATCGCCGTTCACCGCCGCCGCGTCCATTCGTTTTATTCGCGGTTCGTAGACGAGATACCGACGTGGGGCTGGTCGGAGTCCACACGATGGATCTCCCTCCGCCGGCGGTCGCCATCCAAAATCAGAATCGCGGGCGGCTGTAGCTGCTTCCGGCTGCCCGCTGAGCAGCGATCCGGCCGGCGCGCGCGGCTTTCCGCGAACGGCAGGGGCCGTGAGGATCCCGCGCGTTGACTGGTGACACCTTCTGAATTCCGGACTGCACGGCTGCTTCCTGGATCACCGGCACTGCCCCGCCGTGGGAAATGTTCCGATTCCGATCGACGCGTCCATACGCTGGTGTGCTGTACCATGTCGTCGTGGGCGCGATATCAAATCCGTTTCAATGTGTGCCTCGCTCTCGTCTTGCGGAGCAAAACGTACACACCCAACAGCTTCCACACGTAGTATCTGGAGTAGCGCCCGAGGCGCCACGCAACGGCAAACGCTGCTTCACGGGCATGTTGTCGCTACAGTACATAGTTCTACTTCCTAAAGATATCCTACACTTGCATCTTGCTAGTAGCGTGAGCGCCCATCACGCGACGCGAGCGACCACGTACGTGTGGCACATGCAGGCCACAACTTGCACTGCTACCGTCACGTCCACTTGACCGAAACATGGTGGCTACAAGATTTTCTGAAAGTCAAACTGTATGAGCTTTGACTAAGTTTGTATCAAAAAATATTAACATCTAGAGTATCAAATCAATACCATTTTATTCTTGAAAAAAAATATTTTTTACTCTTGAAAAAAATACCATTTCATTCACCATGAAGTACATTTTAGTATGGTATACATTTGATATTGTAGATATTTATAATTTTCTCAATAAATTTAGACAAAGTTAGTGAAGTTTGACTTTCGCTCGAACCAATGCGCACGACATTGTGCCGAGGAGGGAGTATGTGTTACAGGACAGATGGTATAACATGGAAAACATTGATATTCAAATTGTCCTTAATAGTAGTTATAATTTTGCATCTACAGACAGTCCGAACAAGCTTTCTTGTAAATCCGTGCAGCATTATTGTCAATGGATTCGTTGGAATTTGGCTCTTATCAAAGGTAATAAAAATAGCGAGCAATACTACTTGTTACATTTTTCCTACTCTTTTCTTGTCCTTTTCACATAAAATATGTATTTTAGTCGTATTTCTATACATTACATAATTTTTTTTGTTTACGTCATTTTATAGTCCTTTATTCTTCTCGGCTTCTAAAGTAGACCAAAATTTACTCACATAAAAATTATATACAATTCAAAATATATAGGGTAGGTGTAGAATAGTTATTCTACCCAAGGCGGCAAATATTGCTTCCCCTCTTCAATATTGATATACTCCCTTAATTTATGAAGAGAGGAGATTTGGTGACTAGGTGTATACGTGAGCACCCTCTAGATGCCACACGATCTGCGTTGAGATCCGGTTTTCGTCAATTGGATCTGTTGCCTTGACTTTGTCTTATCCATCGCTAAGCGTACTTGGCGTGGGTCCTACGTGATTTAAAAGTGCATCTGGCCCACTATTTGAATTCAAAAAGGTGGGTCCTACGTGATTTGGAAGTGTTGTTAGTGCTGATGTGGTTTGCTAACCCACCAATGATGGTAACAGTGGATTGCTAGATGTGACACGTGTCAACCATTGGATGCGTGCTCACGTATACACCCGGTCACCAGGCTTCATCCGAATTTATGAAACATATAAAATATTTGGTTTTTTCATTTTTTAAAGGGGAGAGGGGTCTCGAGAAGGACCCCGATCGCTTCATTTATAGAAGCATCGATGGAGTTTGTTTTACAAGGACAACCTCAAACCTAAAGAAAATTACAACAAGGTCCTTAAATTTGCACCAAAGACCCTAGAACAAAGAAAGAAAAAAGCAATCAACTATGGGCTTTCTTCTCGCTCCTTCTGCACCTTTCGCCAACAAGCGGGCGAGCAGGGAGGGAGTGGCTGGCCTTCAAGGCTTCAACCATGGATTTCAGCAGGTGGACACAACAACCGGTCGCCGAGAAGTCGCTGAAGTAGAACTCCCGTAGATCTTGATAGATGCAACCAACTTGGCCGTGATGTAGTTCATCCTTGAGCGTGGCAATGAGCTTCCCTGTCGTGACCCTCCACAACAGAAGACACAACGATTCACTCTTTCCCCTTGCCACCGAGGCCAGCCAGAGAGAGTTTACGAGCGCCGCCAAACTGTAAGGGGCAACCGCAACACACCTCAGCTTTATTATAGGACACGGTCCTAGTGGCCGAGGTCGCGGCCGCGGCAGGGACAGTTGTGCTGGATCTGCATTGCATGCACGCTCATCTCTTCCTGCGTGCTCGCCCTCACCTCAGAGTCAGAGTGCAAGCAGGACAGGCACTTCGAGTTCGTCATCCACATCGCCACTGAGGCCGGCTAGAGAGAGTTTAAAGCGTCACACCACATCTTTATTATTTGATACGGTGTTCTTCTCCTCCACTCCTAGCTCCGACCAGAGGAGTCTAGCAGCAAGAACGAAGAACCCTTGGTCGGTCATGATTTGGCCGCCAAGATCCAGCGCACCAAAAATTTTTGAGACATTAGAAATGTGCGATTTTAAAATTTATAAAAATTTAAAAATGACGAGAGCATTGATGCTCATGTGTCAAAGACACTTTCCACGTTCTTCTAGATTATTAGGTGCAAAAGGCACACCAACATGATTGCTTGTTATTAGTAGTACGGAGCAATCTCTAGTAGCAGCAGCCACAATGTATTGCAGGTTATATTATACGCGTCCTTCCAGACTCGTCTAGTTGCACACCCAAATTAAGGAGGTTGACCCTGCCTGCGTCAGTGATCTCGACAGAGCGCGCACCAGTACCAGTTCGTCCCGAGAGATACCGACGCGGGAGCGGCCGGAGGCCATCCGAAATCAGAATCGCGGCCGGTGGTTGTGGTGTGGATGACCCCGGCCGCTGCAGGCTGCAGCTGGGTCCGGTCGCCGGTCGGCGGCGGCTTTCCGGGACCGGCAGGGTCCGCGCGAGTCGCCTCCTTCCCCATGCATGCGCCACCGTCCGGGCGGTCGGTCGGCCTTTCCAATTCCGCCGGAGATTCGGGCCCCGACGGGCGTGCCCGGAGCACCGGCGCCGCCGCGGCGGGAAGTTGTTCCGACGCGTTTGTACGCTGCTGCGCCGTCCCGATCCGTCGTGGGCGGCGTGCCCAATTTTAAACTCCGACTCGCTTGCGGAACGGGTGGGCGGAGCAACGTACCCTTCGACGAGCGTCCGCTGGAGCCACGTGGTGAGTGGACTAGCGGCCGAGGCGGCGCCACGCCACCGCGAACAGAACGTATGGACCTGCTGTCGCTACAGAGTTCGTCAAGCCTACTACACACTGCACAGAGTGTGAGCGGCCATGACCGCGTGGCGCTCGTGTGGCGCGTGCATGCATGGCAGACTTCTTCCACCGATACCGGAACGTGTCGGGTGTCGGCCATGTTCACCGCTCATAACGTGATGAGCCAAGCAGGGGCCTCCTTCAATTTCCATCCTGTACACTAACTTTTTTGTTTGTTTTGAGAAACGCCATCCTGTACACTAACTGTGAAGCGACAAGCGAGTCAAGCAAGGGCCTGCAGGAAGTACATGGGCATGGCCTCCGAGTCTGGGGGCGTGTCTAGGCGCCCGGCCTCTCCCTGGTCGTCGGAAAATCCTATTTGCCGCACGCGCGTTCTGGCCAGGCCCATTTCCAAATCCAGCAGTCGATGTGTTTCAGGTTTTCCCGTTTTCAATGGTTTTTCAGGGTTTTCTATGTTTTTCCATGTGTTTTCTGGTTACCCGCGATTTGGAAATTTTCTTCAGATTTAATTTATGTTCTTATTTGAAGTTTGCTCAAATAGAAAATGTGTTCAGATTCAAAATTTACTCAAATTCAAAATTTGCTCAAATTCGAAATTTGTTCAAAATCAAAATTCGTTCAAGTTCGAAATTTGTTCCAGTTCGAGAGAAAGTTACAAGTTTCACAATTGTTGAAATTCAAATTATACTCAAATTTGAAAATTGTTCAGTTCTAGTGTTCAAAACGCTGAACAATAACTCTATCTGGGGCGGCCCACAAGCAAAATCGCTTCAGGCGGGACCGAATCGGCCCCACACAGAGCGCGCTATAGGAGCTCCCCTGGTCGTCTAGTGAATTAGAAGGATACTCCGCGCGTTGCAGCGGGAATTTCTCCGATAACTCTATTTTGTAAAAAAAACAAAAGGATATAACTTAATTTGAATAGGATGTTATTTGTAGGAACATGCATTCAATTGGCGTAGAAAGTCAAGATGCTAACTTAAAAAACTGACTTGAAATGGTTATGTAGTTGGCGGCTAAATGTCGATGACATGGATAATTGGATGGCTTAAAAATAGATAATGTGGCTTGCATGTAGAGTATTAATGAATGTTAGTCGGGGGACATGGACAATTGGATGGATAATAAAATGAATGATGTGGATAGCTTGCATGTTGAGATAGACAACTTAAATGACCATTTAGTGGGGTTTTAATTTATAAGAGATATAGATATGTGTGCTCCCATACCCCGATCGGGACGTTGGTGCGTACGTCACCAATCATCTGCAAGTTCACTTTGTCGCAGCTCATCAAGTAATATTTTTATTTTTAGTATTATTTCATTAATGTTTCTTTTTTATTTATATTTTAGTTACTTAGGATTAATAATTTTTAAGCAAATCAGGATTCTTTTTCAAAATTGTTATACTTTTAACTATGAACAGTTTTAAAATAAGAATAATTTTTGAATTTGAGGATTTTTCTAATCTAAACATTTTCACAAATTTATACATATTGAAATTTATACATTTTTAAAATTTGAATATTTTAGAAAATTACAGATTTAAAATCAGAACTTTTTTGAATCTTACAATAAAAGAAAAAAAAACATGATTGAAGAAAACACCACATCATCTAAGTGGATCGACACGTACTACACACGGAGGTTTGCAGCAGCACGGGTATTAAGCAGCCCGTTATGTCTTATAAACACCCAACAAGCCATTGGCGCATTAATGGGAACTCCTATACCACGCTTGCAGCGTGGGTTACGATGGACGCGTTTGGTAGCATGCATGATCTTTTTTTGCATGAGCTGAGAAGGGAAACAAGCCGTTTAGTTGCCTGAAGATGTCCGCGTTGTTGCACGAAGCGGGTTTAAAGCACCTCCGGGACATGCTCTGGAGGAAAGCCTAAAATGACAGTTTCTGTGGAGCCTGGCCCGTTATCGTGAGGAGGCTGCACGCATGGGGAAGGGAGACGGAAACATCGTGTTCCTTTGGAAACACGCCCCATAACTAGCCTCACCGCCCCCTCTCCTTCGTCTCACTCGCCTCTTCACTCTCACCCCCAAACTGTCACATCACGAAAGCGGTTCCTCTACCGCTGACAAATCCGCCGCACCGCCGCAAGGAGGAGCAGCGGGACTGGAGGAGGAGACGATGGCGAGAAGCACCGCGGCCTCGGCCTTGAACTTGCACCACGCTCTTCACCGACATCTCGAGTTCGGGCACGGACTCGACCTCGCCCTCGACCTGAACAATGGCGGTAAACTCGTCTTCCTTTTACCTTCATCGTTGAAGTGCAACAACATGCCATGCTTCAACATTTGCGATGACATGCATATTAGATCTGCTAGGGTTTTCATTAGGATTGGATTCAGATAGACGATTGCTTGGTGTTCGTCGCGATTGCTTGTTGTTCATGCCGATTGCTTGGTGTTCACGGTTGCGATTTGCTTAGATCTGTTAGTGTAATCTGCAATCGTGGTAGATCCTTTGTAGATCGGGCTGAGATTAGTCAAACTGTCAGCTTTTTCTGTGCATGCAAAGAAGGAAAGGGTTTTCATGCTGGGGTTTTGCACATTGCAATTGTTGTGGCAAATATTAAGCCGAGTCACGCTAGTTTGTTCGGACACAAGACGAGATAGACTACTTGAAGAACGAGGTTGCTCTGTTCAAGAATGTGCAGAGAAATCAAGCACAAATTATGAGGGCTAAGAAACAGGAATATGAGGCAGAAAGAAAGGCGTTGGTGGTTGAAAAGAGAAAGCTAGAGTATGACATATACGATCTGCTCCAGAGGAGTGATAAATGTGTTGTGGATGTAGTGTAGGAGATTCATCTAATAGTTGGGCTAGGAATAATTTGTAGTGTACCCTAAGTAGCATTTGTAATGTACACTGACCTATATTTGTAATGTACCCTAAGTACCACTCGTAATGTACTCTATTTGAACTGATACTTGTGTTGTTTGTGATTGAACCAGGCCGATGATTATAACCAGGGATCATAGTATGAGAGATAATTGATCATAACCTATATATGGCATGACTGAACATGACCACAATCATTCATATTATGATGTCCATGGTATCTTGCTTTGCATGTTTCTGCTTCTTCAATTCTGCATTGGCTAATGATTCAACAACGGCGCAACAGAAGGCAAGGTGTTTCCCTCAAACTTAGTTGTGTGTGACATATTCCTTGCACATTAGACTTAGTTTGCGGACAGTCCCTTTGCTTGCCGTGTGACCCAATATATAATGCCTCTTTTTGGTTTGTCTTCTGCGTTGGCCAATGATTCAACAATGACACAATTGAAGGTAAGGTGTTGCCTTCAAACTTAATCGTGTGTGTTACATTTCTTGCACACTAGACTTAGTTTGTGGTCACTCCCTATGCCTGTCTTATGACCCAATATATACGGCTTTTTGTGCTTCTTCAAATCTGCATTGGCCTGTGATTCAACAATGGCACAACGGAAGGCAATGTGCTGTCCTCAAACTTATTTGTGTGTGTCACATTACTTGCACACTAGACTTAGTTTGAGGGCAGTCCCTTGAGCAACGTCTGGACGTGCTAGCAGGCCGAGGACCTTGCGGTGCCACCGCACCTTGTCACGCTGGAGGAGCAGCTAGCATAAATACCATCCTCTCATAACAACCAATGAAAGCAACATACAAATAGTAGTAGATTAGGCTAAAAAGTGTCCTCATAGTCAAGACCTACGTTTGTTTGAATCCCTTGGCACGAGGCGTGCCTTGTAGCGTTCAAATGGATAGACGTAAAGATTAAAGAGTTATGTTATATATTTTAACACTCCCCCTCACGTCTAGGCCGGATAAATGGAAAGACCACAAATGTGGGATAGAAGGGAGTTTGCAACTAGTTTTAGATTAAATAGTGCGTTAGATAAGGTTTAAGACCTTCTAGCTTTAATACCATATTAAACAAAGTATTTGGGGCAACTGCTCAACACCCTAATACAGGTGTGGCTATTTTATATATATAGGGATACACCTAGTGTACAAATACAAAGTACAAGATATACATAGAGCCTACTTATATACAATCGTCTAGCAGAGCATTAAAAAAATCCTAGAAATGCGTATTAAGGAAAATGTATATAGAAGAACCATAACTATAGATTTGGGATAAATAATCTCATATATGTATAAACTCCACTGTGCTTACCAGTATTATGCATTGATCTCTCAAAATATCTTCTTGTGCATCAATTCTTCAAGAGTATTTACCTTGACTGCCATCGATGAGACTAATCAAGGGAGTGGTGTACGTTGCTCCTAGGTACATATGCTCCCCTACAACTTTGATATATTTTGAAATGTCAAAAAATTCCAAACGAAAAACTCACGTGTACTGATGCGTGCAATCGACACGTCCGTTGGGAACCCCAAGAGGAAGGTATGATGCGCACATTAGCAAGTTTTCCCTCAGAAAGAAACCAAGGTTTATCGAACCAGGAGGATCCAAGAAGCACGTTGAAGGTTGATGGCGGCGAGATGTAGTGCGGCGCAACACCAGGGATTCCGGCGCCAACGTGGAACCCGCACAACACAACCAAAGTACTTTGCCCCAACGTAACAGCTGAGGTTGTCAATCTCACCGGCTTGCCGTAACAAAGGATTAGATGTATAGTGTGGATGATGATTGTTTGCGTAAAACGAGAGAACAAATATTGCAGTAGATTGTATTCAAAATGTAAAAGAATGGACCGGGGTCCACAGTTCACTAGAGGTGTCTCTCCCATAAGATAAATAGCATGTTGGGTGAACAAATTACAGTCGGACAATTGACAAATAGAGAGGGCATGACAATGCACATACATGATTTAATGAGTATTGTGAGATTTAATTGGGCATTACGACAAAGTACATAGACCGCTATCCAGCATGCATCTATGCCTAAAAAGTCCACCTTCAGGTTATCATTCGAACCCCTTCCAGCATTAAGTTGCAAACAACGAGACAATTGCATTAAGTATGGTGCGTAATGTAATCAATAACTACATCCTTGGACATAGCATCAATGTTTTATCTCTAGTGGCAACAACACATCCACAACCTTAGAACTTTCTGTCACTGTCCCAGATTTAATGGAGGCATGAACCCACTATCGAGCATAAATACTCCCTCTTGGAGTTAAGAGTAAAAACTTGGCCGAGCCTCTACTAATAATCGGAGAGCATGCAAGATCATCAACAACACATAGGTAATAGATTGATAATCAACATAACATAGTATTCTCTATCCATCGGATCCCGACAAACACAACATATAGCATTACGGATAGATGATCTTGATCATGTTAGGCAGCTCACAAGATCCGACAATGAAGCACATGAGGAGAAGACGACCATCTAGCTACTGCTATGGACCCATAGTCCAGGGGTGAACTACTCACTCATCACTCCGGAGGCGACCATGGCGGTGAAGAGTCCTCCGGGAGATGATTCCCCTCTCCGGCAGGGTGCCGGAGGCGATCTCCCGAATCCCCCGAGATGGGATTGGCGGCGGCGGCATCTCCGGAAGGTTTTCCGTATCGTGGCTCTCGCATCGGGGGTTTCGCGACGGAGGCTTTAAGTAGGCGGAAGGGCAGGTCAAGGGGCGCCACGAGGGGCCCACACAACAGGTCGGCGCGGCCGGGGCTTGGGCCGCGCCGCCCGGTGTGTCGCCACCTCGTGGCCCCACTCCGACTCTCCCTCGGACTTCCGGAAGCTTCGTGCAAAAATAGGACCCCGGGCGTTGATTTCGTCCAATTCCGAGAATATTTCCTTACTAGGATTTCGAAACCAAAAGAGCGTAAAACAACGAACCGGCTCTTCGGCATCTCGTTAATAGGTTAGTGCCGGAAAATGCATAAATACGACATATAATGTGTATAAAACATGTAGATATCATCAATAATATAGCATGGAACATAAGAAATTATCGATACGTCGGAGACGTATCATGTACATCTTGACATTCTACCAGCCCCGTCTCCAGGATATGGGGGCCCTGGTGCGACTTAAAGAATGGGGCTAAATTTTTTTATTCAAACTTCATAACTAGTAAAATGAAATCATGTGTTCATTTAACTATATAAGTTCAGTGTGTACTATTTCAGACAAAGCTCAATATATATCTAGTTTTCATTGTAAGAGTGAAATATAGCACCGCAGTAATAAACAAACCTCAGCATCATTCATGTCGTATTTCTTAAAATAAATTCTTCAATTATATCTTTATAATTAATCTTCTTCAAGATATCATTCGTCGAGTTACTGCATCTAATTTCTTTCCTTTCTTCTTCTTTTCAGCACCGAATAGACACTTTGTTCTTCTCATTATTTTTCATGTTTAACAAATCAACAAAATAAGGAGGCATCATGAGTTCATGACTAGTTGTTGACAACATAGTATTAGTACACACTACTGCGTGGCTGCTCTACAAATTAATCAGGGATTTCTCAATTGAAACAGCAGCAAGTTCCGAAATTTTGGATTTGTTTAACAACAATTAAATTTGTCATAGTCCTTGCAGGAAATTCAGGCCATGGTAGATTGGTAAAAAGGAAACTACTAACGGTAAGACCGAGTGATGAAGCGGCAAGTTGCATACAGACTACAGTGCAGTACACTACTAGTTTAATACCTGATCGCTGATTAGGATTGGCTCAATCCGATTGAGGAACTGAGAATCGGGCTGGACAACAGATAGAAAAACGCCGAGGTCACCGGCAAGGATCCACCGGAAGGAAGGATCGGATCAGCAGGAGGCGGGCACACGCGGCCTCGCGGGCGGCGGACGCCCACGCCGGGGCGAGGCGGAACAGCAGCTTTGAAAACGTCGTGGAAACGCATTGTATCTCGATCGCGATCTGGAAGGCGAACTGATCGGTCGCGATGAGATTTTTTTGGGCAAAGGAAGGATCCATCGTGCCTTGTTGGGTCTAGGCTGTATAAAAATATGTACTGGGCTGAAGAAAATCGGGGGCCCCTGAAATATGGGGGCCTGGATCGATCGATCTCTTCGATCATCGCCATCGACGGGGCTGCATTCTACGTACACACAAAGTCTTTCCATGAAAAATCAACTTGTAGTTTGAGTTGTGCAAAAAAAATATTGTGCTAAAAATAAGACTTTTTGTGAGACTTGTTTTTTCTTTTTACATCGACCACAAAAATATCGGTTTCTCACGAAACTACACGAACGCACATAGATTGTCGAGATGTACATGCAAAATTTTTGCTATTTTTTTACAATTAGAAATATGTTTTTTTGGGTGTAGGGAGCATATACACCCATGACCCAAATTGAATTTCCGATTTTTCTAGACCATCTCTCCTCTAGCCCGAATCAACTTTTCCAATCTTTCCCTAGCTCACGGTAGGAACATAGCGAGACAATAGGGTTTCCCCCGCATATCTCCCGCGGTCCTCCCTCACAGTCCGCCTGACTCACCCGCCTCTGTCCGCTCCGGTCCGCTCCTTCAAGGTCGACGGCGCCAGCAACTTCTGAGTCGTCCCCGTCGCCACCGGAAGACGCCCTCCTCGGCCGTCCTCAACTCCGCCAGCTCCTCCCCAGCCGAGCTCCCTCTAGGTGAAGCCTCTCGTCCCCTTTTTTGGGCAGTGCTAACCATCACCCCTTAGCTATGGTTTATAACCATTGGTAAGGGGAACCCGTTAATGGGCCTGGCCCATTAGTTCGGTTATTTCGAAAAATTTCAGACTCCAAAATTTACTTAGATTTCAAATTTACCCAGATTTGAAATTTGCTTAGATTTAAAAATTGCCTAGATTCGAAATTTTCTAAGATTAAAAATTTGCTTACTTTAAAATTTGTTCGAATTTGAAATTTGCTTAACTTTAAATTTTGTTAAAAAAGAAAAAAGGAAAAATCAAAAATCAAAGAAAAACCGAAGAAAACTGAAACCCAAGAAAAACCAAAAAAAAGTAGACAAAAACCGAAACGAGGCCTACAGGCTCCCTGTATGTTAATGGGCCGCGGCCCAAAGTCTCCCACGGGTGAAACCACGCGGGCGATGGTTTGTAACCATCACCCGCTGGTGATGAATAGGAGTTGCCCTTTTTTTTTCACCTAATATTGCTGATTACAAGGGGAGTCGCCAGATTTTATAGACCCCATTGTGCAGCAATGGAGAACTGCATGTCAGCCAGGCCCAGTAGCTAGCTGGGCTTGGGCCCCTCGGTTTCCGGGGCGCCCTCAGGGCCGGGCCTGAACGGGGCTCCCTCCCTCGGAATGTCTTCTCAACCCCGTGGATTCTTCCTCGTCTTCTTCTTCTTCCTGCACATCTACAAGTTCGAATCCCGCACCCATTTCTCCCTTTCCAAAATCCCCACCCGCACTCCGCCGATTCCTCGACGGCGCCGCTCCTCCGCGCCACCCCGATCGAGCTCCCTCCCCGATCCCCCTCGCGCCGCCCACCCAACCCTAGCTCCGTCCTCACTTCCGCACCACCGCCCCGCCCCAATCAGGTCCGCAGAGGGGCCCTATCCGCCGCGGACTCGTCCAGGCCCGCCCGCGCCGAGGTCGCCGGCCACGCTCGCGCCACTCACCCCCGGTATTGTTCCTACCCTCTGCCTCTGCGCGCGCGCGCTCTCTCTCATTGCACTTTATCATCGCGTGCCGCTCTATTCCCCGATTCCCCCCCGCGCGCAGCTGGACGCTAGCTAAAGTTCCCCAGGATGGGATTAGGGCGCCTCCAGGAATTAAATTGCACAAACATCAGACGTTGTGTACTAGGTAGTAAAAGAGGAAAGAGATTAAGCACACGCATTAAAGCAGGAAGTTCTTCCTTCCGTTCACGGATTAAATAGCTTAGCGCCAACAATGTAACATACTCCTGCTACGTCGCTGGGTGCTATTTACTCGCCTTGTAGTGTTATTAAATTATGCACCATCCCTCCTCCATCTATATTCCATGTTGGTTGGTCATGTGAACTCACCCCGTGCTCACTTTTTTGCACAAGGTTCAAACAGCCCATCTTAACTAAACGCCACACTTAGCAGCGCCCCATTTTTTTTTTATCATTCAGTTTGCAAGAGATTGCTTCTCGTCATGGCACATAGCTTCCTTATATGTAGTAACATTAGATCATGAAGGTTGTGTATGTAACACATGTTTTATCGCGGAAAGTCTTCCTGCTTAGATTTGCTTTTTCAGCCCCCCTTTTTTGATTTTCGTCCAAAATGCTACTGAAGCAAACCGTCTAATCTCCAGTGAGCTGTATTTCAGGTTGTTCCGTGACTCTCAATGTCTTCGACAAGGAAAGTGAGAAACGTAAACAAGCGCTATGCCAAAATCAATGAAGACTGGAACGATAAGGATGCCGCGGTTGTACATAAAAATAAAGTGCGAGTAAGTATCTGCACTCTACCGTGGTTTATACAATCACATAGTTGTGTCATTGATCAGAGAAGCATTTATTTGCAGAAGAAAAAGTTATCTGACCTTGGTTCTCAGTGGACCAAAGATGAGCTGGAGCACTTCTATGGAGCTTATAGAAAATATGGAAAAGATTGGAAGAAGGTTTGATCTCTGCCTTCTTATTGTGGTGTGGGAGTACTTTTATTCAACAGTTAGAAATTTTGTTCTTTAGGTAACCGCATACTACACCCCCAACATGATTACCCGAGAAATTTATTTTTATCAAGCAGCAGTATTATCACTTGAAAATAACGAACATGTTGTAACCCACCTCTTAGGAGGATTGTAAATCAAACTCTACCTTTCAATGAAATGGAACGCAAAGGTCCTTTGCGTTTTCTCGAGAGTATTATCACTTATCAGACCCAGCTGGCTGTTGGCTTGTTGTGGTCTTTTGTAGCTCACTGCTCGTACTACATGTTCGTTATTTCCAAGTTGTTAAATATATGTGGCTTATATACAGGGAAAACAATCTTGGCAATCTATCATATCATGCTGTTATATCAATGTAGGCAGTATCTGAGAAGCTAATGCACTATAATAAACATATATTGTTGTTCAAGCAGAGTCCTAGCAGTCTTCCATGTACCGAGAGACAAGATCAAGCTTGGTGTACAAATATGGAGTAGTTACATATTTTCCTAGATCCTTGCATTCCTTAAGGAAGTGTGACCATGCGAGTTTCAAATAGTAGCAGCAGTGTGCTACCACCGTTGCATTCCCCTGTGACTGTAAAAGGTGGGGTTGTCACCTAAACGGGCCGGACTCAACTCAGTTCACACCAAACCTATCTTCGTTGGCTTCGGGCTTCCTTAGTCAAAACTCAAAATCCCACTCCACTCAGCCATTTTTTGGGTTAACTACGTCTCTGGTCCTCAGAGGCCACCTAGCCTGGCAAACTTACTACTCTCACTTCCTCCGATCCTGCTGGTGGGTGGGAGCAGGTTTAATAAGGATGCTATCTAGTTTGAAGACCTGAATTTATATTACTGATTGTTCATCTCAACTTGCAGGTGGCTGCTGCCGTCCATGATAGAACATCTGATATGGTGGAGGCTCTTTACAACATGAATAGGGTAAATCCCAGCCTTCCTTTGTGTTCGGTGGGTCGGTTGCGGTTCTGGACTGTCTGCACTTGATTAACTACCACACACCACCTTGTTTTAACTTTCAATCCTGACTAGGAAAAATGTGTGGCATTAGTTTATTGTTGTGATGTTGTTTCTTGTAGCTTAGTGGGCTAATTTTAGCAAAGCAATACTCGAGTTTTTCATAGCATAAGATCCCAGGGCTGGCCACAGTATCAGTCAATAATCATTGTGATATATACTGAGATCTTGGATTCCATCCATTTGGTTCCAGCCTTATCTCCTGCATGATAGGTTGGTTAAATAGATTGTATAAGTTGCACAATTCATTTTGCATGTATGTGTCTTTCTTTTGCTATTTTTTAATGGTTATGCTGATAAATTGATCAAGCTCTGTTGTATGTCCAGGCATATTTATCTCTTGCAGAGGGAACTGCTACTGCTGCAGGGTTGATAGCGATGATGACCGATCACTATAATATTCTGGTAAAGTTAAACTTGAATGCCTATAATGTTCAAGCTTCTGTAGTTCTTTCCACGGATACCTGAAAATGTTGTGAAAGTTGAACAGGGATTCCATAAAGTACTATATCAAATATTAGTTGATTCTTGATATTTGTGAAAACTATATCAAGTACAAGAACAAGAACTATTTGTCGCATCTAGTAATATAATAGCATGAAATGCTTAGGAGCTGCAACTATTAAGATTGTAATAGTCATTTGTGTTGACTATATTAAGCTAGTAAATGATTTTCAGGCTGACATCTCCATTACTTGTCCATCATTTATAGCAACATCCAACATTCTTGAGGGATTACTTCAACATCATAAAATGGAATGAATTTCTCCCTTATAAGATTACAAAACATGTGTTCTTATGAAGTAGCGGAATGGTGGACCTAGCCCTTATGGTGGCATATGTGCAGCCTTGGGTCACAGTTAGTCTGTTAGCGCTCTATGCCATTTTATTGCGTTTACCAAGACTGTTTGTAACTAAGGACATATGCTCTGAACTGTAGGATGGAAGTAACAGTGATCGCGAGAGTAATGATTCACTGAAAGCTTCTAGGAAGCCACAGAAGCGTGGGCGTGCAAAGCTTCAATCTGCGTCGAAGACATCTGATACACGCTACCCTGATCTATTGCAATCTCAGCCCACTTCATCGAGCTATGGATGCCTTTCTCTGTTGAAGAAGAAACGTTCTGGAGGTAATTTGAACATCAAAGTCTAAATGTATTACTCCCTCCGATCCATATTAGTTGCCACTAATATAGATGTATCTAGACATATTTTAGTTCTAGATACATTCATACTAGTGATAAAGAATATGAATCAGAGGGAGTAGAAGAAATAGAAAACTCAGATATGCTGTGAATAGTAGCATACATGTCCTTTTCTTTTTTTAATCTTTAGTACTCCCACCGTCCACAAAAGGATGTCGAAGGTTTGTCTAAATTCGGATGAAAGTGTATAGATACATCTGAATTTAGACAAACTTCCGACATCCTTTTATGGACAGAGGTAGTAGATTTTCTAATTTGAGTCTAATAAAGTTCTATCTAAAAACGAAAACTAGGGGTGTGTGTATTTCGACTCAATCCAAGGGTCAGTCTTCCTGCTCCGAGACAGTGAGCACTTTGACTTTGATCCAGAGGTTTGGATCAGAAAAAGGACACGAGGGGAAATCGGTGCATTGTAATATAGGGACGGACCTATTTTAGTCGGCTACACCCTGTCTGCAGAGCAGCAAGCGAGGAGGGGTAAATATTAACTAGTTTTTTTTGATACAAATAGCAAGCAATCAGGAGATAATACAAAATCAGGAACCTATTCCTTCAGGCGAAAACTTCATTTTCTCCCCTTCCTTTCAATCCATCTTTTTCAATTGCAAAATCAAAATCCAGAAATAATCAAGAGAGACAAACTGTGGTCTGCTTCCTTTGCACGGCTTAGAGCATCTCTAGCAAAGCCCGTAAACACGTGAACTGAAAAATGCGAGTTCAGTTCACCGAACTCGTGTTTACTGGCCGGAAAACCGTTGTCACAGACTAGAAACCGTAAAAGTGGAACTGAAAAACGGAACTCGAAATGTCGCGGGTAAATTAGGCGATGATCATAGTTCGAGATGAATTTGATGCTCCGATTGAGCATCAAAACTTACATGGTTCGACAAATTAAAGCTGAAGTACTTGTACACCGGTGAGCGCTACTTAGATAAGCAAAATGTGGCCTAAAATAGTGGCCTATGCGCACGGCGGTGCCGGTGGTGGCGCAGCGTGTCGGCGGCAGACGGCGTCGACGCTGTCGTGGAGGAGCTTCACGCGTCGTCGGTGTCAAGCTCGACTATTTCGCGTCCGCCGCGTATTCTCGGATCTGGCGGACGACGTCCGCCTCCTCCCGGCGGAAGCGAGCGCGGGCCTCCGCCTCGCTGACGGCCTTGGTCTGCACGAGGACGGCCTCCTCCTCGTCGCTGCCGTGGACGTAGTCGCCGGCGGAGATGGTGGGCGACCGCGCGGGGACGAGGTCCTCGTCGTCGCTGCTGTCCGCGACGGGGAGCCGCGGTGTGCGGCTTGACTGTCCGGACGAGGATCCCTCGCCGGTGTTGCCGTACCTGGCGAGCTTCCCTGGGGGCGTGAGCCCCCAGTTCGTCCACCGGCGGGCGCTGCGCTTGCGCGCGCCCTCCGACCGGTTCCATTTGCGCCGCTCCGCCTTGGTACGGAACACGGGCGGACGTGACGGCGAGTCGCCACCGCCCAATCTGGCGCCACGGCCTTGGGAGCCGCCACGGGACGCCATCGCGCCGACGCGGAGGGTGGATCGGTGCCTGCGCTCTGCTGGATTGCTCGCCGGAAAAGGGGCTTGGCGGCGGCGAAGGGAGTGGAACGGCGGAGGGGAGTAGTGTTTGCAAACCAAACACCCCTCCGCGAACCCTTTTAATACGGGGCGACCGCTCGATTTCTCGGGGGCCTGAACTCGTTATACGGGCCAGGCCGCGAGTTCGGGCTCCGTCCTGGCCCAGTTTCGGCCCGAACCCCTATTCTCGCCGGAATTTTACGGTTTCGGCCACGAGTTCGGGCTCTGCTAGAGATGCTCTTAGTGACGATAGAGGAGCGAAGGGCTCCGTACTCCGGCAATGCCCTCACCGGGGGCAGATCTCGCGGCCGCAAGTGAGAAAAGGGAGCTGAGTGGAACACTGGTAGGCAGGCTGTGCTTTAGAGAAGATACAGAAGGGCGGGGCTGGTAACCAGCCTCCCTGCCTGCTGATAAACTTGCTTGAGTTCTGCGGCACTTGCTCTCGCTCTCCCTCACCCAAAGGAAATGGATCATTACATTAGATACTGTGGATTAAGTGTAGCAGACATTTTGGCCCAAAGGTTTGATCCATGCAATTTCATATGAGATTTGGTTCGTTAGATCAGGTGCGGTTTCTGAACACGAACCGTGCCCACCCCTAATGGCATCTGTAATGCATGCTTACAAAAAATAAACACGGTTTTTTCTGAAGCAGAGTGCCTATTTCTAAAGGACAGATGCTTAATTAGGCACCTCTGGTGTAGAAATAGCACACCTCCGTAAGCACCTTGTACATGCCCTAAGGAGAACACAGAACAGGTCACAATTTCATTTACCAAAAGCTTTTAAGTCTAAATTTATTCTCTGTTAGTGTTTTAGTTTTTGTAAACAGTTAACAATCTACAATTCAACTATGAGCACAGAACATTTCACAATCTACAATGAAATTGTGAACTCATACATATGTGTTACCTTCTTATAATTAAACACGGATACATTTATGTTAAGTTCCCGTCGGCATGTGTTATTACTCTCTACTCTCTAACTTAGGACTAACTGCTATTTAATGGTTGAAAATATGACCTCTGAAATTTGCTTCATGGCTGCACAGTATTAAGATGTGGCACTGTGTACTCATAAACAAAATTAGGATTGAGGTCTTGAAACTTGTCTAGACTTGTTTGTAGGGAACAGGCCACGTGCTGTTGGAAAAAGGACCCCGCGAGTGCCTGTTGCAAGCATGTACCACCGAGATGACAAGATAGGTCCAGCAAATAGACAAGCAAAACCAGATGCTACTAATGGTGATGATGAAGGTGCTCATGTAGCAGCTCTAGCTCTAGCAGAGGTCTGTCAAAGAGGAGGCTCACCTCAGGTTTCTCAAACACCTGGAAGATCGAGTGATCATATGTTCCTGTCTCCTATTAAAAGTGCCGACAGAAAAGTAAGAACCCAGGATCTATTTGCTCTTTGTCTCTAGTCCACTCATCTTGCAAGGTAATTGCATGATCATATCTGTATGATGTTTGCAGAATGCGGATTCAGAGATGGGAAGCTCAAAGATGCATGGATTTCAAGTAGAAGCTGATTATCCAGAAGGTAGCTTAGGAAGCAGGGAAGCAGAGACTGGTGACCATCCCAAATATGATTCTTATTTTATGAACAATGAAGGCTCTGCATTTGGCAAGTCTAAGCAAAAATTGAAGAGGCCTCAGAGGAGAAGAAAGAAAGCTGCACACAAAACAGATGATCAATTCGAAGATGACAGAGAGGCTTGCAGTGGCACTGAAGAAGGGTACAGCGCCAGAAAAGCTAAATATGAATCAGAGGTGGACGCATTAGGAAGTAAAGCTTCATGGCCATCTAATAAATCAAGCAAAAGAAGTCGCCAGCTATTTTTTGGCGGTATGTCTGATCTTATCTTTTATTTTTAGAAAGGTAATGGAATTATTGAAAGATGATCACAGGCTCACAGCATATTTTCTTCTAGGCTTCTAGCACAGTTGAAACTATCAGTTAGGTGGTTTATTGACTTGAGTCTTATCTTTTATAAAGTTGCACGGTAGTATTTTCTCAACTATTGAAATACAATATAGACATATTTATATTATTGAATGATAATAGTAAACCTCTTCGGAGGAGTGTAACACAAACCCTTCTACCTTTTCAATGAAAAGAAACACAAAGGCTTTTTGTGTTTTCTCGATTTTTTTAATTGAATGAGAATAGTATTCCAGCAAGAAGGACAATGGGCTAAGCTTCTCATATTTACGTACATCACAGTATTTTCTTGATTCTGTGGTGAAACATAAGTATGTCCTATGCTTTGGTGGTCAACCATCAGTTTTATTTCAGAATATTTGTTGTCTTCATTGGGTTGTTGCATTTGTAAAATAAACTGACAATCTCCCTACCATGGAAAACTCAAACAGAACTATGTAATGATTATTACACTGAAATCGACGTTGCTCTACAAACTTCGTAAGGAGGATCTGTTGTTCTTTGTAAATTGTAATACAGTCTGTTCATCTTTGCTTTGCGCTCACACATTATTTATTTTACTGTGTAATGCTTGCTAAGTTGTAAGGATACTTTGTTGGAATTCTTGCTTTTGTATCTATATAGCACAAACCTTTGGTCCTGATTTGCCTAATTGGACTTTGTTTGGCAGATGAAATCTCAGCTCTCGATGCATTGCATACATTAGCTGATATATCTGTGAATATTCTACAGCCTTCTTCCAATGCTGAATCTGGTTAGTCTTATCCCAGACTATGGTGCTAATTCAGAAGTGGCAATATTTTTTTACTATTTAATTTCCGTGCACCTCATTGTATCCTTTATCATGTAATAGTAGTTACTTTTTTAATGATTATGTGATGCGGTGGCAAAACCATGCAATGGACAGCTTGGCAGTACAGTTTAGTATGCCCTCCGTCTATAAATAGATATCCGAAGTTTGTCTAAATCTGGATGTATCTAGACACTAAATAGCGTCTAGATACATCCAAATTTAGAGAAATCTCAGACGTCTATTTATGGACAGAGGTACTCCCTCTAGTCTCTTTTAATTGACTCGGATTTAGCACAACTTTGTACTAAATCTGAGTCAATTAAATAGGACCGGAGGGAGTAGTACTTAAGTTCTTGCAATCGCTGTACAATGGAGTCAGAGCTGATTATCCGTGGAGCCAATATGTCGTTCTAATCTTTTGTGGAGTCTAATCTTAAAGGAGTTCTGCAATCTGCATAAATTCCTATACATACAAGGACCATTTATGTACCCCCACAGCTCCAAGCATGCCTGCATGTCTTATGGAAGAAATGGATACAGCAAATGTTTAGGCAACTCTGTAGCTGTGTAGATACCTTCCACCTGTTTTACCTGCAACACACTTAACTTCATTCACCGGCTTCCATTTGCAACCACAAGAATTGTAGATACTGGGCATACTGTTCAACAAATTGTTTAACCAGGTCCTCAAAGGTAGAATTTTTGCAAGTTTTAGCAGTCCGACCATCATGTGAAAATCTCAGAAAAGTTATGGACAAAAGTGGTTTTGCAGAGTTAGGTTTTGACCAATATGCTAAGTTTGTAATGCTTTGTGTTTGATTGTGCTATTGATATTGCCTGTGCTTGTTTTCCAGAATCATCAGCACACATTAAGGATGAAAGCAAAGACAATGAATCTGACGAGAAGCCAAATGAATCTGATGAGAAGCCTAATGTTCCTGCAGCAGTACCACTTTTTGAGAAAAAAGACAACTCCAGAAAAACGAAGAAGATTAAAAGGCAGTCAGAACTTGTAAACATTGAGATGGTTACTAGGAAAAAAGCTAGACTAACTAAAGATCCACATCATGATGGAAGTGCTATTTCTGAAGTAAAGCAGCAAGATTGTAAATGTGGTGTTAAAACGGAGAAAAAGAAAAGAAAGTATTCCACAGGAAAGGTACCTGCAAAACTGTTACCTGTTGAACATGTGACAAGCCACAATATTGTTAGTTCTGTACGTTGCTTATGATTTGCATATATTTGCTGCTTTATGTTCAGATCTCCAAAGATGCAAAGAATGCACTAAAAGATATTGAGAAGACTGAGGTACGCACCCCACTTATAGTCTTGCCTTTTCTTTTGTTGCTCCTGATAAACAGTTTTCATTTAGTAAGAAGAACAAAATAAAGCTCTCTCTGATTCTTAATCTTTAAACCTCCATTTGGATAACATACCTTCTCCCACTTAAGAGGAGAAAATACTTTTTTGTTGCATGACCTCCTTGTTTTTAAGCAACTTTCTCCTTCTCTTATCCATGTGGTATATAGTTTTTTATGTGAATGACATATAGCAAATGGGGAGACTACTAAGACATACATTGATGAAAGTAACTCTCATTGCTGTTGCCAAAGTATTCCCTTCCAAACATCTTTTTTTGTAAATTTTCCGTGGGTGAACTACTACAGTATGTCACTCCCAGACACTCCTTGGCTTTGTGAATTTAAAACTTGAAATGGCCAAGTTGACATTTTTCTTTCCTCCCGTGTTCTTCTTAAATGGCAAAATATGATTTTGCTTGTATATCTGCCTTTGCTAGGTTTCTGCTGAAGAAGGGAATGTAGTTTCTAATAAGGCTAGGCATACTCATGTTAGTCCAGTTTCAAAACAAAACAAGTCCAAAGCACAGGAAAGTTCTCCAGCACCTGCTGATTTTGGAAAAGAAGCCATGGATAATATGGACACAACACAAAATGCAATAACTCAGCAATCTGACTCGCCGTCGAAGGCTAGAAGCCGGCGCAAATTAGGCATTTTAAAAGCACTTACTCCAGAGTGTAAGCCTCCTGAGGGTGCTGATGATTCCTGCGATAATGTTACCTACCCAGTGAATAACGTTCTCGATCTTAAGGTTTGATGTTTTGTCAAGAAACTTTTCTGATCTATTCATCTCATCATTTGCAAGGTATAGAAGTTACAACTTATGTTTTTCCTGACCCCTTGCAGGACAAGCTCTCTCACTGCTTATCGTCACGATTTCTCCGTAGATGGTGCATGTCCGAATGGTTCTATAGTGCAATTGATTACCCATGGTTTGCAAAGAGTGAATTTGTCGAGTACCTGAATCATGTTAAGTTGGGTCATGTGCCAAGGCTGACTCGTGTTGAGTGGGGTGTTATACGGAGGTCTGTCATCTTCAGTTGATTTTTTTTGCTTCAGCTTTGTTTGTTTTCTGAGACTAATTTTTTGCAGTTCTCTTGGAAAGCCACGTCGATTGTCGAAGCAGTTTTTACATGAGGAGAGAGAGAAGCTTTCTCAGTATCGAGAGTCAGTCAGACAACACTATGCTGAACTCCAGTCTGGTGTTCGAGAAGGTCTACCAACTGATCTTGCTCGACCTTTAGCAGTTGGACAGCGTGTCATAGCCTGTCATCCCAAAACCAGGGAACTTCATGATGGCAGTGTTTTGACTGTTGACCTTGACCGTTGCCGGGTTCAATTTGATCGGTCGGAGCTGGGTGTTGAGTTTGTCATGGTAAACAATATATATCTAAGTTCTATTTTGATTATTTTTGTGGCATGTTTTATTTTATCTCTTATGGTTTAAAACGTTATCTACTGATTTGTTTTGATTTCTTGTATTCCACTCTGCAATGCATGCTTTCACTAAACTGTTTCTCTTCATTTGTCCATGCTGAACTGAAAACTAAGAGTAATACATTTTTTTTGTTTCTCTTCATTTGTCCATGTGGATGGACCAAAGTGTCGTTTTGTACACTCACGTAATCCGCAGAAAACAATTTTGATTTGCGACCGGAAGTTTCTACGGTGTACTATCATTGTAAAATCTAAAATATATATATATATATATATATTATAAAATATATTATATATATATATATAACATGTAGACAGTAATCTACTGATATTTTCATATCTTCAACCTAAAAAACATAAAATGTTTATTGATCAAAGGTTAATTAGCTTGACCGCACAAATTCTAGGACAACTCTTGTTTTACTCTGGTGGGAGAGCGGTATACATTTTGTGTTTTGGTCACTATGCTTTAATGTGATTGGCTTTCCTTGCACAGCTATACCCATTCTATTCATTTGTTTTATACCCGAGGATGTGGGGTGTTATACTTATGGAAGAATTTTCTATCTGAGTAGCTTAGTGCAAATGTTTCTTCTTTATGTCTGTTCGAATATAATAACTAAACCAATGTAAAGATGAAATATTGCCATGTCAAATAGGTTGCTGTTATTCACCCACAAAAAAGTTGTTGAATGTTAAGGACTTCTTTACTTTGCAGGATATTGATTGTATGCCACTACACCCACTGGAAAATTTCCCCGAATCTCTCCGACGGCAAAATATCGTGAATAAATACTACCGCAGCTTCCCAGAAGTAAAATTTGAGGATCGATCTAGAGAGTATGGTGGTGGCGGCGCAGCAAAATTCATACCAAATGTGAGTTTCACCGGTGCTGATGCAACTTCCTTTGTACTTTTTAGTCACTCAACAAGTATTTTAATGAAGCAAGCTAAGATGACATCATATGTAGTGGGAGCTTTATAATATATGTACTCGATGTGGAATAACCTAACTGTTGCTCCCTTGTGGAATTTCTGCAACAGGGAGACACATTTGATTCAGTTGCACATGCAAAAAATACTGGAAATGAGTCTACAGTTGCTGCACAACAGGCAATGTATAGTCAGCCATGTACACTGTCACAGCTACAGGAACGAGAAGCAGATATAAGGGCTCTTGCTGACCTATCACGCGCCCTTGATAAAAAGGCAAGTGCAACATGCTTGGTCTTTGTGATTGTGTTTTCTCTAGTGTCTGAAGATGAAAATGGAAACCACCTTTGTTATTAAAAGTTGGAAGTCATAATTGAAAATTGGAATTGGGTGAATCCATACGACCATGAGTCTGTTTTGGTTCCATGTCAGCCTGTGACTGAAGGGCTCTACAATCATCCAAATTCCACTGTGGGGCCAGTATGCAATAATAATTTATTGGATAAACATGCTAGGGGATTTTTTACGCGATCCAAGTGCACAATATTTATGTCTATGAACTATTTAATCTTTTGTAGGAAGCTTTGCTGGTAGAATTGAGGCACATGAATGAAGAGGTGTCTGGAAAGCAGAAGGATGGGGAAACTATTAGAGATTTGGAGCACTTCAGGAAGCAATATGCCATGGTGCTTGTACAGCTAAGAGATTCGAATGATCATGTAATTCCCAGTTCTACATGTCACTTGCAGTAGTCTTTTTTGTGTGTGGATTTCATGCACTAACAAGATTCAACAATATATTTTCATACTCAGGTTGCTTCGGCCTTGCTTTCTCTGCGGCAACGTAACACATTTCATGGGCATCCCACACAGTCATATCCTATTCCTAAATGCGTGGAAAACAGTGGTGCTTTTAATAGAACACCAGACGCATCTAACCTTTTTGGTTATATTAACCAGGAGTCTGGATCCCAAGTCATGGAAATTATTGAGACTTCGAGGTGCAGAGCTAAGGCAATGGTTGATGTTGCTATTCAGGTTAGATAGTCATACGTATTTATACTTTATCATGTTATTATGTTATTCAGTCCAGGGCTCCTTGATATTCATTCCTTTATATACGTTGGATGATCACCATCCGCATCCGTTAGTATAGATCAGTCTCATTGCATGGTAATAGTTAAAAGCATATATGCTGTCAGAATGCAGAAAACGATCCTTTTCAACCAGATCATGAACCCTATATTGCTCTTTGGACTTCACCACTTACGAGATCATATTAATTAAAAATATTTCAAATTCGTAATCTAACAGTAAATATTGAGTTAATAATGAAATGCGTGAAAATTTAAAGTGAATAAGTAGCAAAGAGAACCTACTTTTTGCTTGAGGTAACTAAAAGATTCATGGTTCGTTGATAATTTCCTGTTCCATTTTTGTAATCTATTTTCTGTAGTCTGCACCCTCACAATTAGGTTTAGTGTTGGATGCATGGAGCATTTAGCTTCTAGATTTTTCTTTCATGTCTGAAGCATTGCCTATTTTATTCTTCCCTTGTACATCTGGTGTTACTGAAGTATACAACTTTGCTTTATTATTAATTTACGTGTCTGCTATCTACCTTTTTCTGTGTAATCAGGCAATGTGCAAAGTAAGTGACGGGGAGAATGCTTTTGCGAAAATAGGGGAAGCACTAGACAATCTGAATATCCGTGGCACTGGTTTTGGTTCTAGCATACTAGGCATACGGCGGATACCTCCCGATTCGGGACAGGCGAATTCAGCCTGTCAGGATAACAGCACTTCTGGCCGCTTTGACCCTGCGACGACTAACGTTTCCGGTCCAAGATTGCCCAACGGCCGTGATTCTGAAACTCAGTTCCCTTCAGAGTTGATTTCATCCTGTGTAGCTACCATCCTTATGATACAGGTAAACAAACCAGAGATCTTGCATATTCTTCAGGCATTATGTGCTGGTGTTCTAATGGGTATTCTTCCTTTGAATGCATCAGAACTGCACGGAGAAGCAGTATCATCCTGCCGAAGTGGCGCACATTCTCGATTCGGCGCTCTCACGCCTACAACCGTGCAGCTCGCAGAATGTCCCGATCTTCAGGGAGATTGAGATGTGCATGGGTATCATCAAGAACCAAATGCTGGCGCTGATACCCACTCCTAGTGGTTAGTGCGCCGCGGCTAACATTCTTTCTTGTGGTATACATATGTAGGGGAAGGAAAATTTGACGATGTATGTGCCTATGCTGTGTGTATTCTTAATGTCACAGCCTGTATAAGGTGTAACTTATTAGTTATTGTTATATATTTCTTGTATTCTATTAGTCGTTCCAGTTGACTGATGAAAGCTATACGTGTGTGCTCTCCCTCAATCTGGCCTTGAAACTGAAACTCTCTTGCTGGTGTGGTGACAGCGTTGGAGTAGGGTTTTCCCAAAGATAAACCTGAAAATGGCCAAGTAGATTTGGAGATATTGAATTGCAGGGGCTCAAAGTAGTGACCAGAATATAATTGGCAGATTTGACCATCATCATATGTGAGCACAATTTGAGTTGGATTTTTATTTGAATTGTGTTTCTTTGGTTCCAAAAGTGGTAATAAGTGTTTAGTAACCATCTCTAATCAATGGTGCAAACCAAAAGGGTCTAGGTTAAAGATTCTCAAAATTGGCCATAGCCACATAGGTGTTTTTTTTTGGAAAATCCTTCTATTTTCAATTTGATTTGGTTTCTCTTGACCCCATTGATGTGGTTGAGGTTTAAAAGGATATTAGAAAGTAATCCAAGCACTGGAAACAAGTTTGGTGGCCTTTGGCTCAAGTTTGTATCATCAACTATTGTATAATTTGAATAGTAAAAATAACAAGGTAGTAACTTTTCAAACTTCAAACAATTATTAAAAATCAACCAAAAATGCTTTTAAGTTAATTCCAACTCCTATAAATCAAATTACACTTGTACTAATTGTTTCTGCAAAAATATTCCATGCTTACTTTAAATGATCATGGTCTAGTTTAATTAAAGGACTATTTGGCTATTTCTAGTCAAAGATATTGTCCAAAACTATTAATAAATCATATGGGAGTCTTTCTCGCGTCTCTCCCCCTCGTGTCGCTCCCCGCCGACGCCAGGGGCACATCCGAGCGCCGCCGAAGGTCCTCCCCGTCTGGCCCCTCCTAGCCGCTGCCGCCGGCGGCCTCCCCCGCGGTGGTGGCGGCACCCCCGCTGCCAAAGGTGGCCGGGGAGTTCGTGTGCGCGCGGTGGAGGGCCGGCTCGTGGGGGCGACGCCGGTCGGGTGAGAGGAGGCCGGGCCGGCGGGCTCGGGTCGGGGATTCGATGGCGGCTGCTCGCAGGCTCGCGGTGGTTGGCCGATCGTCGGAGGTGGTCGTCCTCGCGCGCGGGCGTGCGGGGCGATCCGGTGCGGCGCCGCCTGGCCAAGATCCGATCGGATCTGGGGCGTGCGGGTCGCCCACGCTCATGGTGGCCAGGGCAGCGGCCCTGGGACGCCGTGGTGGCGCGCGTGAGGTTGGGGCGGTGTCCTCGACCGCGGGATGCCGGCTGGTGGCGGCCGGTATGCATCTCCGGTGGCGGCGTGTCCTCGTGCTGCCGGAGCGGAGGACGCCGGGGCGGCGGCTCCGGGTGTGCGCTGCTTCGTCTCGCCTCTACTGCGGCTTGGCGGCAGCTGCTGTCTTGGGGATCGCGTGCTGCAGCATGGAGGGCGCGGTCCCAGGCACCACACTCGCTGCGAAAGGAGGTGTCGCGGCCGGTGTGGTGCATGTCTGGTGGGGATGCCGGAGCGGCGGCTCCGGGAGAGGAGGCCGGGGCGGCGGCCCCGGGAACGCGGTGGCGCTTGGGTGGT
This sequence comes from Lolium rigidum, assembly GCF_022539505.1. Classification (NCBI taxonomy): domain Eukaryota; kingdom Viridiplantae; phylum Streptophyta; class Magnoliopsida; order Poales; family Poaceae; genus Lolium; species Lolium rigidum. The sequence goes on from NC_061514.1 coordinate 340,228,868, forward strand.
CGGAAGCCAGGTGGTGCCTCGACGCAGAGGTTGTGTGGAGGTCGATGGTTCTCGGAGGTGCCTCGACGCGGTGGTCGTGTGGTGGCTGCCCCCAGACTTGTCGGCAACCTGGCGGCTTTGGTGGGCCACTGTGTGTGGCAGGTTGCCATCGCTGGCACCTGCAGCCATGGTAGTGGTGTGCCATGGTGTTTGGACGGCGGCGCGGCGGCGCCGCTCTTCTGGTGGTCGGGGTGCTGTCCGGCGCCCCGCGGCGGGTGGCGAGTCGACATGAGGTGTTTGCTCTGCTGCTGCGCGTGAAGGACGGAGCGGCGGCTCCGGGACGTGGAGGTTCTGCTACTCTGCCCTGGCCGCCGCACGGCAGGGCACGACTGCGTGGGCGGCCGTGGGGCGCGTCCTGGAGCACCGTGGCTTTGCGGCATGGTTGGCTTCGTGTGGCGGCGGCGGCGAGCTGCGACGCGGGCGCTATTTCTTCGCCTTCTCGGATAGGCTTCTATGACTTGGGTTTTGGTGAACTCCGCGCGAAAGCACTGCACCCACTTCGGTTGGTGCCGGCGATGTCGGCGTCCTCGGACGTCGCTTCCCTCGTTGGAGGCATTGTCGAGGAGCTCCTTCACCTCCCTCGTCGTGTGAAGTTTCAGACTCTCCGGGTGAAAACCTGAGCTTTGGCTTTCGCTAGAGCGGGCATCGGCGGCGTCATCATCGTCTCCCCCTTGGGGGCGATGTCTTGGAGGTCTGGTACTCCGCTAGGCAAGTTTTGGCTTGCTTTGCATGGCAGCTGCTTCGCCGGCCAGGCGGGTGCGCGGTCTTGGGATCGGTGTGGACGTCGGAGCGGCGGCTTCGAAACATCTGTGTCTTTGAGTGTCGTCCCTTCTTGCGTGGGCTGAAGTGTCGTCGGCTCGTAGCGTGCGCGGCCTCGGGGCCGGTGTGTTGTGTTTTGGGTTGTTTTTTCCGGTTGTCGCCAGTGTGCGCGGTCTCGGGACCGGTGTGGACGTCGGAGCGGCGGCTCCGAGAGCTTTCTGTTTTGAGTGATGCCTCTTGCTAGGGTGAGAGTGTCGTCGGCTCGTCTGGTGCGCGGCCTCGGGGCCGGTGTGTGGAGTTTGGGTTGTACGATTTTCGGCCAGTTTTCCTTATAAACTGACCAAATTTCCCTCTTCTTAATGAATAGGCAGTGCTCCTGCCGGTTGCTCCAAAAAAAAAAACCTGGAAATATTCTGTTTTTGTTAGCTGCGACCTTAGACTTGTTTTCCTTCCCGATGTTATATGTTCTCATTGACGAGCGTCTATGTCTGCGATGACTACTCATCAGTTGCCACTCGTGCTTATTTCAGATTGCAGATTTACGATTTTGCATTTCCCTGTTCCCGCGGAAATGGCAGTAAATGCCTCCAGCTGGGAGGATGATATCTGTGTTTCCAGATTCCCAGAGCCATTTTTTTTTTTTTTTTTTTTTGAAAACGTCCCAGAGCCATTTCGGACGAACGGTTCACTCCAATGGATCTTGCCCTGTTGCTAGAAACTTCCAACACTCAGGTCGTTGGCAGGCTGAGAGAAAGTGAGGCCCAACAGTGTGGGCCCTAGCGGCAGCCCATCTTTTTTTGAGAATTAGCCCATCTTTTTTTGATGCGTAGGATGCTACTCCTTCAGAACGGGCCGGCGAGCGGCGAGCCCATCTTCTGGAGCCGCCCCACTCAATTCCTTTGTAAAAAAAACTTATGAGCAAGCAACTATGTGAACCATGATCATAGTTTGTGGTGGTTGAAGAATAATGCCATTTATAAGTTAGTATTTTAATATTTATAGACCCATAATTGCACTTAAGACGATGTTCTCATATTTGAGAGGGTCACCTAGCTAGTTATACTCAATGCACAATACAAAGAAACAAATGAATAGAAATAAAGCTAGCTTGGTGGTGCCTTTCTAAGGAGACTAGTTTATGACCCCCTACACATTTATAGGTCAGATGATATCCATGGATATCTATACCCAGGTCTGAAGTTAACATCTTTACCAGTTGAAGATAATAAGTTATATTTTATCGCCATTCATGAAGCAACATTAGTTTGCTATTAGATTTGAAAGATCTTCAAAATAATACTTGTCTATTTTTTTGCGGGGAAAACAATACTTGTCTATTGCTCAATTAGATCAATTAAACTTTACCTTTAACTTGAATCACAACATACAAATCATAATAATTATACCACCTATACGGAGATCACACAGCCCAAATGGCAACCTCCATACTGATTACACCACACAAAAAATTACTTGCTAGCCTGAAGTCCGAACTTTATTATAATCATGTTTAAATGATACATATGATTACTAATACATTATGCTTATGAAAATGGAATAATTAATAACCACCCATCCACAAAGTAAAAAAAAATTCTGTAATGGTGACTTTTATTTACATAATATTGTGGTGGAACATATCGAATAATGCGCTATCATCAATTTAAAGGTGATGTATTTCCTGGCAGATGTACTTCTCGTTTCATTCTCATTTCAGAGAGTAGAATATTAGCAGCAACTAGGGTACGATTGGTTGTTGGGTACAATTTTGTGTTAAGAGTCGAACGTTTAGGGCAAGTCCAATCTGACTATATATCACTACCAATCTGTACTACAATGAGCCGAACCACGGCATCAAGTTGTACGACTACATCAGACCTGCCGAAAGGTGCCTCTTTCACGGTTGCAGCTCCATCAAAAAAAAAAAAAACACGCAATTTTTTGCGTCCCTGGCGATTGCGGCTACACCAACTATGATGAGTACTACATCGACCATGGCAACATCATCAGCTACCTGGACATCGACATCACAGCTACATCTACAACGACACATCGGCAACATCCCTAGTTCATAGCGTTCGCGCGAGCACTTGATCCATGAAACTCCCGTTGTGAGTTGTGAGTTTGTGACTACGGGAGGGAAGAGACGAGATATGGAAAGGACCGGAAAGGAACATAATTTACAGAAATTTAGATTAAAGAGAAATATTAGGAATATTCCTTGCCATATATGTACACTGTTTATCTCGAGATTATAAGGCAAAATCAGTATAGATGGCAATATGTTAAACCGCATCATTATGGCTTGATTGAGTCAATCAAGACCATCATGTCTCCTCATTTAATCTCTCTATGTAACTGTTTCCTTTGGCTCTATATAAACAAGTAATTGGTGCGAGATAAAGCATCACTTTCACCACACAAAGAAAAATCACATGGTATCATAGCGGTTTGACTCACGTCGCCTAGGTTCATCATAATTTCTCATCCTACCCCAAGAAAACTCACAGTCATTACCTAGGATATTAGGTGAGTCTCCCCAAACCTATGACACCATAGTAATTTAGGGCTTGTACTACAAAAAAAGACCTAACGGAATAATTCTCGATCTTATCTACAATCTAAATGCTAACCCGTTGGCTGAGTAGTCTAAATTTGTCCACTGGCCGCCCCTCCTATTTTGCTCCGGCTGCCGCCGTGGTTACCATGCATAAACACACAAGAGGTGAGTGTATGTATGTACTCCGTATGTGTGAGTGTCTATGGTTGTACCGTATTTCGCAAGAAAAAACCCATGCACAATTTCATTGTTCGGAAAAAAACCAAGACATATGCTCATCTCTTATGTTACTAGCTTTTGTGCTGGAACCAAAACGGCGGAGATATATATAAGTATGTAACTCTGGTGGCGTACCATTGTACCAACCAGAAATACATTTTTGATCGTTGCTTCCGTTTTACTGAACTAAATAACTAGTAAATTCATTATATATTCTCTGCTCCAATGCGATCAAAAGAAACAGAGTTGCCTGCCCAATAGCAAAAATGTACGTTGTTTTTATGGGTTTGCCTTTTAGGGTACCCACAGCAACCTGAATCATCAAGCTTAAAAAAGGGAAGGTTAGTCACTTGGAGTGCAAGGGAGGTTAGAATCTAAGCTAAACTGATACCTTAAACATACCCCACAGATCGATACTTCCATGCATTACACCTCTATATATAGCATATGCACAGGTCCAGCTATATATCAACAGTCCACTACAACACGAGAGCTGCCCACTTAGCAGTCCTCTCCAATTTTCGCAGTTTGCACTAGCAAGTAGCAACAATGCAGGGCCTCGCAGCATCTTCCAGGCTGTCTCCGACCGTCCTGGTCGTGGTATTTCTGCTCGGCATGGCGGGTTCCGCCCACGGCCTGGAGAGGCTCGTCTCCAGCAACTCCAACGAGCCGTGCAAGAAGATGACACTCTACTACCACGACATCCTCTACGACGGCGGCAACAACACGGCGAACGCCACGTCGTCGGGGATCACGAAGCCGACGGCGCTGAGTACGAGCCGCAGTAAGAACACCACCTACTTCGGCATGCTTGCGGTGTTCAACGACCCGATGACGGCGGGGAAGGCGCTGCCCGTGGCGGGGGAGGAGCCGGCGGCGCACGCGGAGGGGTTCTACTTCTACGACAAGCAGGAGACGCAGAGCGCGTGGTTCGGCTTCTCTATCGTCTTCAACTCAACCGCGCACAAGGGCACGATCAACCTCATGGGCGCCGACCTCATGAGCGAGAAGACGCGGGACATCTCCGTGGTTGGCGGCACCGGCGACTTCTTCATGGCTCGCGGCATCGCCACGCTCAGTACCGACGCGTTGGAGGGCTTGTACTACTTCCGCCTGCGGATGGACATCAAGCTCTACGAGTGCTACGTCTGATGGTACCTTGTGCATGTGTGCAAATACCGAATCCATATGTAATATGTTTGCTGCTCATGCTTATGCTTTTTCGATTTACTTTGGTGTGTTTTTATAGCCGGTTATATGCATTCGCGTATATACGTGCATCTTGTTTGGCATTCGGATAAGCAAGTATGCGTAATTCCACTATCACGTTTATTGTGACTCACTTTGTAAGTGTTGGTTCCTGTGTTTTACACTACGGGAAAACAATTCGTTGCCGTGCGACAGATCGCACGGCAAAGGCCCTTATTTGCCCGGCAAAGGTTTTGCCCTGCGTCGACGCACGGCAACGTCTGCACGGCAACGCCTCCGACGGCAACGAAGACATTGCCGTGCGCCTGACCAAACTGCACGGCAAAGGCCTTTGCCGTGCACGCGCAACGTTGCCGTGCGGCCGCCCCTTTGCCGTGCGCGGGATCTTTGCCGTGTGCGCGCCCCTTTGCCGTGCGGCTGATCGCTGCCGTGCGCCGTCCTCTTTGCCGTGCGCCTCCTCGTTGCCGTGCGCCTGCCTCTGCCGGCCGTGCTCCCTTTGCCGTGCGGCAACACCCCAGCCCGCACGGCAAAGCCTCCTCCAGGCACACCCAGCAGCGTGCCAGGAGCACAGGTGAGCTCCACGTAGCGCCTTTGCCGTGTGTATGCACACGGCAAAGTGACCAAAAGTCCTTTGCCGTGTGCATACACACGGCAAAGGCCCCTGGATTTTTTTTTCTGTTTTTCACTAATCCCTGCATTTCAAAATTGCATTTCACATATATATAACATATACAACATATATATTCACCATAGCATCACCAAACACATCAACAACACCACAAATACATCAACACACATAGTTTATGCATAACAAGTGCAATGTCCACAAATACATCAACACACATCAAGTATAAGTACAATCCATAACAAGTGCAATGTCCACAAATCCATCAACACACATCAAGACCATGCCATCAAACTTGTCCTCCTCCGCTTCCGCCGGCCTCATCGTCATTTCCTTGTGACATATAATCTACAAGGTTGATGGAATGAACATTTGCATTTGCATATTGAACACTTGAACAAGTACAAGTAGCGGGTTGGGCACAAGAGGACTCACCGCGGTTCATGCTCCGAATGATGTTCATGTTGTTCACGGTGAAAGGTGTCCCCGGGCTCTGAGTGGACGGTGGCGGCATCCACGGCATGGAGTAAGGTGGAGGAGCAGGAATACTCCCCGGTGGAGAAGACAGAGCCGTCTGGCTCATCAGCCAGCTCATCTGTGCCTGATGCTGCTGCATCATCTGCTGCTGCTGTTGCATCTGCAGCATCATCTGTGTCTGCTGCTGCTGATACTCCAGAACCTGCCGCTCCAAGTTCCGTGCGTGCTCCTGGGCCGCCTGCTCCTTTTCTGCCATCTCCGCCTACGATGTGTCCGCGATGTCATTAACATTTCAATGGAAAGCATGTGCATGTAAAGGAAAGGTAGAGGCCGGAGGAAGAACATACCCGTAACCGCTCGACAGGCTAGATCCGAAGCCCGTGGCCGGGGCTCTACCTCGGGCTGGCCGCTCTTACGACCACGACGGATCCGGCGGAGAGAGGGAACCGTCGGCTGGGTCGACAACCCCGTCACCAAACCATAGGCGGCCATGCTTCAAGCCTTCTCCCGCAAGCACCGCAACCTCGGGGTCAAAGTCCTCGGCCTCCGGGTCGGCGTCCTCGCCGTACTTCGCTTGAACTTGGAGACATAGGACGTGCACTGGGTCTCGGATTGCGGGTTAACCCACACGGACCCCGTCTCAGGATGCGGCGTCTTCCTTTGCTTCATCTTCTTCAGCACGGCAAAGACGTTAGGCTTCGCTCCTGTCCTCACTTCCTGCAAATGAGAACATGTAATAAAGTGAAGTGGCACACCCTTGCAGAGTTAGAAAATATATAACATGAATTCAAATAATGAAGGAACCATTAATTTGCTCACCTCCTTCTGCAGGTGAAGAGAGATGGGGAGGCTGCCTTGGATATGCGATCCACCTCGCATCTCTTCCCGCTTCTTCTTGCCCTCCTCGTGCTTCTTGAGGTGCCGGGGGCATGTCCACCACATGACCATCGCAAGGAAGGACTCGTCGTCCGCGCCGACGTGCGAGGAGGGTTCTACATGCATAAGATAAACCCATTATGGTAAAATAAACTACATGACGATAAAGAAATCAATAACACACAAATGCAAATACCTGCATGTACTGCCACGGCTGCATGAGCGTGTCGCGAGCGTCCTCCTTAGTCATGTGGACGAAGCGGTCGGCGTGCCAGTCGCGGACGCACTGAACACGTGCCTCGTAGTGCATGCCAGTCACCCTCTTCCTTGCAAGCTGGTGAAGGACATCATCGCACGCATTTTCCTTGCCCTTGGCCTTCTTGAAGTATTTCTGCAACCATGCACATAGGTAAAACAAGGGGCATTAGTGCAATTATTGTCAACCAAGGAGAGTGTATGAATGGTAAGAAGTCAAAAGTCACGTGCCCAAAATTTACCAACAACGCAGTCCGCCAAGGTGCCGCGGCCAAGAGCATCTTCCGCGAGGCTGTAGTGCCACCACCTCCAAGCTACGTCGCAGCCACCACTAGGGAGATTGACTATCCCAGGGAAATACCTTCTAAGTAGGCCCCCAAGGATGTTCGAGTACCCACGTGGCGGCTTCGCGACGGGTCTTCATACGTGAACGAGCTGCACCATGAAACGACAACATCAATATGTATGTGATAATAATTTTGATAATGACAACATTGCGATAACGAAATGCCAAAAATTAACATGTACCTCCTTCCATAGGGCACTAGAACAACATGGCTGTAGCGCCAGTGCTTCAGCGTGGGGAGCTGTGTTATCCCGCGCCGATATGGCCTCCTATCACGTGGCCTCAGCCTCTCCAAAGCTGGAACGTGCTCGTAATCCGGCGGCGCATTCCAAACTAGGTTTGGATCAGGATCGAACGGTAAGTTCCCCAACCCCTCATCCCCCGAGAGGTCCTCCTCGTCCCCCTCCTCCTCCGAGTCCTCCCCACCCCCTCCTCCTCCTGGTCCTCCCCAACGCCCTCCTCCTCCTCCTGGTCCTCCCCACCCCCGTGGTGCTCCTGGTCCTCCACCTCATCATCATCATCGGCTGCGGGAGGGGGGCTATGACTAGGAGTGAGTACCCGCGTCGCATTCTTCCTACGCGGTCGCACGTGCACTACGGGAGCGACGGGAGGGGGATAGGAGGGGGGCTAGGAGGGGGGGGGGGGGGTAGTAGCTCGGCCCCGCCTCGAAGTCCCTACCAAGTACTTGAGCTTCTTTGTAAGACCGCCACCCTTTTTTTTTGGCGGATGCTTCAATCACCTGCAAACACAAATGAAGAGAGTGGTTTATTAGTACACAATATTGTAAAGAGATAAATATTAGTGAAAGCAACAGAAATATAAGTAGATGAACATTAATGAAAGCAACAATAATGCAAATAGATGAACATTAATTAGTGGAAGCAACAAATAGCTAGCATAGAGTTCTCTCAAACATAGCACGGAGTTCTTACAAATAACCTAGCTAGACAATCACGGTTACACGAGTTATTACAAATAGGCTAGCCTCACAATTACTACTACATAGATCAGTAGCATGTGTCGCCATCCGTGATTGGACCGCGTGTCTCCTCATCGTCATCAGGCTCGGCGAACCAATAATCATCAATGAAACCTGGAGACGCCAAACATGTTCTCCGATCTCATGCAGACGCCAGGGGGGAGGTTCATGGGAATAACAAACACTGGCCAACAACTGTATACTGCAGCCGACATACCATATGGATTGAACCCATCGGTTGATATCGCAACTGCTACGCTCCTCGGGTCACCCGCTTTCGGTGGAAATTTCTTGACAAAGTTCTTCCATGCGGTACCATCCGACGGATGTATCATCTTGTCGGTGTATCTCGTTTCCTTCCACGGCCCACCTCATCTCGCTGGGCGGTATCCTCGGTCATGAAGAGCCGCTGGATCCTCGGTAGAACCGGAAGATAGCGGAGGATATTCTTGGCAATCATGGTCCGCCTCTTCGACCATCACCATTGCGGTCTACCTCAAAGTACCTAGAGGAATTGCATTTGATGCAATAATTTGTGTCGGCGTGCTCCTCTCCGAATAGCATGCATCCCTTTGGACAAGCGTGTATCTCGCTGAGATGAGATCTTAAGGTCACCGAGCAATTTGGTCGAATAGTAGAAGTTTTGCGGCAAGAGGTGCCCTTTCGGCGGAAGGCTGCCTACGATGACCAGAAGTTCATCGAACCCATCTCTGCACAAGTTCCTATGGCACTTCAAGGCCATAAGGCGAGCGATGGCATCTAGTTGGGTAACCTCTCGTATTTTCATGTAGGGGTTTCGCGAAGCAAACGAGCCTCATAATACTCCTTTGTGTTTTCCTCCGGGTCCTCACTTGTCTCCGCATCCCGAGGTGTCTCCACCTCTACATGAGGGCTTTCGGGCACATTACCATTAGCCAAGTTTTCTAAGCACCTATCAAAACCGAGTGTCATATTCCCCCTAGGTTGAATCTGCCGCACCTCCTTCCTAGCACGTTTCTTTGCCTTTTCTCCATGGTAAGTCCAAATCCTGTAGGACGGTGTGAACCCAAACTTGATCAGGTGCATACTCATAGTTTCCTTGTCCTGTGCCTTTCGGTTAGCGCACTTACTACAAGGGCAACAAACACTTATAGGTCTGCTAGGGATGGCAAAGGCCCTATCCACAAGCCGCTCGGTCTTTTCTCCCCATTCATCGGTATAGTTCCAACGATCGATTCTGCCATCGTACATCCAGCCACGATTATCCATCCTCTAATCAGCAACAAAACAGACGAACATAGCATTTATATATCAAATAGGAAATAAATGCATCATATATTTTTTTTTTACGCGTGCATCAACCTGAAACTCTACTAGGTGGGCTCCTAGCAGCCGCCGGATCCGTAGATTGAGTACGTTCTCCCAGCTCTACCCCGATCCGAGACAGAATTTCGGCAGCACCTCCCCACTGCTCTCCCGATACACGTCTCGGCAAAAAGCCGAGAGGGGTGTGCATCCGGAGAACAACGGGGAGGTGCTACCGAAATCATGTCTCGGATCGGGGTAGAGCAGGGAGAACGTACCCAACTACGCATCCGCCGGCTGTCCCGATAAATGCCGTAAGAGTTACGGTTCATAATATGCGAGACCACTAATGCATATTTATCCGCGTAACCCTTACGGTCGGGAAGAGACGCCTAGGTATCGCGGCAGACTTGGTGATCTAGACACAAAAAAAACCTACGTACATGTAAAGGTGGGAGGCAGATTTATACCCTAGACGCGTGAGAGAATCGTCGAAGAAGATCCGGGACGCCCCGTCAAACACCCCCGCGACGCCACCCCCCGTGTCCACCTCGAAGCATCGCCTGCATAGCGAGAAAATAAAATAGTCATGCAAGTGAACATGAATTTTTTAAAATAGTCATTGGTTGATTTCTATCGCTTCATATGGGATAGGATAGGACGGAAGCATCCAACAGCAAAGCAATCTCAAGTCTCCCCACTCCAATGCCCTCTATTACTTCTTACGCATCAACCAATCCAACACTTCATATGTCGTCTCTTCGTTGGCCAACACTCCGCGCCATACAACATCGCCTCCACAACTCTAAATTTCTATTAACCCCCGTTCGGCTATCATCGACTAGCACCACTCCCTCCTATTTGATGCTAATTATTTTATAACTACCCTATATCAATATTTAGCATGCAAAAATAGGCAAAAAAAAGAGAAGGGGAGCCATACCTGTCGCGCGGGAGACTGGCCGGGGCGGCGACGGCGGACGGGGCAGGCGGGTCGGGGGCGAGTAGAAGGGGCGAGGCCACGGGCGAGCTCAGGGGCAAGCAGCAGGGACAGGGCGGCCGGTGACGGGAGGTGGCGGCGGCGGCTGCGATGGCTGGGAGGGGCAGTGTGCAGCGGCGGGGCGGGGGACGCAGAGAGGATTTCGGCGGGCGAGGCGGCGAGCGAGGTGGATGGGGTCCAGGCGGGCGAGGCGGCGAGGTGGATGGGCGAGGCGGCGGGCGAGGCGGCGAGGTGGATGGGCGAAGCGGCGGGCGAGGCGGCGGGCGAGGCGGCTCGGTGGATGGGCGAGGCGGACGTAGAGAAGGGGGACGAGAGGATAGGGCGCGTTTGTGGCTCAGGCGCGTCCCGACCAGGTGGCTTATCCGCACACGTTGCCGTGCGGGCCTCTTTGCCGTGCGCAGGGTGGCCTTTGCCGTGCGGGCCTCTTCGCCGTGCGCAGGGTGGCCTTTGCCGTGCGCCTGCGCACGGCAACAATTTTTTTTTTAATTTTACCATTTCATTGATGTACCATGCTATGAAATGAATGAATGCATGCTCAAATTAGCAGAGCAAGAATAAAGGCTATGCAAACATCTTTACCTTGAACCTCCGCAGCAGATCGTATCCTATCATGCCAGGCATGCAGTAGTCAGTGATGACGTGTCCTTATGCACGGCAAAGCTTTTTTTCTCCATTTTAATTATCAATAACATTAAGTTTTATTTCAAAATTATATTAAACTTGTTTTTCAAAATGTGTATTATTTAATACTATATGTGTCATGCTTTTCAAAAAATGTGTGATTCAATCCGGTTCACCTCGCGCGGAGAAATCTAGGGGACCCGTCGGGGCACACAAACCGCTGTTTTGGGGGAGGAGGGGAGAATGACCGCCGGAACACCGGAATCCCTAACATTAACAATAACCCTAAACCCTAACCCTAAAACCTAACCCTAAAACTAACCCTAACCAGTAGATTAGGCACACCCTCGATCGTGTGATAATGGCTCGAGCTGCGGGTGTATGTGCCAAAGGGTCCCAATCTTGGTTATCCATGTGTATATGTACTAAACAAATCTAAAAGTATGAAAAGGTACATTGGTGCACCTTCGCGCGGATAAATCTAGGGGGGTAGACCCGCCGGGGCACACGTTCCGCTGTTTTGGGGGGAGGAGGGGGAGAACGACCGCCGGAGCACCGGAACCCCACCAAATCTTGCATGTGGACATATGCTATGTGTGAAAGTGTGGTGCAAGGTGTAATTGTGCAAAAGTAGCTCCCCTAAACCCTAAACCCTAGCCCTAAACCTACACCTAACCCTAACCAGTAGATCAGGCACACCCTCGATCGTGTGATAATGGCTCGAGCTGCGGGTGTATGTGCCAAAGGGTCCCAATCTTGGTTCTCCATGTGTATATGTCCTAAACAAACCTAAAAGAATTAAAATGTACATTGGTGCACCCTCGCGCAGAGAAATCTAGGGGGGTAGACCCGCCGGGGCACACGTTCCGCTGTTTTGGGGGGAGGAGGGGGAGAACGACCGCCGGAGCACCGGAACCCCACCAAATCTTGCATGTGGACCTATGACATGTGTCAAAGTGTGGTGCAAGGTCTAATGGTGCAGAAGTAGCTTCTCTAAACCCTGGACCCTAAACCGGGGAGGCTTCGAGCCCTAAACCCCTCTAAACCCCTAAACCACGACACCGGAGCTGCAGAACCATGCATCATAAACCCTAGCCCTAACCCTAAACCCTAAACCTATACCTAACCATAAATACTTACCTTTAACCTAAACCCTAGCCCTACACCCTAGACCCTAGCCCTAACCCTACACCTAACCCTAACCAGTAGATCAGGCACACCCTCGATCGTGTGATAATGGCTCTAGCTGCGGGTGTATGTGCCAAAGGGTCCCAATCTTGGTTCTCCATGTGTATATGTACTAAACAAACCTAAAAGAATGAAAAAGTAATTTGGTGCACCCTCGCGCGGAGAAATCTAGGGGGTAGACCCGCGGGGCACACATTCTCGTCGTTTTGGGGGGAGGAGGGGGAGAACGACCGCCGGAGCACCGGAACCCCACCAAATCTTGCATGTGTACCTATGATATGTGTCAAAGTGTGGTGCAAGGTCTAATGGTGCAAAAGTAGCTCCCCTAAACCCTAAACCCTAAACTAGGGAGGCTTCGAGCCCTAAACCCCTAAACCACGGCACCGGAGCTGCAGAACCATGCATCATAAACCCTAGCCCTAACCCTAAACCCTAAACCTATACCTAACCATAAATACTTAACTTTAACCTAAACCCTAGCCCTAGCCCCTAAACCCTAGCCCTAACCCTACACCTAACCCTAACCAGTAGATCAGGCACACCCTCGCTCGTGTGATAATGGCTCGAGCTGCGGGTGTATGTGCCAAATGGTCCCAATCTTGGTTCTCCATGTGTATATGTCCTAAACAAACCTAAAAGAATGAAAATTTACATTGGTGCACCCTCGCGTGGAGAAATCTAGGGGGTAGACCCGTCGGGGCACACGTTCCGTTGTTTTTTGGCGGGGGGAGGAGGGGGAGAACGACCGCCGGAGCACCGGAACCCCACCAAATCTTGCATGTGGACCTATGACATGTGTCAAAGTGTGGTGCAAGGTCTAATGGTGCAGAAGTAGCTCCTCTAAACCCTAGACCCTAAGCCGGGAGGCTTCGAGCCCTAAACCCCTCTAAACCCCTAAACCACGGCACCAGAGCTGCAGAACCATGCATCATAAACCCTAGCCCTAACCCTAAACCCTAAACCTATACCTAACCATAAATACTTACCTTTAACCTAAACCCTAGCCCTACACCCTAGACCCTAGCCCTAACCCTACACCTAACCCTAACCAGTAGATCAGGCACACCCTCGATCGTGTGATAATGGCTCGAGCTGCGGGTGTATGTGCCAAAGGGTCCCATTCTTGGTTCTCCATGTGTATATGTCCTAAACAAACCTAAAAGAATGAAAAAGTAATTTGGTGCACCCTCGCGCGGAGAAATCTAGGGGGTAGACCCGCTGGGGCACACGTTCCGCTGTTTTGGGGGAGGAGGGGGAGAACGACCGCCGGAGCACCGGAACCCCACCAAATCTTGCATGTGGGCCTATGCTATGTGTGAAAGTGTGTTGCAAGGTGTAATGGTGCAAAAGTAGCTCCCCTAAACCCTAGACCCTACGCCGAACCCTAACCAGTAGATCAGGCACACCGTCGATCGTGTGATAATGGCTCGAGCTGCGGGTATATATGTGCCAAAGGGTCCCAATCTTGGTTCTCCATGTGTATATGTCCTAAACAAACCTAAAATAATGAAAAGGTACATTGGTGCACCCTCGCGCGGAGAAATCTAGGGGGTAGACCCGCCGGGGCACACGTTCCGCTGTTTTGGGGGGAGGAGGGGAGAACGGCCGCCGGAGCACCGGAACCCCACCAAATCTTGCATGTGGGCCTATGCTATGTGTGAAAGTGTGGTGCAAGGTGTAATGGTGCAAAAGTAGCTCCCCTAAACCCTAGACCCTAGCCCTAACCCTACACCTAACCCTAACCAGTAGATCAGGCACACCGTCGATCGTGTGATAATGGCTCGAGCTGCGGGTGTATGTGCCAAAGGGTCCCAATCTTGGTTCTCCATGTGTATATGTCCTAAACAAACCTAAAAGAATGAAAAAGTACATTGGTGCACCCTCGCGCGGAGAAATCTAGGGGGTAGACCCGCCGGGGCACACGTTCCGCTGTTTTGGGGGGATGAGGGGGAGAACGACCGCCGGAGCACCGGAACCCCACCAAATCTTGCATGTGGGCCTATGCTATGTGTGAAAGTGTGGTGCAAGGTGTGATTCACCAAATGGTGCATGGCATGGATCCCGGTCCGACATCCCTCACCTTCGGGCGATAACACTTAACGATTCTCGGACGTGTACGGTGAAGTGTCCTGCCGCGGGTATATCGGGGGCTAGACTGTGCCAAAGGGTGCCACACATGGTTTTCCATATGTCCATGGACTAAACAAACCTAAACCTATGAAAAGGTATATTGGTGGAACCTCGCGCGGAGAAATCTAGGGGCTAGACCATCCGAGGCCCACAGACAACCGTTTTTAGGGGGGAATGACCCCCGGAGCACCGGAATGCCACCAAAACTTGCAACTGGACCTAAAACCTAACCCTAACAAACCTAAAAGAATGAAAAAGTACATTGTGCACCCTCGCGCGGAGAAATCTACGGGGGTAGACCCGCCGTCCCGCCTGTTTTGGGGGAACGAGGGGGACGGCCGCCGGAGCACCGGAACCACGATATATGTGGGGGGATGAACATGGAGAGTAATTTTGTATTGCACATTGTCTAATAAATAGTCATCAAAAAGAAAAACTAATTAACAAAATAAATATAAGTATTAGATGAAATAAAATAGTTAGAAAAACAAATTAAATGGTTGTTGGCGCACGGCAAAGAATGCAACGCACGGCAAAGGAGGCTTTGCCGTGCACTATTCCTGGCCGCACGGCAAAGGGAGCACTACGGCAAAGAATGCAACTCACGGCAAAGAATGAACGCACGGGGAAGGATCTTTGCCGTCCTGGCTTCTTTGCCGTGCGCTTCTGGAGGGCTTTGCCGTGCGCCAACGCTTTGCCGTGAGGCACTTCTAACTTTACCGTGCGGCGATACTTTGCCGTGCGCCACCACAAAACTCTGCCGTGCTTTATTTCTTTGCCGTGCGTCCCTCTCGCGCCGCACGGCAAAGAAATCTTTGCCGTGCGGTGCCTCACGGCAATGAAACGCTGCACGGCAGCGCCTGATTTTCCCGTAGTGTTATATCTTAACATGTAAAAACTTTTAAGAAAATTGTTGTATCCTGTAAAGAATTTATCAGACCAATATATTACTCCATCGCAAAAACAACAATACATTATATATATACAGCAAAGTTGGGACATCATCTACGAAAAGTCTCTTTGGCTCTTGGGCACCGATGCTCTTGCTGTTTTTTTTTTCCTTTCGAAAATCATACATATTTGTTTCAAAAAAATCTAAAAATAAATCTAGACATAGTAAATGAAGTAACCTACATGCGTGTGAAATTTTAATATAAAATTCTTTATACTGTAGGCTACACAAAAAGACAAAATCTGTTAAAATTACGAGATTTGAAATATGCGTACCCATATCAACACGTTTGTCATTTTTGTGTAGTCCAGAATATTTTGTATTTGAAATTGAAATTTTGCACATTTATGAGATAATTCATTGGCTACACCATGATTTTTTTTCTAATTTTTTTGAAACACATAAATATGATTTTTATTTTTTTACAAAAATAGCAGGAGTGCCTAGGAGCCAAAAATCCTTATCCCATCACCTACCCCATCTAAATAATCGTGTACTTATAAAACATACCAGTGGTGCTCCATTGCTATGTGGCTTAGGAGTGGCGCACCAAGCAGTGCACCACTACTAGCTCCCTGGTGCACTACTGCTAAAATTGGGAGGTGCGCCACTAGACAAAAAAGATGTGCGCCACTGCTAAAATTTGAAATTTCTGGATCTAGATGTAAATCTGGCACTTTTTTTTTTAACTTTTTTGCTCGTTTTTCTCTCGTTTTTGTTGCCCAAAATATCTTTCCCGTGTTCATCTATCTCATTCATCGCCTAGCCGCTGGTGAGGATGGATGAAAGAAGGAAGGAGAGGTGACATGAGGATGGAGGATGGAGGATTCATAGAGAGGAGGAGGGTAATGGAGGCCGGAGTGAGGAGGGAGGCCTAGAGGGTCGTCGGAGTCCGCCGGAGAGGAGGAGGGAGGCCGGAGGGTCGTCGGAGAGGAGTAAGAAGGAGTGGATGGAGGAGTAGAAGGAAGGAAAGGAGGACATGAGAGGAGAGGAGGAGGCGAATAGAATGTATGGAGGAGGAGGGAGGAGGGAGTAGGAGGGGGTAAGTGGCCGGCCGGGCCATTTCAAATTTCGTGGGTGGGAAGCTTAGAAGTGGCGCACCCACTTGGTGCGGCACTTGTTATCACCAGAATTTGACCGGATCAGAGGTGGGCCGCGATTGAAGATGGGCTTGAAGAATATACATAGAAGAAATACATGAATCGGCCTTGTATATAAAGTTTGGGCTAGTTTGCCTGTGTATCTGTAACATAGTAGGATACGTGTCGTTTAGATAGAGTTTGGCTTGTGCCCGGTTGGGATTATTCCCACGTTAGAAAGTCTACGGACTATAAATATGTATCTAGGGTTTATGAAATAAACAACAATCACGTTCACCACAAACCAATCTAGGCGCATCGCCAACTCCCTTATCTCGAGGGTTTCTTCCGGGTAAGCATCATGCTGCCTAGATCGCATCTTGCGATCTAGGCGATACACGTTTACTCGTTGTTCATGCGTTGCTCGTGCTGAAGCCTTTTTGATGGCGAGCAACGTAGTTATCATAGATGTGTTAGGGTTAGCATTGTTCATCGTATCATATACTGTCGTCGTGCAACCCTTAGACGTCTAGCCGTCCTCACACCTATCTTAGGTGTAAGGGCGGCACCCCGCTTGATCATTATTTAGTAGATCCGATCCGTTATGATTGCTCCTTGTTCGTCAAGGATTAGTTTAATATCTGCATAGTTAGGCCTTACAAACGGGTTGAAGGATCCAGTGGCGCGTTAGGTGTAGTTTGCTAGCCCTAGTGATATGGGGTGGCCCGATCTTCTCAGTAAGCAACGGTGGTGATGATGATCACGGGGTGATGACAGCGGAGAAACACGTCGATGTAGTGGATGATAACTTGTATGACGCAACGAGATCTCTCGATTGGTCCCTGTCGCCAATGCAACGGCTCTCAACCACTGCAAGATATTCGCAACTCCACACACTTGCGCACGTAGCCGCCGACCACGAAGCGGTAAGTTGCAACCGTCTAATTCCCAATGGAACAGCGAGATCACACAAGACTTAAACGGGATCTACACAATATCCAAGCAATATGGTGTAGGGAATTCAATAGTTTTGCGAGCAAACAACTAAGAACTAGGGTTTATCTTAAACGTGGTCTAAAGCAACTAGGGGGCGTCCTGGGCACTTATATAGGTGTCCGGGACGAGTTACAGTCGAAAAGATACAAAAATAACCGACCCAGAATAGATCTGGTCGAGACAGACTCGGACTCGGTCCGGTGCGGGATCCGGTCGACCGAGCTGTGGACCGGGCGGTCCGGTCCGTGGTCCGGTCAACCGGGCTGTGGACCGGGCGGTCCGGTCGGGGTCCGATCAACCGGTCGGAAGCCGGGAAAACTGCGAAGTTTCCGGTTTCGCCCCGTACGATAAATTTCCTCCGGTTGGTGGCCGGTTTACGACCGGTCGACCGGACCGAGGACCTGGCTGGCCGGTGCAGGGGCCGGTTTGACCGGGTCCGGACCGGCCTGGACTTCTTCTTCTCCTCTCGCGCATTCCTCCCGCTCCTCCCTCGCGCGTCCATGAGATATCTTCATGTCCAGCTCCATGTCCGGCTTCACGGCCCTCTTGACGTCGCGTCTTCATGTCCAGTTGCTCCTCTCCTCGTGCGATGCATGTCTCCTCTTGATACCTGATGATACATAAGTAATAGGACTTAGGCAGTATAAAGTTCTCATCAATCAAAGTACCGTTTAGAAACAAGTTCACCTGTTGTTTAAGTAGCTTCGCACGAGCTCTTGTAGTGAGGTAGGGATGTCCTCATCATCTCCCCCCCTTCCAATCCGAACTTCATTGGACTTGAGCTTCACAGCAGGTTCATCTTCATTTGTTAATGACGGAGGTAGTAGTGAGGTAGGGATGTCCTCATCATCTCCCCCCCTTCAAAAGGCGTCGACCCCGACGCTCCAAGGTCTTCTCCGTCATATGGTGTCAAATCGGCAACATTGAAAGAATTACTGACACCAAACTCATCAAGCTGGAAGATCTATCGAGTATGCATTATCATTGATCTTGGCAAGCACTTTGTAAGGACCAGCACCACGAGGCTTCAACTTAGACTTCCGCGGCTTCGGGAACCTATCCTTGCGAAAATGTACCCGAGACCATATCACCAGGCTTGAACAACATCTCTTTGCGCTTTTTGTTCATCCTTGCAGCATTGCTCTTGCCTTTCTTCTCGATCAACTCTTTAGTCTTCACATGGATCTTACGCACAAAATCTGCCCTCTTGGATGCCTCCATATTAACTCTCTCATGTATGGGCAAAGGCAACAAGTCAAGTGGAGTAATGGGTTTGAAACCATACACCACCTCAAAAGGACACAGCTCCGTGGTAGAATGTACCGCCCTGTTGTAAGCAAACTCCACATGCGGCAAACACTCTTCCCACTCCTTCGAGGTTCTTCTTGATCATGGATCTCAACGGTTGTGACAAGGTTCGATTCACCACTTCGGTTTGACCATCGGTTTGAGGATGACAAGTAGTACTGAACAGTAGCTTTGTCCCCAGCTTTCCCCAAAGTGTCTTCCGAAGTAGCTCATGAACTTCACATCACGATCGGAAACAATAGTCTTCGGGACTCCATGTAGTCGAACAATCTCCCCGAAAAACAGGTTAGCAATATGCGACGCATCGTCGCTTTTGTGGCGAGCAATAAAGTGTGACATCTTAGAAAATCTGTCCACTACCACAAATATAGAATCATGGCCCCTTTTAGTACGCGGCAAACCCAACACAAAATCCATACTAATATCTTCCCAAGGTGTAGTAGGTGCCGGTAACGGAGTATACAAACCTTGAGGCTTCAGCTTGGACTTGGACTTGTTGCAAGTAATGCACCTCTTCACATACCTGTCCACGTCCCGCCTTATCTTTGGCCAATAAAAATGATCAGCGAGCATGAGTAGCGTCTTCTCACGCCCAAAGTGACCCATCAAACCTCCGGCATGTGATTCCCGCAATAAGAGCAAACGCACAGACGATTCTGGAACACATAGTTTGTTAGCTCTAAACAAGAACCCATCATGTATGTGATATTTTTCCCATGCTTTACCAAGAGCACATAAGCGATATGGTTCAGCAAAATCATGATCAGTAGCATACAAATCACATAGTATCTCTAAACCAGGAATTTTAACATCAAGTTGAGTTAATAGCATATTCTTCCTAGATAGAGCATCGGCAACAATGTTATCTTTTCCCTTCTTATGTTTAATGATGTATGGAAAAGACTCAATGAACTCAACCCACTTAGCTAGACGCTTATGCAAAGTAGATTGGGCTTTCGGGTATTTTAAAGCTTCATGATCAGAATGTATGATAAATTCTTTTGGCCACAAATAATGTTGCCAAACCTCAAGAACTCTAATGAAAGCATACAATTCTTTATCATATATAGGATAGTTCAACTTAGCACCGAGATAGTTTCTCGAGAAAAATATGCAATTGGGCGACCCTCTTGCATCAACACACCACCAATTCCAATACCACTAGCATCACATTCAATCTCAAATTGCTTATTGAAATCAGGAAGTGCAAGCAACGGTGCGAGAAGTTAACAATCGTTTCAGTTCATCAAAAGCATGATCTTGGGCAACGCCCCACTCAAAGACAACACCCTTTTTAGTCAATTCATTCAAAGGTGCGGCAATAGTAGAAAAATTGGGCACAAAACGGCGATAAAACCCGACTAGACCATGAAAACTTCTAACTTGACTCACATTCATGGGAGTAGGCCAATTTTGAATAGCTTCAATTTTAGACACATCTACTTCTACTCCATGCTTAGAGACAACATAACCCGAAATATGACCTTATCTTTGCAAAATGTGCACTTCTCAAGATTACCATAGAGTTTATTATCACGCAACACTTGCAAAACATGTCGAATATGTATAGTATGATCAGATTCATTGCGGCTGTAGATTAATATGTCATCAAAGTATACAACCACAAACTTGCCAATAAAATCACGCAAAACATGGTTCATTAGTCTCATGAAAGTGCTAGGTGCATTAGTTAACCCAAAAGGCATTACTAACCACTCATATAAACCAAATTTTGTTTTAAAGGCTGTTTTCCACTCATCCCCTTCTTTCATCCTAATTTGATGATAACCACTACGCAAATCAATCTTAGAGAACACAGCAACACCACTCAATTCATCTAGCATATCCTCTAAACGGGGAATAGGATGACGATATCGAATAGTAATGTTGTTTATAGCTCTACAATCTACGCACATACGCCAAGTACCATCTTTCTTAGGAACTAGAATAACAGGAACAACACAAGGACTAAGGCTTATGCGGATATAACCTTTGTCGAGTAGCGCTTGTACTTGCTTCCGTATCTCTTTCGTCTCTTCGGGATTAGTGCGATATGGCGCCCTATTGGGCAGCGATGCTCCGGGAATCAAGTCAATTTGATGCTCAATACCTCGCAATGGTGGTAGTCCTGCGGGTACCTCCTCCGGAAACACGTCGCCGAATTCCTGCAAAACACTAGAAACACCAAGAGGAAGAGGGGTCATGTCGTTAGAAACCAAAACCGTACCCCTGTACAAAAGCACAAGAGGCATAGCCGTAGGATCCTCACTAAATTCTCTCATGTCTTCTTTGGTGGCTAATGAGACTAAGGAATTCACTCTCTCACTTTTCGTTATATCACTCACGGCATTACAATTCTCTCGCCTATCTATGGATGCATCCTCCAAATTCACTTCAATCTTCGACGAGACTCATTGACAATCTGTTGTGGTGACATAGGCTGTAAGTTAATTTTCTTGCCCTTGTACTCCAAGTGATATGTATTGGCTCGGCCATTGTGTTGCACGGAACGGTCATAGAGCCAAGGCCGACCCAATAAGAGGTGACAAACCGTCATAGGAACCACATCAAAATCAATGCAATCCTTATACGGTCCAATCTCAAACTCAACACGCACCATATGGTTTACCTTCATCTCACCATTGTCGCTCAACCACTGAATATAATATGGATGCGGGTGCGGTAGGTACTTCAACTTCAGCTTGGTGCATAACTCCTTGCTTGCTAAATTGCGGCAACTCCCGCCATCAATAATGACCTTGCAAGCCTTGTCAGGACCAACCAAAGCTTTGGTTTGGAACAAATTGCAGCGCTGAGTAGATGCACTAGGCAACACATTAAGAGCACGCTGCGACACAACAATGGTACGAGCATCAGAAGGATATGCATCTTCACCATCAGTGTCATAGTCATCATCGTCTGGAGCATTTGGATCAACATCATCTCCAGTCTCATACTCATTGTCCTCATTGATAAACATGACTTTGCGGTTAGGACAATCTCTCTTGAAGTGACCCTTGCCACCACATGTATGGCAAAGCATATCGCGGTTGCGTGTTGTAGACACACCAGAACCACTCGTACTTGCCGCAGATTCGGACTTCTTTGCATTAGATACATTGGAGACCGGTTTGCTAGGCGGAGTAGAGTAAGGAACGGAGCGCGTCGAAGGTGTCGGCGCCGTAGAGGGCGCGCGGGGTGTAAAACGCCCAGCTCCGTAGCACGTCCTTTAACCTTTGCTTCTTCGACCAACTGTGATTCAGCTTCTCTTGCATGATGTAACAATTGATTCATATCGGTGTAGGTGTAATGACGAACAATGCTTTTAACATCATACTTCAATCCATTGAGAAAACGCTGCATTGTCATCTCTAGAGACTCACGGACACGACCACGCTGCATAAGCATCTCCATCTCCATGTAGTACTCATCAACGGTCTTCACACCTTGCCTCAATAGTGTTAGCTTATCAAATATATTCCGCATGTAATTTGTAGGCACAAAACGAGAAGTCATAACCTCCTTCATCGCACGCCATGTACGGATAGGTTGTGCACCATCTTCGTCGCGGTTACGAATCAAAGAATCCCACCAACGTAATGCATAACCATCAAATTCAGAAGAAGCAAGCTTGATCTTCTTATCTTCAGAGTAGTTGGGATGTAAGCTCCATAACTTCTCAATCTTGAGCTCCCAAGTGAGATATTCTTCAACATCAGCTCCTCCTTCAAACTTGGGTATGGAAAACTTGGGCTTACCCAATCCATCTTCTTCATCTTGCCCACGACCATTACGGCCAAGTGGAGCCCGACCACGCGGACGATGACCACGAGGTGCACCACGAGCATTGGGTGCGTCATCTTCAAGCTCAGGATCTTCATCATCGTCTTGTTGTTGTTGTGCAGTCAAATTCTCAATAGCGAGACGCATATCGGCAAGATTGCGCTGTATATCGGTCATTTGATCAGCCAATCCAGTGACGGTGACATTAGTAGCATCCAACGTCCGTTTGATCTCGTCAAGCTGTACCCTTAAGCTCATCATCCGTAGTGCGGAATTCACGTCGCATCTCGTTACGAAGAGCTTCATACTCCCTCCATGTGATGATATCTGCCGAATTCTTGTTTTCCTGATTAACAATCTTAGTATCACTAGAAGACATGATTAGTAGGTTAGTGCACTAAATCAAAAATATATGGTGGTACTCTCACAACTCACTCAAAACTGATAAGAAAAGGAAATCTTACCGTTCCAAAGTAAATTAGTGTTGCTTACCACTTGTAGTAACAACTAGTGCACGGATGTAGCGAAGCGAATATCAAGGGTATAAGAACAATCACACGACAAAGCAGGATATATGTGGGGCTGTAGGTAGGCTACCTATTTGCACCAATAACAAGCTCTAGCGCTGACCGTAGACGACCAAAGATACTCACACAAGGCGATATAATGGGGCAATGCAACTATATGGAGGAAAAAAAATTGCAATGCACTAGGAAGACGCTAGCAAAGCTCAACGAGACAGGCACAAGATTGCTCAACTACAGGTGCAGTAAAGAAAACTTAGGCCTTTCACTTGATTCAACTAGCACGACACTTTTCTTTTTGTATTTTTCTTTTTGTATAACACACGCAGCTATGTAGCTCTTTTTGCTTCTTTTCAATTTTCTCTTTTTTTTTTTGACTCAACTCCTTGATAACACGGCCAACAAGATATGCAAAGCACCAAAACCCTAATGAGCAGCCTGTCGAGCGGTAAAACTAGTCTCTTCTGGGGAAGTTCCTAGTCACGTATATCGAAAGGCTGTAGCTATGGTTTGGACAAACACACTTGTATGCTATGTGGACTCGGAGTAAACAAAAGCTGACTCTAGATGACAAACTAGATGAAAAGAAAACACAAACCCTAACAATTCTACTAGAAGAAAGATAAAGGTACGCAAAAACAACTACGAAAAGCAACTAAAACTCGAAATTAGTGCAAGCTATGGCTATGGCAAACCCTAACCCTAAATTTTTTTTGGCTTTTTCTGGATAGGAAAACACTCACAACTCAACTATGGGGTGGATTGTGGATGGCTTACCGAGGAAAACTGGAAATCTGATACCAAGATGATATGGGGTGGCCCGATCTTCTCAGTAAGCAACGGTGGTGATGATGATCACGGGGTGATGACATCGGAGAAACACGTCGATGTAGTGGATGATAACTTGTATGACGCAACGAGATCTCTCGATTGGTCCCTGTCGCCAATGCAACAGCTCTCAACCCTGCAAGATATTCGCAACTCCACACACTTGCGCACGTAGCCGCCGACCACGAAGCGGTAAGTTGCAACCGTCTAATTCCCAATGGAACAACGAGATCACACAAGACTTAAACGGGATCTACACAATATCCAAGCAATATGGTGTAGGGAATTCAATAGTTTTGCGAGCAAACAACTAAGAACTAGGGTTTATCTTAAACGTGGTCTAAAGCAACTAGGGGGCGTTCTGGGCACTTATATAGGTGTCGGGACGAGTTACAGTCGAAAAGATACAAAAATAACCGACCCGGAATAGATCCGGTCGAGACAGACTCGGGCTGGTCCGGTCGCGGGATCCGGTCGGCCGGGCTGTGGACCGGGCGGTCCGGTCCGTGGTCCCGGTCAACCGGGCTGTGGACCGGGCGGTCCGGTCGGGGGTCCGGTCAACCGGTCGGAAACCGGGAAAGCTGCGAAGTTTCCGGTTTCGCCCGGTACGATAAATTTCCTCCGGTTGGTGGCCGGTTTACGACCGGTCGGCCGGGACCGAGGACCGGGCTGGCCGGTCCGAGGGCCGGTCCGACCGGGTTCCGGACCGGCCTGGACTTCTTCTTCTCCTCTCGCGCATTCCTCCCGCTCCTCCCTCGCGCGTCCATGAGATATCTTCATGTCCAGCTCCATGTCCAGCTTCACGGCCCTCTTGACGTCCGTCTTCATGTCCGAGTTGCTCCTCTCCTCGTGCGATGCATGTCTCCTCTTGATACCGATGATACATAAGTAATAGGACTTAGGCGGTATAAAGTTCTCATCAATCAAAGTACCGTTTAGAAACAAGTTCACTGTTGTTTAAGTAGCTTCGCACGAGCTCTTGTAATTGGTCCAATCCGAACTTCATTGGACTTGAGCTTCACAGATGGGTTCATCTTCATTTGTTAATGACGGAGGTAGTAGTGAGGTAGGGATGTCCTCATCACCTAGACAGGATGTTCCGAGGATCAACTTCGTGTTGGTTTTTAGGCCTTGTCTAGGGTCGGTTTACGATCACCGTGCGTGGCCGCCAGGCTCAATCACGAGTAGGATGTTCCGATTATGCGGTGAAAACCCTAAATCGTAGTAGGTCGTTTTAGCTTTATTTTGATCAAGCAGGACCACCATCTGATCGTACACCTCGTACGCATCATGGGTGGATTGACTCTTTGAGCCGATTCACAGGACAACCTGAGAGCCGTTCGAGGCTCGTATTTAATGTTTACGTGTATGCCATGCAGGAAACTAAGCGAGGCAAATCCAACACCTTCCTGACCAGGTATAGGTCAGGTGGCACGCCCTTGCACCGGCATCGGACGTGCGTGCCGAGTCTATGCGGGCCGTCGCTCGGAGGGACCGGGGCCAGCCCGCGATCCCGGGAGCCTCCCGGCTCTACGGTGTTGCCCGTCGCTGCTCGCCGGTGGGTTATCGACCGCAACACATTCCGGCACGCCCGGTGGGACAATCTTCGACATCAACCGCATCGCCATCTACATCCGAGATGGCGGAAGGCACTCCGATCACGTACGAGGATCCGACCGAGGAGCTCAAGAAGAAGCATGACGAGGTCAAAGCGATCCTCGAAGCCGATCTCATCGGCTCTTTTCACAGAACCCGCTCACACGGCATCAGGTGGAAAGGGTTCTCACCTGAAGGCGCGCTCGATGGAGTGGACCTGTCTGCCCCGTCAGAAGAACGCAACAGGTCCCTGCATCAGGAGATTAACTTCATGGTAGCACATTCGCTACACCGCCATTCTGAGAGCCTGGTGAACACTTTGGAGCGTGTCGCTCTTCGGGTGATCCGAGAAATCATGAGGCATCGATACTCTCCGTCGGGACCAGCTCTAGGGACTCACCAAGGAGAGATGCCACTCCAGTCCCGTCCACCGCTGCCATTCGCGTTGGCAGCACCAGAAGTGCCGAATTCACCGGCATACGCCGTTGACATGGTGGAGTGCACGTACCCTGGGAGGTGCCAGCCAAGATTCTCGGTCAACATCAACATGGTAGGACTCGGGCACCACCCTGGTAAGGACAGAGACGAGGGCAGCTGCTCTCACAGCAAAGACAAGGAGGAAGCCGTTCCACGCGATCGGCCCCGACACTTTCAGAAAGTCCTGGTTCCAATCAAGATGAAGTCCGATTCCAGCGATCGGCCCGTATTATCCTTACCACGCGTTCTCCCCGTATTTGGTGTCGACCTCACAGGTGACGGAAAGCTAGGGTATGGGTTTACATCGGCTGATGAGCTAGAAGAAGTCGACATCGGTCCTGGGGATAAGCCGCGACCAACTTTTATCAGCAAGAAGTTAGATCCACATCTTAGGGATCAGATGATAGCTCTGTTAAAAGAATACCCAGATTGCTTTGCGTGGGATTACACAGAAATGCCTGGGTTAGACAGGAGCATCATCGAACATCGACTCCCCCTTAAGAAAGGATTTCGGCCGTTCCAACAACGGGCACGTCAGATGAAGTCCGAAATTCTGGAAGAGGTCAAGAAAGAGATCGAGAAGATGTTGGCTGTCGGGTTCATCAGGCCATGCAGATATGCTGAATGGATCTCCAGTATCGTTCCCGTAGAGAAGAAGGACGGCCGATGGCGTGTGGCCATCGATTTCCGAGATCTCAACAGAGCCACTCCAAGATGAATATCCGATGCCTGTGGCAGAAACGTTGATCAATGCAGCTGCTGGCCATAAGGTGTTGAGCTTCATGGATGGCAACGCCGGCTATAACCAAATCTTCATGGCTCCAGAATATATACACAAGACCGCATTCAGAGTACCAGGGGCGATAGGCTTGTTTGAATATGTAGTCATGACCCTTGGGTTGAAGAATGCTGGTGCAACGTACCAAAGAGCCATGAATTATATATTTCACGATCCGATCGGCAAGTTGGTGGAAATATACATCGATGACGTGGTAGTCAAGTCTCGTCTCCATGGAGGGACACTTGGATGATTTGCGACGCATCCTAGACCGAACTCGGAAGTTCGGACCGAGAATGAATCCAAAGAAGTGTGCCTTTGGTGTGACGGCCGGTCGGTTCCTAGGTTTTCCGGTTCATGAACGGGGAATTGAGATCGGCCTCGAAAAGTCGAGGAGCAGTGCATACCATGCAGCCGCCCACCACGAAGAAAGAGCTCCAACGTCTTATCGGCAAGATCAACTTCGTCCGACGATTCATCTCTAACCTGTCAGGACGAATCGAGCTGTTCATGGCGCTGGTGAAGATTAAATCTGATGACGAGTTTCACTGGGGGGCAGAACAGCAGCATGCGTTTGACGAGATTAAGCGGTATCTGACAACATCGCCTGTGCTAGTTCCGCCCCAACAAGACAGGCCGTTCTATATCTACTTATCAGTAGCTGACATGTCCATCGCTTCGGTGGTGGTGCAACTCTATGAGGGTGTTGAAAAGGTCGTTTTCTACCTCAGCAGAAGGATGTTGGACGCGGAGACAAGGTATCCTGAGGTCGAGAAGCTTTGCCTTTGCCTGTTCTTCACCTGCACCAAGCTTCATCACATCCTTTTGACGTCAGAGATCATCGTCATATGCAAGTCAGACGTTGTCAAGCACATGCTGCCGGCCCCTGCTTTGAAAGGCCGGCTTGGTAAGTGGATGTTTGCGTTGACAGAGTTCGACCTTCGGTATCAGCCTGCGAAAGCAGTCAAGGGACAAGCGTTGGCCGATCTTATAGCTGAACGGATTAATACTAATATAGCAGCACTATCCGTACGTGCGTGGGCTATGTTCTTCGATGGATCGGCTTGTGACGATGGTTGTGGCATCGGCATTCTGCTCGTGTCGCCTCGGGGGGCAACATATTCTTTCGCCATCAGGCTATCTACCCCTTGCACCAACAATGTTGCTGAGTATGAGGCAGTTCGCAAGGGAATGGAGTTGCTTTTGGAAGCCGGGGCAGAGGCAGTGGAGGTTTTTGGAGACTCGAAGTTGGTGATCTCTCAACTCACGGACGAATACAAGTGCGAGAGTGAGTCACTTTTTCCATATTGGGTGGAGTGTCGTGAGCTGATGACACATTTTCGGTACATCAATTTCAATTGGGTCCCAAGGTCTCGAATACCGACGGCAATGATCTCGCACGGATGGCGTCGGGATACAAGGACATACCGTGACGGGTCGAAGTTCAGTGTGCGCTCCTGGAACAGGATGATTGGAGAGCCGATATCTTCAATTATTTGAAGGATTCGGCTCAGGGGGCACCTAAAAGGATAAGATACAAGGCTATGAAATATGTCCTTATAGGAGATGACATGTTCTACAGGACGTTGGAAGGGTTACTACTCAAATGCCTGGGACCAACTGGAGTCTAATCGGCTCTTACATGAGGTGCATGAAGGCGCTCGTGGAACTCACCAATCGGCCCATAAGATGAAGTGGTTAATTAGGCGATCGGGGTTTTATTGGCCTACCATGCCGGAGGACCGTTTCAAGTACTTCAAGGGATGCCAAGCGTGTCGATGTTCGGAAAATCCAGATGGTACCCGCATCAGCCGATGAACCCCATCATCAAACCTTGGCCATTTCGAGGTTGGGGTATGGATATGATCGGCAAAATCCATCCTCCGTCGAGCAAGAACCACGAGTGGATTCTGGCCATTACAGATTATTTCACCAAATGGGTGGAGGCCGTTCCCATGAAGAATGTAAAATCGGAAGATGTTATCCAATTTGTCAAAGAACATGTCATTCATAGGTTCGGGATTCCCCAAACCATCACGACCGATGGAGGTTCGGTCTTTGTCTCTAAAGAATTCGGGAAGTTCTCGCGATGACATGGGGATTAAGCTAATCCGATCATCTCCATACTATGCTCAAGCCAACGGGCAAGCCGAAGCATCCAATCAAAGCCTCGATCAAGCTGATTAAGAGGAAGATTGACGAGAACCCTAGGGTGTGGCATGAGACGTTGTCGAAGCTTTGTGGGCCTATCGCATGTCATGCCATGGAGCTATAAAGACTTCGCCGTACCAGCCTTGTCTATGGGCAGGAGGCCGTATTACCTTGGAAAATTACGGCTGGATCGAGACGTGTCACGTTTCAGAATGATCTGACGCTCGAAGAGTATGCAACCCTGATGAGTGACACTATTGAGGATGCAACAGTAACTTAGACTTTGGTCGTTGGAGAAGATTAAAGAGAACAAAGCCAGGGTAGCTCGGGCATACAATAAGAAGGTGAGACCAAAGGAGTTTCAAGTTGGTGATCTAGTATGGGAAGCCGTGTTGCCACTAGGAACCAGGGATAAAGCCTATGGCAAATGGTCTCCTAATTGGCACGGTCCTTACAAAGTCATCCAGGTTCTGAAGGGCAATGCCTACATGCTTGAACAGTTGGATGGTGTGAGGTTCCCAGTGGCCATCAATGGCCAACATCTCAAGAAGTATTTCCCAAGCATGTGGGAGGATGGGCAGTGAGATATGGAGGCCGATTTTAAATTGGCCAGTAAAAAAAAATTCATCACAGCCGATGTACAGACATCGACTTGAGAAAACATGTGGAGACAACAGTATGCATACAGCCGATGCACGGGCATCGACTTCAGAATAATAAAAGCCGATGCATTGCCATCGACTCTAGAGGAACAAGCTCAATTAAGCAGTACACGATCGGTTTCAAACCAGAAATCATGATATTTGGGATGAGTCTCCTAGTGGTTGCTGAGGAGTTCAATCTGCACGTTTATGATTGGAGGATGGTTTGGACGTGAGCTAGACCTGTTGGACCGTGTGGATAGGCAACGGCTTGGCCTCAAATCGCGTTTATAGTACAAGCCGATGCCCTGCCATCGGCTCTCTGTACAGCGACTTCGTTCGACGATCGGCAAAGTTGACAAGAAAGCAAGATTAATTGGGAAATATTTTCTTCATTAATAGTGGATTTTCTTACAAAGAAAGAGCCGATTGCTCGGGGAAGAAATAACAAAAGCCGACTACTACTACTAGTCCCTAATCTAAGGGCCGTTGCTGCCCTCGTCATCATCATCGCTGCCGCCGGCGCAGCTGCTGATAGGCTCCTCATCGCTGCTCCCGTAGCCTTCTACGGGAGCCTCGTCTTCCTCATCATCGATCGTCATCGCTGTCGTTGTCCCACCAGGCGCGGAGGCGCTTCGCCGGTGGGTAACCTTTGAGGGAGTCGTCGTCGTCCTCCTCCGCCTCTTCCTCGGAGGAGGTGAAGTCATCCCAGGAGAAGCGGTCATCCTCGCTCTCCGCCTCCTCCTCCCCGTCGACGAGGAATTGAAGGTCGTCCTCTCCGTCGGTCAAGGATTTATCATCCTCGGACCAGATGGAGGAATCGTGTTCCTCCTTGTCCCACGTCGTTGGGGCGAGGATGTCATGTGCCGCCAACGAGCCCCACTCTGGCGTCGGCTCACGGAAGGGAGATGATACGTAGGAGAGGTTTGAGGAGGCAGAAGAGGAGGAGGAGGAAGAAGACATGGCTACGGAGGAATGGGGGTTTTTTGCCGATGGCTAGTACGGAGCAGGAGGGTGAAGGGGCGAACTGCTCGATGCGTTTAGATAATGGGATATTGGGGAGAGTTAATGTTACAGCAGTTTCCGAGGAAGTGGTGCCAAAGAATTGTCAAATCGCGCATAGAAGTCAAGAAGGCAAGGCATCATGATGAAGGATACCGCAGCGGTTCTCGCTCTCGCCACGACATGACCCAACGAACAAAAGCGGAGTGATTTTGGAATTGTCATTTCCAAAACCAGGGGGCATGTGTTATCACCAGAATTTGACCGGATCGGAGGTGGGCCGCGATTGAAGATGGGCTTGAAGAATATACATAGAAGAAATACATGAATCGGCCTTGTATACAAAGTTTGGGCTAGTTTGCCCGTGTATCTGTAATATAGTAGGATACGTGTCGGTTAGATAGAGTTTGGGCTTGTGCCCGGTTGGGATTATTCCCACGTTAGAAAGTCTACGGACTATAAATATGTATCTAGGGTTTATGAAATAAACAACAATCACGTTCACCACAAACCAATCTAGGAGCATCGTCAACTCCCTTGTCTCGAGGGTTTTTTCCGGGTAAGCATCATGCTGCCTAGATCGCATCTTGCGATCTAGGCAGTACACGTTTGTTCGTTGTTCATGCGCTGCTCGTGCTGAAGCCTTTTTGATGGCGAGCAACGTAGTTATCATAGATGTGTTAGGGTTAGCATTGTTCATCGTATCATATACTGTCGTCGTGCAACCCTTAGACGTCTAGCCGTCCTCACACCTATATTAGGTGTAAGGGCGGCACCCCGCTTGATCATTATTTAGTAGATCCGATCCGTTATGATTGCTCCTTGTTTGTCAAGGATTAGTTTAATATCTGCATAGTTAGGCCTTACAAACGGGTTGAAGGATCCAGTGGCGCGTTGGGTGTAGTTTGCTAGCCCTAGACAGGATGTTCCGAGGATCAATTTCGTGTTGGTTTTTAGGCCTTGTCTAGGGTCGGTTTACGATCACCGTGCGTGGCCGCCAGGCTCAATCACGAGTAGGATGTTCCGATTATGCGGTGAAAACCCTAAATCGTAGTAGGTCGTTTTAGCTTTATTTTGATCAAGCAGGACCACCATCCGATCGTACACCTCGTACGCATCATGGGTGGATCGGCTCCTTGAGCCGATTCACAGGACAACCCGAGAGCCGATCGAGGCTCGTATTTAATGTTTACGTGTATGCCATGCAGAAACTAAGCGAGGCAAATCCAACACCTTCCTCGACCGGTATAGGTCAGGTGGCACGCCCTGCACCAGCATCGGACGTGCGTGCCGAGTCTTTGCGGGCCGTCGCTCGGAGGGACCAGGGCCAGCCGCAGTCCTGGGAGCCTCCCGGCTCTACAGTGTTTCCCGTCGCTGCTCGCCGGTGGGTTTCTGACCGCAACAGTACTGCAAATTTTTTTTTTTGAAATTTCTGCTCGAAATCTAAAACCTGAAAAAGTCTTGTTTCTGTTTTGAATTTTATAAATCCAATTTTTGTCTAAACGACTGAATTCGGATAGGAAATTTCGGGTAGATACATTTTCATGGAGGTCGTATGCAACCACAAATCCCGTTTTACCGAAACATGACGCCTTTTTGCAAAAAAGGTCAAAATTCATGTTTGTTAATTCTCATTAATACTAGATAATACATTGGCATCTCAAAGGATTTTATTTTTTGAAATTTATATCTATTTATTTTATTTTTTCAAAACCAAAAAGGGGATCCACAAAGGGGGGTGGGAGGTGGTGGTGGAAATGTTTGGGCACCACTTAGCACTGGCGCACTAAGTGGTGCCCAAACGTTTCCATCACCCCTTATACATAGCAATGGCGCACCATGTGGAGGTGTCCCACTACTACCTCAGATAGCAGTGGCGCACCAGTAAGGGGTGCGCCACTGGTAAGTTTGGGTGAGGAGTGGACAATGGCAGATCTTTACTGGTGGCGCACTACTAGGCCGGTACGCCACTGCTAACTTGCCTACCAGTGGAGCACCACTTTGTGGTGTTGGTGTGCCACTACTATACACCAGTAAAGTGGTGCGTCACTGCTAGCAATCTACGGCTAGGCCTATTTCTAGTAGTGGAGGAAAGGTGGTGCCCATAGGCGTTGCCGCTGTCGAGATCGGCACCGCTGATCAGGGATTTATCCCAATGGTATATTCCCGCCACCAGCACCCCAACCGGCCCATGATCTCCTGCCAACCGGCCATTGATCTGGCAAGGTGGGAAGCATCTGAATTGAGAAAGGGTTGGAATCTTCAGATATGGTGTCGCCGGACACTGAGTAGGACCTCGTGACATGCCTTGCACTTGTCGGCTCCTGTTATCACCAGAATTTGACCGGATCAGAGGTGGGCCGCGATTGGAGATGGGCTTGAAGAATATACATAGAAGAAATACATGAATCGGCCTTGTATACAAAGTTTGGGCTAGTTTGCCCGTGTATCTGTAACATAGTAGGATACGTGTCGGTTAGATAGAGTTTGGGCTTGTGCCCGGTTGGGATTATTCCCACGTTAGAAAGTCTACGGACTATAAATATGTATCTAGGGTTTATGAAATAAACAACAATCGCGTTCACCACAAACCAATCTAGGCGCATCGCCAACTCCCTTGTCTCGAGGGTTTCTTCCGGGTAAGCATCATGCTGCCTAGATCGCATCTTGCGATCTAGGCAAGACACGTTTATTCGTTGTTCATGCGTTGCTCGTGCCGAAGCCTTTTTGATGGCGAGCAACGTAGTTATCATAGATGTGTTAGGGTTAGCATTGTTCATCGTATCATATGCTCGTCGTCGTGCAACCCTTAGACGTCTAGCCGTCCTTACACCTATCTTAGGTGTAAGGGCGGCACCCCGCTTGATCATTATTTAGTAGATCCGATCCGTTATGATTGCTCCTTGTTCTTCAAGGATTAGTTTAATATCTCGCATAGTTAGGCCTTACAAACGGGTTGAAGGATCCAGTGGCGCGTAGGGTGTAGTTTGCTAGCCCTAGACAGGATGTTCCGGGGATCAACTTCGTGTTGGTTTTTAGACCTTGTCTAGGGCCGGTTTACGATCACCGTGCGTGGCCGCCGTGCTCAATCACGAGTAGGATGTTCCGATTATGCGGTGAAAACCCTAAATCGTAGTAGGTCGTTTTAGCTTTATTTTGATCAAGCAGGACCACCATCCGATCGTACACCTCGTACGGATCATGGGTGGACCGGCTCCTTGAGCCGATTCACAGGACAACCCGAGAGCCGATCGAGGCTCGTATTTAATGTTTACGTGTATGCCATGCAGGAAACTAAGCGAGGCACATCCAACACCTTCCCGACCAGTGTATAGGTCGGGTGGCACGCCCTTGCACCAGCATCGGACGTGCGTGCCGAGTCTTTGCGGGCCGTCGCTCGGAGGGACCAGGGCCAGCCGAAGTCCCGGGAGCCTCCCGGCTCTACAGCTGCTGCCCGTCGCTGCTCGCCGGTGGGTTTCGACCGCAACACATTCTCGGCACGCCCGGTGGGACAATCTTCGACGTCAACCGCATCGCCATCTACATCTGAGATGGCGGAAGGCACTCCGACCACGTACGAGGATCTCGACCGAGGAGCTCAAGAAGAAGCATGACGAGGTCAAAGCGATCCTCGAAGCCGATCTCATCGGCTCTTTTCACGGAACCCGCTCACACGGCATCGGTGGAAAGGGTTCTCACCGAAGGCGCGCTCGATGGAGTGGACCTGTCCGCCCCGTCGAAGAACGCACCGGGTCTCCGTGTCGGAGATTAACTTCATGGTAGCTCATTCGCTACACCGCCATTCCGAGAGCCCGGTGAACACTTTGGAGCGTGTCGCTCTTCGCGTGATCCAGGAAATCATGAGGCATCGATACTCTCCGTCGGGACCAGCTCTAGGGACTCACCAAGGAGAGATGCCACTCCGAGCCCCGTCCACCGCTGCCGTTCGCGTTGGCAGCACCGAAGTGCCGAACTCACCGGCATACGTCGTCTACAAGATCGGTGGTGACCCTAGTGACTACCAGTTCTTGCATGAGGCGCCTAAGGAGATCCCTCACGGATACACGTGCACATACGTGCCGGACCGCAAGAATCGGGCACTCACAAACCAGACTGCAACAGCAGGGACTTCTGGAACAGCAGGAGGAGCTTCGGGAACGGATCTTGAGAAGCAGACGTGGCTAGCTAAGTATGCCACTCCGACAAACCT
Organism: Lolium rigidum; assembly: GCF_022539505.1. Lineage (NCBI taxonomy): Eukaryota > Viridiplantae > Streptophyta > Magnoliopsida > Poales > Poaceae > Lolium > Lolium rigidum. The sequence continues at coordinate 340,263,760 of NC_061514.1, forward strand.
CCAGAGCTCAGCTCTTGCAGTTGGCTCAGATTTGGAAAAGCAAGCATGGCTGGCTAAGTATGCCACCCCGGCGAATCTCCAGAGTTCGATTCCTACAGCCAGCACCGCGGATCAGATTAGTACCATCTTAAAAGACCAGTTCGGCATGGTGCCGAAAAGGAGGACAATCGGCTATTCCAAGCCGTACCCCAATGAGTACGAGTTGATCCCTCTACCACCCAAATATCGGCTCCCTGATTTCTCCAAGTTTAATGGATCGGATGGTTCCAGGCTCCATCGAGCATGTGAGCCGATATTTGGCACAGCTGGGCACGATCTCAGCATCGGATGAGCTGCGTGTGAGGTTCTTTGCACGGTCCCTCACGAGATCGGCTTTTGGGTGGTACACATCGCTGCCATCGGACTCAATCCGGACTTGGAAGCAGCTGGAAGAGCAGTTCCACATGCGGTATCACTCGGAGGCTTCCGAGGCTGGCATTGCCGATCTAGCGCAAGTACGACGTAAGCGCGGAGAAACAGTTTCAGAATACATCCAGCGCTTCAGGACCGTTAGGAACCGATGCTATTCGGCTCGTGTGACTGAAAAAGAAGCAGTCGAGTTGGCGGTGGTGGGTCTCGCATCACCGATCAAGGACGTGGCCTCCCAAGCAGACTACCCTTCACTGGCGCACATGGTGCAGAAGCTATCAGCATATGAACAACGCCACCCAGATGTATACCAGGATAAATTCAAACGTGCGGTGGTCCTGGTTGAGGCAGATGAAGATGAAGGTTCTGCGGGAGATCAAGAGGTAGCAGTGGCTGAATGGACTCGGGGGGCAAGCCCCGTGTCCGGTAAGTGGGTTAAGCCACAGGGTCCTCCAAGAGGGTTTGACTTCGATGTCACCAAGGCTGAGCAAATTGTCGACCTCTTACTCAAGGAGAAGCAGCTAAAGGTACCCGAAGGCCACAAGATCCCTACGGCTCAGGAGCTGAACGGAAAGCCATACTGCAAGTGGCATAACACGTTCACCCATGCCACCAACGATTGCAGGGTGTGGCGTCAGCAGGTCCAAATGGCGATAGAACAAGGGCGGCTAATTTTCAGCCAGTACGCCATGAAGGTCGACACACACCCCTTCCCCGCCGTTAACATGGTGGATTGCACCTACCCTGGAGGGTGCCAGCCAGGATTCTCGTTCAACATCAACATGGTAGGACCTGGGCACCACTGCGGTAAGGACGGAGACGAGGGCAGGCTGCTCTCATAGCAAGGCCACGAGAGGAAGCCGTTCCACGCGATCGGCTCCGTCATGATGGCAAGCGCTATATCACGAGAGGAGAAGTGAGGAACGTGAGATATCAGCGACCTCTTTCTGATCACCTCCTCAACAAATATGTGAGTCAATACGACCAACGCCGACGATGCAACGACGATGATGAAAGAGATCGTCTGGCTAGGGACGCTAGGAGACACCGTCGGCATGATCGCGACGAGGAGATATATGAGCGCCACGCCAAGGAAAAGTCGAGAGAGCAGGACGACGTGGATAGGCACTGGGACTGCCCCTTCTTCAGACACTGCTGGGATTCAGGAATGAGCCGATTGCCTACAATCGGCAATCGCCCGTAATGTAGACAAAAGAAGAAGGATGCAGCTAATGTGTCCGTGTTCAAACGTCTAGGGCCTCTCCCGCCTCGGAACAAGCACGCTGAGTCCGCTCGGGTAGAAGATCTCGAGGAACTAGAGGACGATGATGAAGAAGAGGATAGGTATCATCGGCCAAGGTGGTGCCCTGATGGACTCAGCCGTTCCCAAAAGCATAGGGTTCAGCGACTACGTGGTTTGGAGGAAGCCGAAAGGTTATACCTGCACACGTTGAGGAAGGCGCGGCCTGATCTCGGCCGCTAAAATTCAGCGAACCCCGGACGAAGAAGGTCGGCCACAAAGGAAAGAGTGGCGCCCAGACAAAAGAAAGCCGATGATGAGACATCGGCTGGCACAAACATGGTGTTCATCCTTCCAACGGAGTTTAGTGCTCCAGGATTAGACGAAGCACCTGTGGCACAACTTGACTGCGGCCCACGGCCGGTTATCTTTGAGAAGCCACGAGAAAGAAGCTACAGACATCTGAAGGCCCTGTACTTACGAGGCTATATCAATGGGCAGCCTGTCAACAAGATGCTGGTGGACACCGGAGCGGCAGTCAACATTATGCCATACTCCATGCTACGTTGGTTGGGACGTTCTAGCTCGGATTTGATCAAGACCAACGTAACACTGAGCGATTTCAACGGCCAAGCATCTGACGCACAAGGTGTTCTGAACGTGGATCTGACCGTGGGAAGGAAAACCATCCCTACGACGTTCTTTATTGTCGACAGCAAGAGCACCTATGCTGTCCTACTAGGGAGAGATTGGATCCACGCCAACTGTTGCATTCCATCCACGATGCACCAATGCCTAATACAGTGGGATGGAGATGAAGTAGAAGTCGTCCACGCAGATGATTCAGCCGAGATTTCAACGGCTGGCATGAACGTTTGGGAGACATCAGGCCAAGAGCCACTCTCGGGCATCAATTTGGACGACTGCGAGCGCATCGACGTGACGAAGGACGGGGTTAGGCTGGTTTTATCCACCGGTCTGACCGTGTAACAAGAGCAACATCTATGGACAAACGTGGCAATGCCGATCCATGTGATCGGCCCCAAGGATCTATGGAGGAACATTGCAAAACCTTCATTGAGCGATTCAATCAACGTGGAGGCCGATTCCAGCAATCGGCCAAAAATTATCTTCACCATGCATTCTGCCTAGGTTCAACGTCGATCTAATGGGCAATGGGTTTACGTCGGCTGATGAGCTGGAAGAAGTCAACATTGGTCTTAACGGTGCCGACGTCCAAATACAGTGCCTTGGCTAGCTATAGAGCCGATATCCGCAGTTACCTGGCAGATTCGGCTCGGGGGGCACCTAATCAGATGAACATGTGCGATACATGTGCAGTAAAATATTGGGGGCCGATAGAAAAATCGGCCAGTAAAAAAAAATTCTCATGATATACAGCCGATGCACGGACATCGACTTTAGAGCTAAGGAACAAAGCCGATGCACGGCCATCGACTCTAGTACAACTACACAGGATCTACCCGCTGCGTGTTCAAGACGCGGATGGCCTTCTGCTTCCTGGAGGGAGTGGACAGTGAGAGCTTCCTCAGCGGCAATGAACCGATTTGGTGCCAGAACCTTCTCTTCGCGGACTTCCAACCCTTTGTCGGTTAAGCCGTTGATGTTTCGCCTTCAATATCGGCTTTCAACGGAAGAAAAGGTGATCGATGGTGGCAAGTTTGGCTGATTCTGCGTGTTGGTTTGCTCAGATTCGCTCAAGTTCGGGTCTATTTGTCTGAACTGTATGTCCTCACCGCTGTTCTCGCCTTGACTGAGGCTCGGGGGGCAGCTGATTTGGTAGGCACTCTGTTTTTGGAAGCCGATTGGAGTGTCATCGGCTGACCCTGCATCATAAACCTCTTCGGAAGTGGTGGGTTGCTGCAGAAGGAGATCACCAGAGTTGCTGGGAGGAGACCATAGCATGGGCATTGGGTGATATTGCCCTTGGGTCCGCTGCAGTTGCAAACCTGCACGATTGACATCTGAGGTTCATATGGTCGTGGGTTGGATCTGTTCAAGCGGGGATTTGGGGATCTGAGTTTTGCTCTTTCGGACAAGTCGCAGATTACCATTTGGATAGATAATAGAGTTGGCTTTGCTTGCATTGCGTGGCAAAGTCCGATGCACTGCCGTCGGCTCTTGATTTGCTAACTTATCTTAGCAATCGGCAAAATTGGTAAAAGGACAAAATCAGCTGAGAAATTTCTTCTTCATTAATAAGGGGGTTTTTACAATGAAGAGCCGATTGCTCAAGAAAGGAAGAACAAAAGAAGAGCCGACTGCTCAGGAGCTACTAGTCCTACATTACTAATCCTCGCTGGCCTCGTCGTCGGCATCGTAGCTGCCGTCGGCGCTGCTTCCGGAGAGTTCCTCGTCGCTGCTGCCCCAGCCCTCGGCCGGGGCCTCTTCTTCCTCGTCATCATCATCGTCCTCGCTGTCCGCCCAAGCGCGGAAGCGCTTCGCCGGCGGATACCCAGCGGAGGAGGAGGAATCATCCTCCTCCTCCTCTTCTTCTTCTTCCTCTACTTCTTCTTCTTCCTCCTCCTCATCGGAGGAGGTGGGGTTCACCCAGGAGTGAAGGTCGTCTTCGCTCTCGCTCTTCAGCTCCCCTTCGATGAGGAACTCGAGGTCGTCCTCCCCATCGGTCAGAGGTAGGTCGCCATCTGACCCGACGAGTGCTTCGGGTGGACCATCTGGCACGTGGTCAAAGATCCACTCCTGCTTGCTCGAGGAGGAAGATTGGAAAGAGAGGCCTGAGGAGGTGGAGGAAGAGGAAGACATTGCTACAGGGAAAGAGGGTTTTTTAGGTGCCGATGGCCGGAACAGAGTAAGAGGATGAAGTGGCGAACCGTTCGGCACGGTTAAATAAAAGGAGGTATAGTGGAGATTTAATGCCATTGCGGTTTCCGAGGGAGTGATGTTAAAGCTATCAAATCTTGCAAAGAAGTTGAGGAGGCAAGGCATCATGATGAAGGATACTGCGGCGGTTCTGCTCTGCCACGACATGACCCGACGAAGAAAAAGCAGAGTGATTTTGGAATTGTCATTTCCAAAACCAGGGGGGCATGTGTTATCACCAGAATTTGACTGGATCAGAGGTGGGCCGCGATTGGAGATGGGCTTGAAGAATATACATAGAAGAAATACATGAATCGGCCTTGTATACAAAGTTTGGGCTAGTTTGCCCGTGTATCTGTAACATAGTAGGATACGTGTCGGTTAGATAGAGTTTGGGCTTGTGCCCGGTTGGGATTATTCCCACGTTAGAAAGTCTACGGACTATAAATATGTATCTAGGGTTTATGAAATAAACAACAATCACGTTCACCACAAACCAATCTAGGCGCATCGCCAACTCCCTTGTCTCGAGGGTTTCTTCCGGGTAAGCATCATGCTGCCTAGATCGCATCTTGCGATCTAGGTAGTACACGTTTATTCGTTGTTCATGCGTTGCTCGTGCTGAAGCCTTTTTGATGGCGAGCAACGTAGTTATCATAGATGTGTTAGGGTTAGCATTGTTCATCGTATCATATGCTGTCGTCGTGCAACCCTTAGACGTCTAGCCGTCCTTACACCTATCTTAGGTGTAAGGGCGGAACCCCGCTTGATCATTATTTAGTAGATCCGATCCATTATGATTGCTCCTTGTTCTTCAAGGATTAGTTTAACATCTGCATAGTTAGGCCTTACAAACGGGTTGAAGGATCCAGTGGCGCGTAGGATGTAGTTTGCTAGCCCTAGACAGGATGTTCCGGGGATCAACTTCGTGTTGGTTTTTAGGCCTTGTCTACGGTCGGTTTACGATCACCGTGCGTGGCCGCCAGGCTCAATCACGAGTAGGATGTTCCGATTATGCGGTGAAAACCCTAAATTGTAGTAGGTCGTTTTAGCTTTATTTTGATCAAGCAGGACCACCATCTGATCGTACACCTCGTACGGATCATGGGTGGATCGGCTCCTTGAGCCGATTCACAGGACAACCTGAGAGCCGATCGAGGCTCGTATTTAATGTTTACGTGTATGCCATGCAGGAAACTAAGCGAGGCACATCCAACACCTTCCTGACCAGGTATAGGTCAGGTGGCACGCCCTTGCACCAGCATCGGACGTGCGTGCCGAGTCTTTGCGGGCCGTCGCTCGGAGGGACCAGGGCCAGCCGCAGTCCTGGGAGCCTCCCGGCTCTACAGTGTTGCCCGTCGCTTCTCGCCGGTGGGTTTCTGACCGCAACAGCTCCATGACGTCCTCACTTCCACGAGCCAGTCCGCACCGTGAGCACCACTTGCCGCCTAACCGGTGTTGCCTGTCCATTCGAGGTTCCCGCCTCAGTTTCCATAGCCCTCCTCGTGGAAGCGGCGAAATCTCCATGGTCACCGTCCTTGGCGAGCCCATGGGCATTACCGACGACGTTCCCTGGTGGTGGCCAGGTCAGGGAGGCAAAGGGAGGAGGCATGCGGTGGGCGAGGGTTTGGTTGCCCCTTGGAGCGAAGCGAAACCGGGGCCTATGTCATGCCTTCTTGTTTGCTGAGTTGACAATCTATAGCAATTGAAATCCAGGGTTTTGTAGTATGGTAATTTCTGAGAAATGTTCTTCTTGCATGCACAGGATATACCGTGCTTGGCCTACCGTCTCTCTAATTCCCTTTTTCTGATTTTTTGTGAGAAAGAATATCTCTTTTGCCACACTATTAAATCTAATACTAAAACTTAGAACTTTTGTATCTTTTAAACCATACTTAAATTTGTGAACTGTTTGAATATTTGAGTTTCTAGTGAAAGGTGCTTTAAAATAAAAGTAATATAGAATATATATTTTTGACAATTTGTGAAAATCTGAAGTGCCAATCTCAAAGAGGTAAGGTTGGATGCGTGGGACATCCCTGAGCTACCGCCTACCGTGCAAACTGCAGAACTACAGTGTGTAGGTATGTAGCTATACCCATGTTGCTGTAGCGTACCAACCATGCACCAGCTTGATCACTGTTTCCGTTTTGGTGAAGCAACGAGTTACCCTTTATGGACATTCTTTGCTCTAATTAATGAAGCTTTCGTGCATATTTTGTTATGTAGGAGCTACCCACAACAACCGGATCAGCTCTAAAAGAAGACAGTGGGGTACACGAGAGATTTGCACACGCCTACATTAGTTCCATGCACCTCTATATATGGCATGCACAAGTCGATCGAGCTCTCAACACCACAACAGCACGAGCTGCCCACTTTTAGCAGTCCTCTACAGGGCTACAGGCTACGGCCAACTTAAATTGTAAGCTTTGAGCACAGCAATAGTTGCCTCACAACAATGCAAGGCCTCGCGGCATCATCTTCCAAGCTGTCTCTGACCATCGTGGTCGTGGTGTTCCTGCTGGGCTTGGCGGGCGCCGCGGACGGCCGCAGGCGGCTCGTCTCCAGCAGCCCCGACGAGCCATGCAAGAAGATGACGCTCTACTTCCACGACATCCTCTACGATGGCGGCAACAACACGGCCAATGCGACGTCAGCGGCGGCGACGAACCCGACGGCGCTGAGCAACAGCACCTACCTTGGCATGCTGGTGGTGTTCGACGATCCCGTGACGGAAAGGAACGCGCTACCCGTTGGGAAGGAGGTGCCGGCGGCGCGCGCGCAGGGGTTCTACTTCTACGACAAGAAAGAGTCGTTCAACGCGTGGTTCGCCTTCTCCCTCGTGTTCAACTCCACGGAGCACAAGGGGACGATCAACCTCATGGGCGCCGACCTCATGGGCGAGAAAACGCGGGACATCTCCGTCGTCGGCGGCACCGGTGACTTCTTCATGGCGCGTGGCATAGCCACGCTTCGCACCGACGCCTTGGAGGGCTTGTACTACTTCCGGCTGCAGATGGATATCAAGCTCTACGAGTGCTATGTGTAAGAAAGGTACTGTAGTAGAATATGCAGGCACGCGCATGCATGTGCGAACTCGTGTGTCAATAAGGAGAGTGATATGTTGCTGGTGTGTTTTTTTTTCAATGTTGAGCGTGGTGTGGACAGTCATGTGACTATGAATTGTGTACCATTGATGTATAAGAGTTTGACCTGTACGGTGTGTTCATTCTGTTTATAAACTAGATGATACCCCGCGCGTTGCTGCGGGACCATGTTGGAATTGTTTTTTGAGAATAGAGCACATAAGAATCTGAGAAAAACATAACTTATAAATGTATATTGCACAAAATAAAATAAGGTTGATGTATTGAGATAATCCACGAATGCGAAACTACAAAATAGTCATCATATATTAAAGTTTCTCGTTATGTATCGATCACCCCATATGATAATTTAGTGACGCACAAAAGTTATCAACATACTATTAGATGCCACTCTCGTGATCTCAATGGTATATAGGTCGATAAAATCTGCTTCCCACTCGCCTTGTCATAGGCTGGTAGGAAACACTTGTTAAATATAATAGGGATTCTATCAAATTCGTATATGAATATGAATTGGCAACATAAATCAGAGATGTGATAATATTGCATAGTTGTAACCAAATGCATAATACCTATAATGGTGTTTGAGTTTATATATAAATAATATAAAGCTCGAAGGTAGTTGTGTAGGTACCATACTAAATTGGATTCATTCCTAGCTTTCATTAAACCAATAGGTAGAGAAAAATTAAAGAAATGCAATTAGGGAAACCATAAATAATATATAACTGTAAAGGGTAATTAAAATATATAATATATAATTCAGGTGAGATCGACAATTCCAGTGTGTAATTTTCTCTTCTCATTGCATGACCTGGTGCTCTTAAAGAAATGCAATCAGGGAAAACATAAATAATATATACAATTGTAAAGGATAATTAAAACATGTAATATATAATTCAGGTCAGATCGGCAGATGCAGTCTATAATTTTCTCTTCTCATTGCATGGCCTGCTGCTTTTTATATATAGGAGTATGTAAAATCATCTGCAAAGCAAATACAAAGATGGTGGAGTTAGTTTGACAACAACTTACAACTAACGAAAGAAAAAACTGCAGAAATTATGCAGGGCTGTTATGGATGTGTAGGAAAAAATCTTGCAGAACAATTACGTACCTTCATGGATGAATCACAACGATTGAGGTAAGTAAATGCATGCAGAGTCATCTATTTTCTCTTGGACACAGTATCAACCATCTTCATTCTCCTGTAACATTTAATAAAACAGGAAAAGCATCAGGGCTTTGAGAACCACATTCACATGTCCCTACACGAAAGAACTATAGATCCTGCTTTGAACCTCTCGATCACGTTCTTCCCCATGACCATAGTCCTGATGCAATCACCATGCAATCACCAGTTGAGAAGCCGGGAGCTGACAAAGCGGACCAACTGGTCAAGGCCAGGATAATAACCATCAGGAGCTCTAGAAGCAAACCAATGGAAAAAAGTGGGAACAGGTGAGGCATCTGGTAGGCATTGTTGCAACCCACGAACATAGCAATGCGCATCAGTTGTTTTGAAATAAGACTGTTTTGATACAATAAGGAATCAGTAGATCATCACATCTGACCTTGCACCATGGAAAACTTCGGTGACAGAGCGCATACACAACCTGGAGGCACCGCAGCATCTGACGCTTCGCTGATGCTTGAGAATTGGTTTCGATCCTTTTTTCCTAGAGCCATGGGGCTGCGGAAGGGCTTCGAATTACTCGGCTCCAACATGTTGCTTATCTGTGGGAGAAATTTCAAGTATTCTCAGAGTCAAGAATTCTCAAGAGCAGCTGCGTGGAGATCCAATTGTGGCAATTAATCTTCCTGAGACAACGGAAGTGGAGCAGCACCATTGCCTTAAAAGGGAGAGTAATCCATCGGTTACTCTTGAAAAGGAAATCCATTAATTTGTATTAATGTGCAGAACGTGAAGAGATCAAACGCAATCAATTTGTGGGCATTGGTCCAGCCCACGTTGGTGTTGAAAAGTAGAGATAATAATGCTATAAACATGATGCGGTGGATGACATGGCGAGTGATGATGTAAGGCTTGCATGACTTGGCAAGTTAGGATTGGTCAAGAATGTTTGATGAGGTGGATAGGCTGCATGTGAAGAGAAATGGGATCACCTATTAAGAATAGAAAGATACCTGTACTCCACTCCATGCTCTCTACTCCGCCAGCTGACTAAAATGGCTTGCTCATATGCTTCATAGGCTACACTAGTGACCTTGCAGGTTTTAAGAATCGCTTGAAAAGTCAACGATGATTCTTCTTGAACCCCCTTTTTCCTCGGTCCGAGGAGAAGACAAATTGTTTGGAGCACATACAGAACAGCAAGCACTCCTTTCAAAGAGACAAGCTTACTAAGCCTACGACGTTGAATTTCATACAAGTAGATGGCAATTACCTTTTGTCTCTGATATATGTCATGAATATGTGAAATAGTTCTGCGGACAAGAATATGTGAATTTCATACAAGTAGATGGCAATTTCAAGTGTTATGGTGATGTATGTGCTTTACAGCACCATGAAAGAATATGTGAAATAGTTCTGCGGATAAGTACTACGGATATGGACATACATAACACTTGAAATTGTCTTAAGAGCCGCTCTTGACTAAACCTGATGATAAACTATCCCTAGTTGATCCAATTATTTGTTAACATGCCATTTAAAACTGAGTCTATTCAACAATTGGCTATGCAGCTCAAAGAAAATTAGTGTTCAACAAAAGACAATGTTTATACTTTTCAGCTGATTTGATATTCATTGCATCATTTGATACTAAGGCCTAAAACGACATATGCAACCATGACTAGAGTATTTTGGCCATTCAAGAATGTTTAACCACAAAGCGTAAAGCAGACAACCCTCTTGCCCCCCCCACCCCTCTCACACCACGCGGCGGCTGCCTGCGGCACCGTCGCCCCAGCCCGTGCGTTCTCCGCCATGTCGTCGCCCTAGGCATTGCAAGGAAAAACCCTGGAGGCATTTCCGCGGTGGCCCTACCCTCGGCTGTTGACCGGAGGACATGGCGGTGTCCTGCCATGCCTCCCTTGAGATGGCGGCGACGGGGCGGCAGCCGCTTCGCCCAGATCTAGGTTCGGATGGACCTGGGTGGGCTTCGCATGTTGGTCTCCTGTCGATGCTCTGTTCGTGGTTGTGACACTCCTGGGATTCTCCTCGTCATGAGGAAGCCTAAGGAAACATCTCCGGGAATGGTGGTGGTGGCCATCTTCTCCGCCGTAGGTGGTCGGCCTAAGCTAAGACTGGGTTATCAGATCGCGAGATCCATCATCTAGTCCCAGCTGCGAGTCGGGGAGATATAGTTGCTGGTGAAAACCATGCCAATTGATAGGCAATGGCGGTGTTCTGCGCCGTTACCTTTATGAAAGCATCGCTGAGCAACTAATGTCAACCTACCTGCACTTCTCTAGGGGAAATCCTAGGATCCGGCTTCTAGACCGGGCGATGACGGCACTATGGTGTCATTTTCTCTCTTGGGGGTATCATTTGTGGAACAACGCTAGATAACAGATGCTAGAGGAGGACATGTCAAGTCATGCCCGGCTAACAGGTGCTACGTTGAGTCATGCCTGTTCGGCGGATGCTAGGACAGATCTTCCATGGTGGCATCGACAACAGACCTAGCAAGGGCTATGCGAACCTCTAGCAAAAAGATGGACCATCGGTTTGATGGTGGTGACGGCTTCTGAAGCGAGGGTATAAGGCGCTCGTGAAGGATCCGCTAAACCGGTTGTGAGCTTCTGTTTTAGCCATGGGTGACTCGGGGATGCCTCCTGTGTTTAATTGGTGGAGCGGCTGTTTCTGTTTTAGGGCAGAGGCCTGACGACATGTTACTTCACCTATTGGCGGGTTTCTAGGTGTTGACTGGTAGCTTCAGGTTTTCTGATGTATGATCTTGACAGATCCTTATTGAATAAAGTTTAAATAAAAGCCATATGCATCGCTTTCCCATGTCAAAAAAAGGGTAAATCACTCTTTTATTCTCTATACTTCGTATGGTAACGCAATATGGTACAAAGCATCTTTGTGGACAAAAATGGATCAAATATGATGAAAATATTTTTAGTGGTGCATCACAAACGATTATGTTGTTAAAATCATGTGTGATCATTTCTATATTGCACACCTTTTTTTACAAAACCGTGTGAAATTGTTTCTCCAAAGGGTTCTTTTTCTAAGGGTATGCGATTCATTTACATTGCAAACGGTTTTTCCAAAGGATCTGAGATTCTCTAAAATCCCATACAGTGTTTGGCAAAGCCTAAGGGATATAAAGAAGCTTGAGTAGTAAAGTCTTATGCTTGCATAAGCCGGGATATGGTTTGCAGGTTCTGTACCACGTGGTTGCGTGCTGTTTTGGTATGCACCCCTTCAGGGCTACGGTATCCAGCTAACGGGTATAGTGCACTGTAGAACTACAGTATCTAGCTACCGCTTACTGAGTAGTGATATTCATGCTTTTGCGAGAAGTGATATTCATGTTTTTGCGCCGTACCAACCATGCACCAATACGATCATTGCATTGCTTCAATTCCGTTCCAGTGAAGCAACAAATTATACCCTATATAAAGTTTAGACAGATTTAAGCCCTCAGAGTGTTTTGACCACTGTTTATGAGCTATTTTTTTCCAATCATCTACGGACACGTATCCCTTCTCTTCTCTTACTCACCGTGCAAAGCTCATGGTTATATTATGTTTGTCTTTTTTTTTTGGTAGATAGACTACCGGTAACCGGTTCCTAGGACTCCTTCATTCTTATTGCCGGCCGCGTCTTCCGGTTAAAATTTGTTTGCTTCCTACGGAAAGATCTAGTGGGCGGGCCCACCATCCACCGCTTTGTTCTCTTTTGCCTGATCCAACCGCTTTGACCGAGGTGTGAGCGAGAGAAAATCCGTAACGCCTCCCTCCGCTATCGCCGCGGTGCGTGACCCAGGTTCACCTCTCCTCCTACCACCCTTCACCCGCCCCATCTCTACAGCAGACCAAGAGGCCTCCATGGCCGGCGCCGCGGGGAGCTCCCAGATGGGTCGGACACCGGCCATGATCTCCACGGCAGTTCTGGGTGGCGCGGATCCCGGTGGGATGGCGGCATGCGGCGGCCTCAGGGCGGGGCAGGCGCGGATCGGGGATGCATTCTCGGGGCGGGGCAGGCATGGGCCGGTGGCGGCGACGTTGGGGCGGTGGAGGCGCGTTCCAGTCGGAGAATAGCAGAGAGCGCGCGGCAGCGACGTTGTCACTTGGAGGATTGATACACGGGGTCAACTTGCACACCGGCTCCAGGATGCGTACTCTGAAATCTCCGGTTCCCCATGGCAGCCGGCCTCTCCCTAGCCCCGGCGGTGCCCCTTCCCGCGCCGGCGTCCACCTGCCTTTCCTCTTCCTATTTCTCTGTCGCCGTGGTCTCCCTTTCTGATGACGCGGGCTCCTCTTCCTGGCCGATGCGGTTGCCAGTCTACGAGGTCGTGAGCAGGCCCTGGTCGCGAGGAGCGTCTCCCCCTGGAGATGCCAGTGGTGGTGCCTTCCCCGTCGTCCCGGCAGGCGTCTGTGCCGGTGGAGGCACTAACGTCGTCTCACCTTCATCGTGGTGGCCCAGCCCCAGCAGCGGCGGCTTACTTCGCGGGAGGTTCTCGGCGGATCTTCTCTTGCAGCCTCATGCCGACGGCGATGATCATAGCATGCTCGCACTCAAGGGCGACGCGGACAAGGCCCGACGGCCTGAGGCCATTTCGCACACCAGCGTGCTGGTGGCCGTCGTGAGTTCGACGAGAAACAACGGGCACAAGCGCTGGTGTCGAACTTCCTCCCCTGCTGCGGCACTGGGGGAGACGAAGTCCTCCGTCCACCGCGACCAAATCGGCGAGCAGATGAGTTTTCTTTGGCCGTCACATGGCCGGTACGTCCCGACCACATTCGCCATGTTTCCTCCTTACTGTGCAGTTCTCAAAGGATTGGGTGAAAGGATTCACATATGCAGCTGCTGTGTTTCTCTAATTGTTCTACTGAAACCATATCACTGCATATTTTTTGCAGCTTCTGTTTTTCCCCAAATTGATGTGCTGTTGGATTATTTGCCCGACGGAAGGAAACAAATTAGATTTCCTTCTTGTGTGATTGCTGCAGAAGCCATCTCATTATCCAATCTAGCCATTATTTTCTGGGATGGATGCAGGCAATCATTTTTTAGTTACTCAAGTAATTCTTGTGTGACACAGTAATTACTGGCAAGTGGAGGCATAATATATCACTACTGTTCCATTCTAATGCAAGCTGAGATACACCACTTGTGCATTAGTTTCTCATGATCCACCCATTTCTGCCTCTTTCGCTTAGTGATAAGAATTTTAAACTAGAAACCATGTACTTTCATACCAGAACTGCAGCTTCAAAGTGTATCACATACTACTACCACAGCATGTTTGCCATACTTGCACGCATTGCCTCTTATCTAAGCTTATGAAGCTTCCTTTTCTTTTTACGGCGAGTGGGTTAGTTGATTCAAGTTAATTTTTCCTGCTCTAAAAAGGCCTTGGTGACATATAAAAAAGCATTCGCATGCAGATTAGTTGATTCATGTGATTTCTCTATGTATGACTCCTACATATGTCCTGTTATGTTCTTGATTGACCTCACCATATTTTTTTCATCCATTGATTAGAAGTTTATCCTTCATCAGCAAATATTTCTTTTTCATTTGGGACTTACAGGTTCTCTTTTATAACAGGTTATGAACACCCCACCATCCATAGTTCGAAGAAAGTTGAATTTAGTGAAATTGATCAGGAATGGCTGTATCATTTACTTTGTTTTCCTTATCAGTTATCAGATCTTGAACTTAGTTGCATGGATAAGCAGGAGATATGTCATGCAGTTGAAAGCCTCAGGTCAGAGTCGATTTCTTTTCTTTTGTGATTCGTGGTGCTGATTTCTGTTTTTTAAATCTAATTATGACCTTCTGTGTATTATTGACATAGTAGGCTTAATCACCTTTGCAATTTCAATATTTTTATCATTTTTTATGTAGTATAAATTTAAAAAAATGACTCTATTAAGATTGGTACCGCAGGCTGCAGCTATATCATGCATGGTTGGTGAATTTTTAGCTCCATATATGAACTAAAATTATGCCTAGAGTAGGGGTTTTTACTTACCTAAACATTTTCATAGTGATAACTAGCTTTCAGCTTAAAGCAAAAAAGCAGTTTGTTATATCAAATAGATTAACTATAGAGATGTCAACATTCGTTGTTATTTGCATAATCTGTGGATACAAAGTTACTCTGATATCTCAGTTCTTTTATGATTGTGTTTGAATATTTAATAGTGTTGGCTCATTATTATCAGTACTGAAATTTGACAGTGTAGAATTAAGGATTACACGATGGTGCATAACAATTTTCTTGGATCAATGTGTTAGACTACCAGTCATGTATGTTTTCAAAATATGTTACCTGTAGATACATCTGTATTTATTCACTTCAATTTCAGGAGTCAGTTTTTGTACGTTTACATGATTTGAACATTTGCTACTTCAAAGTTAAGCTATAGTTTCTCTTGGCTATTGTCTTCTGTACTGTGTAGGGTAGTTACCTTTTGCTTAACATACACTGCACATATGTAGCTACTTCTACATTTCCTCATGTACTTTCGATATAAGGATCAGATTATATATGTTTTTTGTAGTGTAATGTTTTACTTCTCCATTTGAATCTCTTTTAAAGTTGTGAGGCCATTTCACCTTGCAGGTTCGAGCTCATATTACCAACTGATCTTCTCTCTGTCTCATTTTGAAATGATTATTATCAAGGTAAGAGTAGCTTCAGTAAGTTTCAGATAGGTAATTAAGCAATTCTGGTTGGTAAGTGTTCTTCATATTTCTAATGATTGGCAAACTAGATTCGTCGATTTTGCTATGTGGCTGCCTTTCTGACACGGTTTTTTTTCCTTTCTATTTTGCGAATTGTTGATGACCTAATTGGCATCCTATAAACAAATAATTTCAAATGTACATATTATTGTATCTAGATGGAGAACTTGAGTAATCTTACTGTTCAATGTATTTTTTTTTCCTTTCTGGGGAGATGGCTACCTTTTTTATGCGTAACTCCTGATTGAATTGTGTTTGACGATGCAAGCCTCTCACCACGTGTGTCCGGCGGCAGCAGCCAGTATTTGTTCAAGCCTGACACCCGTTGGAGCCCTGGACTCAACATGGATCGATCTGGGCAGTACTATTTTTCAGATCAGGTTCCTGAGCTTCTCCAAGACTTCCGATTCCTACATGCTAGAGTAGGAAATATGATTTCTTTATTTTGGACTTCTGCGGTGCATAATAATGTTTTGTGGAGACTGTTGTTGTTACCTGTTGTACAAAATTTGTTCAGCCGCAACATACTTCTCTCTGAGGTGATACTCTAAGGCCAGGGCGGAATTCTAAGAGAAACAGTCAATGCTGGCTTTAAGAAAACAAAAGAGATGTTCTTCCGAATTAATTGCCCTCCATGTATGTTATGAACCCCTGTGTATTCTATCTGTTATTCTATCACTTCCTCCACTCAGCAAATTGCCGTACAAGATACATAATTTCGTTAGGAATTGTTGATGCTAGCTTCAAGAAAAACGGACATTTATTTTGTTCCCATTACTTGATGATCTCAACTAGGGAGTTGTGTTTTATGGCACTGTAATATACCATTTTTTTTATTATACATGTATACTCCTTGGAATAAATTCCAAGTCGATAGTTAAGAGAAATTTTATGTTTTGGTCTGACAAGTGACAAGCAGCTAGCGAAACAGCGGCTTAATAACATTCTCTCAAAAATTTACGAGCGTAGAGCTTAAATTTGGAACTCCTGATCTCAAATAAGGTGAGCCAAAACTCACCCGTGGTGTGGGGCCTGCTAAGTTTATTCTTTTCACTCCAAGATTCAGATTTTTACCGGCTGAACAAATCAATTGAATTGGGGTCCTAAGCAATCCTCAGTACATCATTCCAACCGTGGCCACTTTTGAGCCACTGTGATGAACTACCAGCGAGGCATCAGCTTTCCAACGAACACCTTTGATACCCAAAAATAATTAGCACTAACCACTAACTATGCATATACCAAAAGATTAATTCAACGGGCGCGGCGTGTCGCCGCGCCTATGCATCCTAGTTAGGCCTATTATGGAAACTCTTGTCTATATATATAGCATGCCAAGTCAAGCTTTGAACACCACAATAGCACGATCGAGCTGCCAACTTAGCTAAGAGTTACCTCATCACAACCCACAATGCAAGGCCTCGCAGCATCTTCCAAGCTGTCTCTGAGCGTAGTGGTCGTGCTGTTTCTTCTCGGCTTGGCGAGCGCCGCCGCCCATGGTAGGAAAAGGATCGTGTCAAGCAGCTCCGACGAGCCGTGCACAAAGATGACGCTCTACTTGCACGACATCCTCTACGACGTCGTCAACAACACGGCAAACGCGACGTCCGCGGAGGCGACCAAACCGACGGCGCTGAGCAAGAGTACCTTCTTCGGCGAGCTGGTGGTGTTCGACGATCCCGTGACAGAAAGAAATGCGCTACCCGTTGGGAAGGAGGTGCCGGCGGTGCGAGGGCAGGGGTTCTACTTCTACGACAAGAAAGAGTCATTCAATGCATGGTTCGGTTTGTCCCTCGTGTTCAACTCCACGACGCACAGGGGCATAATCAACCTCATGGGCGCCGACATAATAAGCCAGAAAACGCGGGACATCTCCGTTGTCGGCGGCACCGGCGACTTCTTCATGACACGGGGCATCGCCACCCTCCAGCTCGACGCATACGAGGGAACAGCCTACTTCCGCCTCAAGATGGACATAAAGCTCTATGAGTGCTATGTCTGATGCCGGTAAGAAAGTTATCGAATGTGTGCGAATGTGCGCCAATAAGGAGAGTGATATGTTGCTGATGTTTGTTTTAATGTTGAGCATGGTGTGGGGAGTTGTATTGCATGCATGGGACTATGTATTGTGTGTCATTGATGTATACGCCATAACAGTTTGACTTGTACCGTGTGTTTATTCTGACATGTTCTGCGATATCTCATGTGTTAAGCTTCATGCACTAGCCACTTGAACCAAAAGTCCGAACTGATGGAAAGGGCTAGGCAATCTACTTGTACACGTCAACACCCCATCTCACGTGTGACGGGGAGACGAGAAGACAAGTCAACACGTGTAGAGAGGCAAAGAGACAGCGGAAGGGGAGGCTGCGGGGAGAGGAGATAATTTTTAGAATAAATTGGGAAAGCCAGGATTTGAACTCGAGACATGGAGCTCTGATACCATGTTAAGCTTCATGCACTAGCCACTTGAACCAAAAGTGCGAACTGATGGAAAGGGCTAGGCAATCTACTTGTACACGTCAACATCATGCTCAACTCCACCCTGGTCCGCCAAATACTTGAACTGGCGAGATCATACTTCACAGGCTACACTAACCTTAAGAGCATCTCCAGATCTCCAGTCGCGTGCCCCAAACCGATTTGGGACGCGCCGGATAAAAAATCGTTCCCAGCCGCAGACCCAAAGGCCATTTTTGTCCGGCGCGGCCTAATACGGTGCCCGGTGTCCGGCATCCCGAGCCCGTCCCCGCTACACAGGGAACGCTCCGGGCACGCCGGACACAACCAAATGAGAGGCGAGGAGGCACGGGCCCGATGCGTCAGCGGCTCGAACCTCAACCGCCGCCTACGTAGCGACGGTGCAGTTGCCAGGAAGGGAAACCGTCGCATTGGCAACCGCGTCGACCGACGTGCCAACCGCCGGAATGGAGCGCGAACTCCTCGGAAGAGCAACCGCCGCTCTCTTCGACTTCTGTGCCGCCGTTCATCCGCACTCAATAAGACTCGTACGTAGGCGCTTTCGGATCTTCAACCCGGCGCCATTCATCCAAGCTTCTCCTCGCGATGAGCTACATCTCTGACCTTCCATCTGACACCTCCAGCGAGGGCAAGCCTGCAGGATGGCGCCATTGGTGGGACAGAGTCCGAACGCCCAGCAGCGGCAATGATTCCCCGCCGCCACTGGACAGTGCGGAGGAATGGCAGGGCGTGGAGGAGGAGGCGGAGGAGGAAGGGTCTGAGGAGGCAACGGCGGCGGCCCATGCGAAGGCGAAGGCGGAGGCGGACGCGAAAGCGAAGGCCAAGGACAAGGCGCAACCGGCGAGCACCAGCGACGACGAGGAGGACACAAGTTCCTCCGACGCGTCGACCGACACCGCCTCTTCGAAAGAGGTGACGAGCAGGAAGCGCCACCGTGATGAGAACGACGAGGCGGGGCCATCAGCAAAAAAGAAGAAGTAGTAGTAGTTTAAAATAATTTATATGTAGTTTGATTATGTTTTTTCGAAATTTTTATATGTAATTTATTTATGTTGCACCGATTTGAATATTAGTAAAGAGTTTTATTCTATCTATTAAAATTAATTTTTAAGTTTTGAGGGCGAATTTGGGGGACGCGGTTGGGGAGCGACGTGCCCCAAACGCGGCACGAACAAAACACGTCCCCCAAACGCTCAATCCGGCGTCGTTTGGGGAACGCGACTGGAGACGCTCTAAGTATAGGTTTTAAAAATCGCCGAACCATCATAACCCTGCGTAAAACGATCGCCGTAGGACTCGTCTTAAAGAACAAAAAAACAAGCTAACAAGGAGCTACCGATACAATACTGAAGGTCAATCAATTGCAGTACTTGAGCTCCTTTGCAGAGACATTAGAGCATCTCCAGCCGCGTCCTCCAAAGCGTCACCCAAAGGGATTTGGGGCGCGCCGGACCAAAAATGCGTTCCAGCCGCATCCCCTAGAGCCCATTTTTATCCGGCGCGCTCCGATACGGTGTCCGGCGCCCCGAGCCCGTCCCCGTCCCACAGGGGACGCTCCGGGCACGCCGGACACAACGAAAAGCGAGGCGAACCGACGCGGGCCCGACGCGTCAGCGGCTCGGAAGCTCAGCCGCCGCCTACGTAGCGACGGTGCAATTGCCGGGAAGCGGAACCGTCGCATTGACAACCGCGTCAACGACGCGGCAACCGCCGGAATGGAGTCGGGACTCCTCGGAAGAGCAACCGCTGCTCTTTTCGACTTCTGCGCCGCCGTTCATCCGCGCTCAATAAGACCCGTACGTCGGCGCTTTTGGATCTTCACCGGCCGCATCCGACACCTCCAGCGACAATGAGCTACATCTCCGAGCTCCCGTCCGACACCTCCAGCGAGGGAAAGCCTGCTGGATGGCGCCATTGGTGGGAGAAAGCTCCGACGCCCAGCAGCGACGATAATTCTCTCCCGCCACTTGACAGCGCGGAGGAATGGCTGGGCGTGGAGGAGGACGCGGAGGAAGAAGGGTCAGAGGAGGCGCGGTGGCCCGTGCGAAGGCGGAGGCGGACGCGAAGGCCAATACCGCCAAGGCCAAGGCCAAGGCTAAGCCGGCGAAGGCGCAGCCGGCGAGCACCGGCGACAACGAGGATGACTCCGACGCGTCGGCCGACACCGCCTCTTCGGAAGAGGTGACGAGCAGGAAGCGCCACCGTGACGACGACGACGAGGCGGGGCCATCATCGAAGAAGAAGTAGTAGTTTAAAATAATTTATATATAATTTAATTATGTTTTTTCGAAGTTTTATATGTATTTTATTTATGTTGAACCGATTTGAATATTAGTAAAGAGTTTTATTCTATCTATTTAAATTATTTTTAATGTTTGGGGGCGGCGTTTGGGGGACGTTCCCCAAACGCGGCACCCACGAAATACATCCCCCAAACGCTCAATCCGGCGCGCTTTGGGGGACGCTTTGGGGGACACGGCTGGAGATGCTCTTATGTTATAGCTCCTTTGGCACAAATGATTCCGTCCTTGATTGGGAATAACAAACCTGAACACGAGTTACCCACAAAACAACAAACTAATGGAGCTGCTTTTGTGATGCACAGGTACAACGCTGAGTCGCTGCGGCAGACTGCCGGCATTACAGAAGAAGTTCCAGGCATATCATCATCTCCTACACCAAACTGATGGACCAACCACATGCCTATTCTTCATGAGTGCTGGCAGATGTTACCCAGAATGAATCAGTTTAGACTGATTTTCTACAGCTCCGCAGCACACTTGATCTCCCTGGGAAACCTCTCCCTTCGAGATGTTCTTGGAATGATGACGACACAGAGGTTCAAATCTATCCCATCATGCTACTGGACTGGGACTGGGACTGGGACTGGGACTGGGAATGTGGCAGCTAATTTTCTGTTCATCAGCGACCCTCTTACTACCCTTTAGCTCTTCATCAATGGTCTTGTTGATTATGCTGTCTCTGGACTAATATGCGTTCAAACAGAGACTCCATGTGTGATTTCAAGAGGCAGTATAGGGCATTGCAATCAACAAGAAAATAAAGGAAGCTGACCTTTATTCCAATGACCAGCGCTGTTCCGACATTCGCCACTTGACCTACCCTCTGTGAGCTTCCTTTGTTGTCCTTGAGGCACAATACAGGAACTTGCCTTGTGCTTGCCAGGGTTGGTATGTGTTTTGTTAGCCATTTGGGATTGCAATCAGCAGCTATAAGGACAGCCTACAGCACCATGAAAGGACAGATGTCAGTTTTAATGTTCCAGATACAGGTACTGCACACATGGACATACATAACACTTGAAATTGTCTTACTTTGAGAATGGTCTCTAGTTGCTTAGTACACCTAATGTATCTAGTGCACACTAATCCCCCCCCCCCCTCCCTCTATTTTGGTCCTGACTAAACCTGACGGTATTGAGTCATTAATTTGTTGACGTGACATTCAGAAGTAATACAGTTTAACTGGTGTTTGTGCAGCTTACAGAAAGTTAGTGTTCAACAAAAGACAATTTTTACACTTATCAGCTGATTTGATATCTAGTGCATCATTTGATACTAAGGTCCAAAGTCGTATGTAAGCATGACTAGAGAATCTTAGCCATTCAAGAATATTTGAGCAGATACCTATATTATTTGTGTGAAAAGTAACATCTAGAGATGCTGCAGGTAGACCAAACACATTTTTCAATATTAGAGGCAATAAATCCACGGCATCCGCATAATCTAATGCAGACGTGCAAATAAGGATTCATTTTCTTCAACCTAACATATGTACAAAATGGAACTCCAAAACCCATAAAAAAGTTATCTGTAAGGCACAGCTATAGCACGTTAAGAAACAAAAGTAACCTGAAGTGGCACCAAAGGTGCTCTCCGCAAAACTTTATGGGTCGATCCTTCACTAGAACAGCCACAATGCGAAGCAACACCAGCAGGCATTCTCTCAAGGACCCTTGTCACATCATTGACCCCGACACAAAATTGTTGCTACAAGGGCAAAAATCAGAAATACAAACGAACATCAGAATATTTGAATATACTCATGATAACAGAACTACTATATCAGCAGAAAACAAGTAGAAACATGGTGAAACGAAGCAAGGATGGCAATACCTTCATCCATATCTTTTCTGGCAATCCTCCCCTTGAAGCTTTTGCAACCTCCACGCTCCTAGAGAATAGTGTAACTTTTGAATACTAGAATCAAGCAACCGAAAGAAATGTTGAGAGTAACTGTGGTTACCTACTAACCTAATAAGCTTAGACAGCAGTTCATCCAGGGTATCTCCTCCAAAGTAGTCTGAAGTAACTCTGTTTAGGGTGAAGTACCAAGCGGCCAGTGAACCAAAAAGATACTTGAAGACAAATAAGGCGCGCAGCTACAAAGGTAACAAACAACACAACAGGGGAAAAAGGGTACACTTGTTCAGCATCTTTCAGCGACTTGATTGGTCCCTCAGGTTTGTTCTTCTTCTTGCCCATTGGCACCAAACTGGGTGCTACCAACTGAAGAGAAGACCTATTAAATGAAGCAGCACAATCAAACAATTATTTCTACCCACAGCAACAAAGGGATAATACGAAGAACTTCAAACATGGGACAATAATAATTTCTCTTCCACGCGACACACATCAATACCAAATATTGCACTAACAAAGTTCAGTGCAAACAGAGCATTTTAAGATGGTATTTTACTAGATGTATATAATTCATTCTACAATCATCTACCAACAGTGGAGGATCCAGTTTAAGTCCGACACAAAACTATGACAGACTAAGTTATCCCCAAGGTGCACACGAACTATCTAGCAGTGTACATTACAGTTAATACATCCAAGTTTAAGATAAAATAGTAATTTGGTGGAGGCACGACCTCTGGTTTGGGTATGCGGAGTTGCCAAAAAAGATTCAACTACAATAGTATAGACATTAAGGCCGAGAACTGGCATAGAATTTGTACTTTATCGAAATAACGTCACGAATGCTTTAGTTGAATTACAGGAAATCAGAAGAAAAAAACCTTTCGCAGGCCGCAAATTGATTGCTGCAGTATTGCTCTCAGCCTCAGTGGCGGAGCCAGGAAGTTCAACTTCGATATGTGGATTTACATTTTCCAAAACACTAGAATATAAGACATGAATGTTCAAAATAACGACACCTTAATACAGATTATTCTTAGTATCGACAACAACCCCATTATTTTACTTGTGAGAACAAGAGGAAAAGTATAGTTTAACTCTATGATTTTCTTTTTGGAAGCGAGAAATGATGGCAGTATTCTTTACTTGCATCAACTAATCAAGGATCATCCTCTATTCTAGAATCTAGATTTCTGGACTGGGGAATCAATCATAAAATGGGAAGAAAATCTAAACTGGAACACTCACAATGCTGGCGTGCCACTGTTCGTGTGGTCAGAAAGTCCCGGGCGTGTGCCTGCCGATTGCTGAAGTGCCAACTGACGAGCTGCCGTCGGCCTAGGATGAGCAGGGGCGCGGGCCCGTGGGTTGCGGGCGGGGCGGGACTGTGGGAGAGGAGGGAGGCGGCGCGAGCCGGTGCAGGGCCTTGCGGGCGGGTGCTAGAAAGCGGACAGGGCGGCGTAGGGGTGCGGAGGTGGTGCACGTGCACCGGCGCTCGCGGTGGCCGCCTTGGTTCCCGATCGTCGCCGCGTCCGGACAGGACGAGTAGGGGTGCAAACGAGCCGAACTCGAGCGAACACAGTTCAGCTCGGCTCGAGCTCGATTTGTCCTACGAAGCTTCGAATAAGGTTCGAGCTCGGCTCGCGAGCTTCGAATAAGGTTCGAGCTCGAGTCGCCGAAGGCTTGATGAACAGGCAAAGCTCGTTAATTTTTCTCATTTTTTGAAACACGCAGCAGCTTGCGGTAGCGTCTGGAAAGAGTTCGCAGCCGTGGACCTTGTGCTACAGTCCGTACCCTCCAATTACTATTTTATAGCCAGCGACGAGCCTCTTTTCATCTTACGTTAGCGAGGTGGTACTAAATGACTGTACATGTCTGCCACCGCGAGCGACTGCCAGGATGCTACATTTGATGGGCCGTTCTGTGTAAAACTTTCTTGGACCTGTGCTGTGTAGAGACGACAGATTGAGAAGTTGGTGAAAATAAATGTGTGAGGAGATCAAAAAATCCCCCTCGCGTCGTCCCCCTCCAGGCGACGCAGGGGGCGAACCCTAGCGCCTCTCCGCCGCCACCCACCCTCCCTCCCTCTCCGCCGCC
Source organism: Lolium rigidum (assembly GCF_022539505.1). Lineage (NCBI taxonomy): Eukaryota > Viridiplantae > Streptophyta > Magnoliopsida > Poales > Poaceae > Lolium > Lolium rigidum. The sequence goes on from NC_061514.1 coordinate 340,287,994, forward strand.
ACCCACCCACCCTCCCTCCCTCTCCGCCTCGTCGCCCCCGGAGGCCGCAGCCGGCAAAGGTCGCGCGGCGCCGGTGATGGGGGCGGCGAGGTCTTCTGGTCTCGCGACCGCAGCAGGATGGAGGTCAGTGCTGCGCCGAGGCTTCCCCGCCGCTCCCCCGCGCCCCTCCCCTAGGCCGCGCCATGCCGCCTGACTACGCCTCCGCCAGCGGTCGCTCTGCTGCGTGCGTCCCCGTGCAGCTCCGGTGCCTCCCCCGTCGTGGTGACGGGCTACGGCTTGGGATCTGGCTGGATTTCGCCCACAGTTGGAAGGATCCTTGCAGATCGGGAGCTCCGTCCTTCCCCGTTGCGGTGGCGGGTGTCGGGCCTGGATCTGGCCAAGGAAGGCAAACACCGGCTGGTATGGCTTTGCCTATTTGGTGGGTCTTGCGGTGGTGGAGTTAGGCAGGGGGCGGCACAGACGGGTCTGTGTCGCCGGCGGCTCAGTAGGGACTGGGCCTTGGCTGCCGGGGCAGGGCCCCGGGCAGTTTCTTGGCGCTGCTCTAGGGCGGGCGCGTTCGCTGGTGCCTGCCGACGGCTTGCTGCGGTCGCGCGTGGGCGATGTGGTGGTGGCTTAGGTAGCACCTGTCTCTCGCCGCCGCCTCGCCATGTGCTTGGTGGGGCGATGTGCTTTGCCGCGGACGGTGGGGGCTGGTCCGGGGTGGCATGGATGGTGCCGTACGTGCTCCGGATGCTGTGGTAGGTTAGCGGTGTGCGGCTCGTGTCGGCGTTGAGTTCGACGTTGGTGACCCGGGGTCTGGGTCACCGCGTTCCCTTGGGCTGGCAATACCTGTTGTGGTGTTGTCGACGGTGTCGGCTCTGCTTCCCCTCCACGGTCTCATGGTGGTGGCCGGCTTCGGGTTCTGGGTGGGACATCGGCGAAAGCCGTGCAAGGCCTTGGCCTCTGCGGGTGACGACGACGTCTTCCACGCCGTTTTCCTTCTTGGAGGCGCCACCAATTGCCCCTCCTTTCCCGTAGCTGGATCACGCCCCCATGCCCGACTTGCGCTCTTCTCCGATGGGACAAGGTTCTCCTCATGGTCTTTAGGCACACCCGCTTTACCTTCCTTGTGCTCGTCGCCGCCGTTGTCTCCCCGGCTTCTTTAACACGGTGCTCTGCCCGGTTTGGGCGGCCACCTAGCTAGATACCCAGGGGTGGTTTCTTTGGCCGGTGTCATGCCGCGGGCGAGGCCGATGATTTCTTCCTTATGTCGTGGGACCAATGTGTCGTTGGATAAGTGTCAAGGCTGTGTCTTTTGGGGTGGCGGTTGGGCTAGGGCGAAAGCTTAGCAAGGCCTCGGCCGGTGCGGGAGACGGCGACGCCCTTGGGTGCCGCTCTCCTCCTTGGAGGCGTCTCCATCAAGCCCTCCCCTTTAGTACCTCGAGGCATGAAGACAACTACGATCTGCCGGTCATGGGTGCGCTTTGCTTTGGCATGGGAGATTTGTTGGTTCGGGACATTCTTGGCGCCGTGCCCTTGCAACAGTGGAGGCGATCCCTCCGACGAGCTCATGCTCTCTGCCTAGTATAGCTAGTGTAGTGTAGCTTGCTTTTATTCCTCTCTGTTGCTCCTTTTGCAGTCATTTGTAAGCTGGTAACCCCAGCGGTTCTTTGTTTTTCGTTATGGTGTTTCTATCGTTGTACTCCTGGCCGGTTGATGGCTTTGTTAATATAAAGCTGGGCTTTCGAGCCTTCTGTTTAAAATAAATGTGTGATGAGACATAAATGCATCGTGCGATAGTATTTTATTATTTTTATAAGCTGATTATTAGGCCGACCATGCCATGCGCTAGGCAGGCCTACCATATTTGCACTGCATATTTTCTGGATTGCGCGTCGCTACATATCGAACATAAAAAGCTTGCGAGCTTTAATACAGGCTTGAGTTCGGCTTGTTAAGGCCTCGAGTCAAGCACGAGCCGAACTTTTAACGAGTCAAGTTCGAACGGTTTGACGAGCCCGAATATTTTTGACAGCCCTAGATGCCCTGTCCTTCCCGTTGGTATCCATGGATGTCATTGTTGGAGCTGGGCGGCACACTTGCTATGTTCAGCACTCATGATGGCATTGTCGTAGATGTTTATGTTATGCATGACTACAAAGCAGAGGTATGGGCTCTTGTGCACCGGATAAACCAGTTGGCACTGGAGGCATCACCACAGCTTGATTTACCGGCTAGAACTGTATGCGAGATTGCTGCACTCACAATAAGCGTGAATTGTTGATCGAGCATCCAGGATGTGTTTTGCATTGTGACCTTGATGGCAAGTTTCTAGGAAAGTTGGAGTGTGATGAAGACAAAGGCAACCGCATTTATATTAGACCATTCCGCATTCAGGAGAACATTGTTCCATTCCCTTTATGTGGGATGAAAGAAGATTATGGTGATAGCTGGATGCTAGAAGATGCAGGAGGTGATGAGATGGAATACTCCATATGGCGGTAGAAATAATGCTTCGTTTAAGTATCATGAGGTGAGGTTCTAGTTTTGATGCGCCTCGGAATATCTTTGTTATATGAACTGAATATTTTGGCTACAGATTTCAGAGCTATGACATGACGTTTTCGGTAATTACCTGAAGTTGCAAACTATGGATAATCTCTTCTATTGAATTATTGCACCTTGTAGCGTTTAATTTAATTCTACTCTATTTCCGTGCCTGAACCAGACATTGAGTCCCAGATGAAATGCATGTAAAATTCCTGAAGCTTCAAAAGTGAGCTACCACTGAACGATGGGAGCTGACGCAGAGGATTCTCGTTTGCCTTTTTTGGGAAGTACATGGTGCTTGGTGCCTGCATTCAGCCTGAGATGTCAAGTTACACGTTTGTAGCTCTCAAAATGCATTCCTATACTTCTATTATACCAGGGAAGTTATAATCCAAAGTCTCTGAATGTGATTGTATGGGGCAGCACCACCGTCTTGCAGGTGTTTTAACTTCTTACTCCGAGGAACATGTATGACAGCGGCATGGGCAACACTGCCGCTTCTGATTAAATTAGTTTGCGTCACCCAAATAAATACAGACAGAAAAGTTAAACCCTTCTTACTTACAAACTGAAGATTCAGTGCTTTTGTTACCATAATTTTACCAATGATATACTGGTAACTACGATTTACCTTCATGTCATATAGCTACCGGACTGAATTATAAGCGAACCTTACATAGAAGCTGATACACACAGCGGGTGAAGAAAAGCACCCCTAAGCATAGGTAATAAGTACTACATGGTGGCTCCAAGCAGTCGGATTGTCGGAAGCTTAATAGATAACTAAACTGAGCTTTTATATTATGTCCATTTATGTGATGAGGCAACACAATGAAACCTTACCATGATAGACATACATTACCTTTAACCGGGACTGAGTCTATGTTTCTTTCCTTCCTTTTGTTGATTTTCAACCGTAGTATATATAGCTGGACCAGCCCATATGTTTTCATTTTCGTGTTTTTGTGCTGAGTATATACTATTTACCTATATTGTTGTCATGCTAACATTAGGCACATTTACCTGTCACACGTAAGAAAAAGGCAGCATGCCCATCATTTTCCTGATGTGTGAAAGGTAAGCAATTGTCCCATACTTTAAAAAAAAATGGTAGAAGATGAAGCAACGCCAGCGCGGAAGGAATTACATCGATCAATAACAAGGAAACTAATGATAACTCCCTATATAAAATTTGCGGCCACTATAACTGGCACCAGCATCCAAGCCTTCAATCTCATTCTTATAACACCACCTTTTATATTTTTCTCTCCTTCTCTCACGACTGGGGAACCAAATCACACACAATTTCTCATCGGAGTGCCATCTTCGTCGAGGTGAGCGGCTTTGCGACCATGTTGTCATGTTTCCTTTGGGATGTTCTTCTCCACCTAGCAATTTTTGCAATAAAATCCTCCCACCCATCCTAACCCAACTTTTTCTTCAGATACGCCAGGAAGCGCTCACGCCGCCGCTGTTGGGATGCCGCCATAGCAATTTGTTGTTGCCATCTCCCTCCTCTATGCATACAATGGTAAACCACTTATGTGTTATTTTCCCAGCTTATTTCCTTGCCTAATAATCTTATTAACCTTGGTAGTGCACACAGAGGGTTGTTGAATCCATTGGCATGGTAAAAATTCCTGACTTTTGATATTTGGTTCTCTGTTCGACCAAATAACACAAGTTTTCCATTATTTTTTTACTCAGATCCAACCAAAGTTTGCAGGAATTTGTGTATGTTTTCAATTATGTCTGAATTTGTCTTGAAGTCATCTGCCCCTTCAATAATTTGACCAAAATTTAAATACTTCTACAAGTGTTGTAATTTCCATAAATATATCTGTTAAATTATATTCAGAATTTGAACCCTTACTAACCTACCACATATTTTTAGACGGAACTCCAGCAACCAGCCATCATGCAGAGCATCAATCGTGAGACTGTCCTTGACGACTTGCCCGAGGCGGTCATCATCAAAGAGATACTCGTTAGGTTGCCGGCTGAAGATATCCTCCACTGTCGTGCTGTCCGCAAGTCATGGCGTCATGCTACCTCCACCAACGACTTCCTCCTCGCACACCACAAACACCAACCGTCTCTTCCGGTCATCGACTTCATAAAGCGTGAAGGTGAAGTGTGTGAACGCCACCTTTTTGTATTTTGCGACTCTAGTACAGGTGCCGATAGTCGCAAGCTCAACCAGCGGACCATTCTCTGGGATCCAGAACGATGCCCCTATATTAACAAACCTGTGATCTATGGTGCCTATGATGGCCTCCTTGTGATCCATGGTGCATGTGATGGACTCCTTGTAGTATCGTCCAATGGTGAAAATGGATTATTTGACGTCTGCAATCCAAGTACCCGCCAACGTGCTCCCCTACCGCTGCTTTGTGATGATGAACATAGCCTAGCACTACGAGTTCTCATTGCTGGCTTCTACCAACATAGCGCATCTGGAGAATACCGGGTGCTCTACTCTATTTGGAGAAGGGATGCTGATATTCTCGCTTCCACGGTTGATTTCCACATCCTTGCAGTTGGATCCAGTGAGTCGAGGTCAATTGGACAACCGCCATTGCAACAGGATTTTCTGGATGGACTCACATGTTCTAAAAATGCACCGGTCCACAACCACGACAATTTGCATTGGCTTTTGGAATGGTACTATACTGGCCTTGAATTCAGCAACATATTTATGTTTGACACCGTGGTTGAGACATTCCGATGGATGCGCAATCCTCCCCGTCAGTACCCTTGGATGTCATTACTGGACCTGGATGGTGTTCTTGCTATGTGCAGCCGTCACGATGGCGACATCATAGATATTTATGTTATGCATGACTACGAAGCCGAGGTCTGGACCCTTAGGCACCGTATTAAACTATCGACAGTGGGGGCACCACCACAGAGCTATTTACCGGCTAGAATAATACGCAAGATTGTTGCACTCAATGAGCGTGAGTTGTTAATCGAGCATCCAAGTGGTGTTTCACATTGTGACATCAATGACAAGCTTCTTGGAAAGATGGAGTGGAATGTACACGAAGGCAACCGCGTGCACATTACTTCGTTCCGCTTTCAGGAGAACATTGTCCCACTCCCTTTCTTTGGGATGCAAGAAGATCGTGGTCACAACTGGATGCTAGAAGAAGAAGAATATGAGATGCTATATTCCATATGACCATAGGAATGATTTCTTTTCAGTATGTTGAGGCGGGGTCCTAGTTTGACGCGCCTCGGTACCTTTGCTATACAAACGCTACAAAGTTACTGTATCAGTGTGTTTGGTTGGCCAGAGTTTTTTTATATGAACTGGACTTTTTGGCTCGAGATTTCAATGTATCGGTCCTATGCTATGTTGCAAATTATGGATAATCTATTCTACAGAATTATTATAGTTTTTACCCTTTACTTCCGTTCTAGTTCTTTTGCCTTGTCTGATTCTTCATGAAGCTTCAACGATGAGCTAGGATACTCCTGATACACAAAGAGCTTGCGTTCAACCTGAAATTTTGAATGTAGACTGGTACATGTTTTTTTTGGAGATTATTTGACAATAATAACACCATTTTTTCACCTACATATAGAAAATTGAAGCGGTGTGCATAGAAAAGTTGAACCGTTCTTATATATAAACTGGAGATTGAATGCTTAGCAAGCTTGCCGAACTATTCAAAGTATCCAATAGGGCTGATTCAAAAGCATTGCTCCGAAACACATAATTATTGTCGCACTGACAGATAAACAAACTCAGAGATTCACCTTCATGTCACATAGCTACCAGACTGATTATAAGCGCGTGCATAAAAACCTGAATCTTACATAGAAGTTAGAAGTTGATGCACACAACGGTGGAAGAAGTTAATGATATATAAACATTAGCACTGTGGCGGTGCAGCCAAGCACGCCTAAACATAGGCAATACTGAAGTACTCCACACAATAATTGCCTACAAGTAGTTGAAACAAAAAGAGCACGGACGAGGGAAGCAGGGCGCTGGGCTGCCATTCGGGCCTGGTGGCTGCCACTCTATTTTTCTCTAGCGTTCACGAATGGCCGGGGGCAGCCCAAAGGGGCATCTAGCAGCCGCAAACCTTGCTCGAATGCACGTTTTCCCACTTTGTAGTTTGCAGATTGTTGATGATGATTAAAGGACAACGCTGAGGATCCTCCGGAGGCTGCAAACTGCCCAGCCTCCGGGTCCCCACAGCTGGATCAAACTAATTTGGGCTTCCTATTTTCGTGCTCTCGGTTTCTTAGTTGTACTCAGTTTTTCCCAGCTCCTTATTTTTTCCTTAGTTTTTTCCAGGCCCTTATCCGAAACCCGCAGAAGGAGGTCGGACGGTAGGATTCCCGTTTAGTTGACCGTTCCGTGCTGACGTGTGGGACCGCATCGTGTGGGGCCACGTCGCGTGGTGCTGGTAGAAAGGGACCGCGTGGGACAGGACGAGACCGCGTTTGGTTGTACGTGAGCAGGAGCTGGGTTCTGTCTCTCTCGACCCAAATTGGCATATCCCTTTTTAAGAGCACCTTTTTCCCCTCTTTCTCTCTGTCTTTTTTAACCAAACTATTATCAAATCTAGAGAAGTTTCCATTTTTGTCTTTCTTCAATTATTTCTTCCTTTTGGTCCTCGTTTTTTGCTCAATATGGCAGCAAATCTAGTACTCCCTCTAGTCCATATTAATGACCTCACCAATCTTGGTTCATATGTACTCCCTCTTTGCATGTATATAAGATGTTTTGGTTTTTTTTGTTTAATTCATCTACTTTAGTTTGTATCTAGTCTAGGTTTTAGTGTGTAGGTTCACTCTTTTTAGTTTGAATGCAGTCCACTCTAAAAACATCTAAGCAATCAAGGGCGCTCAACAATCAAGTATAGTACAATAGGGATAGATAATAGGTAGATAATAAGCTGCATACAGCAGCCAAAATAAGGTTCTTAGGTTCTTGACAACACCAACATATTAACAACAACAAAATAAAAAGCTGCTTTGCAGCAGCAGCACACGTCCTGGACTCCGCCTACTCCATATGGCTCCTCCTCCAGTTCTTCCTCCCCTGTCCCTTGATCTTGGGCACCTTGGGCTTGAGCGGAGGCATGCGCCCGACGGCGATCTCCACCCGCTGGAAGTTGCGGAGGTGAATGCCGAGCCCCTTGTGCTTGGCAAGAAAGGAGTAGACGTTCACCGTCGCGCCGACCTTGGGGAAGGTCCTTCCGATGTCCTCGGCATGCGTGAGGAGGCAGTTGAAGTCGGTGCCGCCGAGTCTCCTAGTGCAGAAGGGGCACTTGTAGACACCTTTGGTGAAGTAGGAGCCGAATTGGCCGACCTGCAGCATCCGCAGCACCTGCCGAGCCTTGGTGTGTTGTTCCTCCTCGTTGCTACCGACGTCGCTGCCAGACACCTAATTCATATCAAATGGAAAGTATGAGTGAATGAGTTGCAACATAACAAAGTTAGGAAAAACAGAGGCAGTCTCAGTTAGATTGAACACAATTATATATCTACATGGATGGAGTTAGCGAACCAAAGCTCATGCACAACATATTTGTACACAGCAATGGTTCGCTGAACCCGCTTTGTACAAATTTGTGCCCAACGATTCATCATAGGCAAAGAAACAAATTCCAGATCTGAATAAATTAACCGAACGGCCGAACCCCAAATCTTAACTGGTTGAGATCACATGATTACTTGCATAAATTAACCGAACGGGCGAACCCCAAATCTTAACCCCAAATCTTAACTGATTGAGATTCCATGATTACTTGCATAAATCAAGAAGGGATCGAATCAAAATGGAATAAAATCGGCGCAAATATTAACCCAATACTCATCCTACCGACAGATCCGCAAGTAATCATGGAACCAGCAAAAATAGGGTTGAAAAAAGCAAGAGAAGGGGAACAACAAGGGAGCAAACCGTAGTTACCTCGTTCCAAGGGTCTTCCATGAAGGTGTCGTAGGGGTTCGCCGGAGAGTCGTACGGCACCTCCTCGTAGGGGTCCCATTCCGGCGGGATCTGACCGCCATCGGCGGTAGCCTCCGATGCACCGACGAGAGCCGCCAATGCACCGGCGGCGGCGACGGCCGTAGACGGGACAGCGCCGAAGATGGAGGCGCCGTGCTTAGAGGGGACGATGTCGAGGACAGAGGACGGATTCGCATTCTCATTGTCCATCGCCGGTAGAGGAGAGGGAGAGGGTTTTTTTTTGCTTTGGAGAAGATGATGGGACGTGAGAGGCGACGTTGCGTGAGGGAGTGAGAGTGACAGTGAGATAGTGGGAGGAGGCGAACATGGAGAGGCATCTATAAAGGCGAGGGGTCGTAAATGCCACCCGCGTCCTACGCTTGCACGGTTGCACGTCTGCACGTCTTCGACTTCTGCACCGCGACACGATTGCACGTCTTCAACTTCTGCACCGCGACCCGTGTCCTACGCGTCAACAATTGCACGTCTTCCACTTCTGCACCGCAACACGCGTCCTCGATTCTAACCCTCGAAATTTAGATATACTCAAGTATACCCTCGAGTCTTATACTAGCATTTTTTGTGTGCTCAGTTTTTCCCTTGAGTGCTAATAATGGCTAGTGTAATATACTCAGTTTTACCCTCAAGTGGCTGGTCAACAGAGATTCAACAAATGGGATTAAGCTATCTAATTGAGTCATTTCATGCGCAAAAAATTCCAAAAAAGATAAAACCATAGTGGCACTTACTCATGGAGTCTTCTTACGCGACCTGCCACGTTGGGAACCATAACAATCATAGATAAATCAAGTTTTACCACAAATTGCCACTTCTCAAATCACCTAGTAGCTATGAAGGTGCATGGCTTTCCACAATAAGCCATTCACAAAACAAGTTTCCCCAAAACATACTTCGTCTGAATGAGGCCACAATTTTCACACGCATGTATATTTGTATTGCAAATAGTTTGAGGTAGGCCAAGATGGGTTTCATTGTACAAAACACGCATTTTCCATTTTTTAAATCTCATATTTGAATACCTTAGTCTGTTTACTACTCACGTGCCCTTGGTTTCTTGATACTACTCAGTTTTGTCATCTTCCTTCACAAATTCTCACAGGGGACACCCAACCTTGTCCTGATTGGTCTAGCCCTTGTCACGCGTATCGTGCCCACCGACCGTTTATCGTATGATCTAACGGGCAGGATAGCCCCTTTCTCTCTCTGATCGGGGCCACCACCCTCTCTCTCCGTCGGCGGCTAGCTTCCACCCTCTATCTGTATTATTTTTCACGCGCTAAAAATTATAAACTCTTGTAGGCATTCCTTTTCTTTTAGGGAATATAGTTTGGGATATAGTTTTGGTTATTTGAAACATCCCAAAAGTGGTATAATTTTGGTACAAACACGAGGCATACATTTGTGGGATTTTGGTGAATGGATTATTTATCACCCCTCTAACGATTATCAACTTTATTTAGCATTCCTTTTCTTTTAGGGAATATAGTTTTGGTAATTTGAAACGGCCCAAAAGTGGTATAATTTTGGTATAAACATGAGGCATACATATTTGGCATATTTGTGGGATTTCGGTGAATGGATTATTTATCACCCCTCTAACAATTATCAACTTTCTTTAGCATTCCTTTTCTTTTAGGGAATATAGTTTGGGATATAGTTTTGGTAATTTCAAACGTCCCAAAAGTGGTATAATTTTTATATAAACATGAGGCATACATATTTGTGGGATTTCGGTGAATGCATTATTTGTCACCCCTCTAACAATTATCAACTATCTTTAGGATTCCTTTTCTTTTAGGGAATATAGTTTTGGTAATTTGAAACGGCCCAAAGGTGCTATAATTTTGGTATAAACATGAGGCATACATATTTGGCATATTTGTGGGATTTCGGTGAATGGATTATTTCTCTGCCCTCTAACAATTATCAACTATGTTTAGCATTCCTTTTCTTTTAGGGAATATAGTTTGGGATATAGTTTTGGTAATTTCAAACGTCCCAAAAGTGGTATAATTTTGGTATAAACATGAGGCATACATATTTGGGGGATTTCGGTGAATGCATTATTTGTCACCCCTCTAACAGTTATCAACTATCTTTAGCATTCCTTTTCTTTTAGGGAATATAGTTTTGGTTATTTGAAATGTCCCAAAAGTGGTATAATTTTGGTATAAACATGAGACATACATATTTGTGGGATTTCGGTGAATGCATTATTTGTCACCCCTATAACAATTATCAACTATCTTTAGCATTCCTTTTCTTTTAGGGAATATAGTTTTGGTTATTTGAAATGTCCCAAAAGTGGTATAATTTTGGTATAAACATGAGACATACATATTTGTGGGATTTCGGTGAATGCATTATTTGTCACCCCTCTAACAATTATCAACTATCTTTAGCATTCCTATATTCCCTAACACGTATTTTTATTTTTTTTGGTAATTTCGGTGAATGCACACACTAACTTTGAAAACAACTACAAGTACATGTAACTGAATAATTGATTTGTAACAAGGGATCCCTTGTAACAACTTCTAGTGCCTGATGAGGCGCAATTATACAACAACAAAAAAACAACCAGCCATCAGATTAGCTTGCTTCTTCAACTCGATCAGCTACCTTAACTGCTTGTTCATTTTCTTCAGTTCTCCCTTCACTTCCACCAGTTCTGCATTGGGAGCATTAGGCATAATCGGAAGGGCCCTAATCGGAACGGCTCCTCTCTCTGCCGCATTCTCTACAGCAAGTCCCCCCTTCCCAAATTGCGCTCCCCAATAGCGCCAATTGATTCCTGCAATTGAAGCCTCTGAACGTACACATCGATCCACTCGAAATTCCTGCATTTCTTCAGGATCTGAAAACAACAACGTGAACCCTAAATCCCAAATTCGAGGGAATAACAAGAAAATCGAGAGAAAACAAAGCAATTGGAGCGAGATCTAACCTTATCCCCATCTCTATATGGCAAGCTCTCGCATGCAAGGAACTCACGTCCACGGTTGCCATTGTCGTCCGTCTTACAGATCGACCGCTTCAGAGGCTCCTGGCGTGGGCAGTCAGGGCATCTTGTCAAAGGCACGGGTCCATACTGCGGCCATAAAGAATGGGAGGTCGAAGAGAAACTAGAAATCACCCGCCTGCCGGAGAAGGGCTACCACTGGCGGAGAAGAAGAACAATGGGGCGCGGGGAAAGAAGGGGGAAGCAATGGCACGGGCACGAGCGCGGGGCTGGCTCGGGCTCCCATTTTGCAACGGTCACCTGGGTGAGCTGTGGGTCCGGCGCGCTAGCGTGGACAAGTTGTGAACCCACGATAATCTAGATAAGTGGAGACGTGTCCACTTCGGGGCACCAACAGCGGCCCCACTAACGGTCAACTTAACGGGATTCCTCCCGTCCGAGATCCTTGTGAGGTTTCAGACAAGGGCTTGGGAAAAACTGAGGAAAAACTAAGTGCCTAGGGAAAACTGAGCACAACTAAGGACCCGAGGGCACGGAAATAGAAAGCCCAACTAATTTAGACTTCTGTGTCCAGTTTTATTTTAAAATTTTACTTTTGCTTCATTGAAGCAAAAAAAAAGTCTCACTTTTGCTTCATTGAAGTAAAAAAAATGGTTCGACTAAAATTGAAGGAGAGTTGTAACTTGTTCAGACTTTGTTTCATCGCAGCAAAAAAAAGTCCCGCTTTTATTTCATTGAAGCAAAAAAAAAAACCCGACTGAACTGGGAGTAAATAAAATTGATCCGTCAGATGTGGATCTCACCGAAGACATCACCGGAATCCTTGTAGCAACAAAAAGTACTAAAGTAGCAGAACCACAAAACATTTGCAACAAAATATTTACAATATTGTAGCATAGTGAACTACTTTGCCACTGCCTATGGTTGGTGCAAGTTATGAGTCATCCGTCGTGGGCGATGCTGGAAGTGGAGGCGACGGGACTCGCTAGCGCCGGTGCTGCTACAGGACAGGAGGCGAGTCGTCACTTCTACAAGATGGATGCATTGTAGTTTCTAGTTCTGCAGCGACAGGTGCGAATTTTTGGCAAAAAGGACCAGCTCCACGAGTGAATTGTCAAAAAGGACCACTTCTGAGTGAAATTGACAAAAAGAACCACCTGCACCGTGGCGGCAAGCTTGCCAAGCGACACGTGGCACATGCCGCTACAGACTGTGGCGGCAAGCTCCCCCAAGCGACACATGGCACATGCCGCCACAGGCTATGGCGGCACGTACTGTTCACCCACAACATGTGAACAGTGCCTGCTGCCACGGGTGGTGGCGGCATGTGCCACGTGTCGCTTGTCGGTGCGTGAACAGTACGTGTTGCCACATGCTGTGGCGCCATGTGCCACATGTCACTTGGGGGAGCTTGCCGCCACGGCGAGGTGATCTTTTTGTCAATTTCACTCGAGGTGGTCCTTTTTAACAATTCACTCGTAAAGGTGGTCCTTTTTGCCAAAAATTGGACGGGTGCTGCAAGCGGCAGCGGAGGGTGCTACCAAGGGCATCGGTCGTAGCTACAACAGGTGGCGACGAGTGGTACAAGAGGCTGCTGCTGCTAGCTACCAAGGGCATCGGTCGCTGCTACAACAGGCGGCAGCAAGTGACATAGGCATCCCCAATGGGCTTGCCGAAGAAGGTACCCGGGGTTTACTGAAGGCCCATGACTCGAAGAATACGAAGCCCAGAAGCCCAAACAGGGTGTCGATATGGAAAATAGAGTTGTATTAGTAATAAATACTTGTAACTATACGGGGAGAACTCAAAGAGTCTCCCGTTATTTTGTAACTTGTACATCACGAAACCCTCGGCTCCACCTCCTATATAAGGGGGGTCAAGGGAGAAAGAGAGGATCGATTCATTGTCAACACAACCCTAGCTTTTAGCAGCCGAGTAATTTTTCGGCTGAAACCTTCGAAATCTACTTGCCCTCTACTTTCCATGAAACCCAAGTTTACAACTTGTAGGCATTGACAAGTTAATACCTTGTCAATTGGCGCTGTCTTTGGGGATTAGAGGCGACAAGGAGCTGATCTCGATGGCACGTTCAACATTGTCAACATCTTCGGTGGCAAGCAATGCGATGGACGGAGGTAAACAGATCAAAACTAGTCTCGTTGATTTTGTTCCTCACCCTCCCGCCCGTTTGGGTGCATATGCCTATCTGGAGGAGCCAATGGAGATGAAGTTCGGGAGCTTCTACTTTCGCGTCGGGAAAGAGGGATCACATCGTTTAGCGGCACCGATTTGTTCGGGACCGTTAGCGGTTGATGATGATTTCTCGGGATCACCGTCATCAACCAAGTCAAGCGATGAAAGAACCTCGTCAACAAGCTGCGTCAAGACCGCCGCTGGAGGAGACCTCGCCAATCTGATCGGCGGGATATCCTTCGGGTCGTTCACGGACTCCGATCTAGACAGCGACTCGGAGAGCATCGACAGCTTCAACTTCATCGACAGATCTACTTCTATTCGGGAGGTCTTCACCGATCGTTACGACGGTGTCACCAAACCCGAAAAGAAACATACAATGCCAACATATCATCAAGTTTGTGTGATTGGTGAGGCAAGCCGTCAAGAACATGAAACATCAGAGGCTTTCGATGATTTGGGAAATCCATACATCGATCCCGCTGATCTCACGCGAGGTTTGGGCAGCAAATATGTCGGGCCTACACCTCGCCAGAGGCTACCACTTCCGCAAGCAGCCTGGGATAGAGCAACAACAACCATGAACGGCACGGATCCGATGACTACCGCAGCCACGGTGGAAGAGTTGCAGACATATTAATATAGACTCGCTCGTGCTAGTCGAGAGTTGGAGAAACAAAGGGTGATACTGGAGCAAAGGAAAGCTGCAGCTTCCGCATCGAGCAGGCGAAGAGCTGAGTTAAGTCGACAATCAAGGACTTCGGATGACAACCACAGAGCATCGCACGATAGAGGAAGATCTCGCCTGCAGCATATACCCGAGCATGAGAGGGAGTACCTGATCCAGAATCTCGACATGTCCTTTATATCGATCGACACAAGAGGGAACATTATCCCCAAAACACCGGAAGCTGGGTATATGGAGGCTCAAGCCTTTATACTAGCATCAAAGCCACCAGCTGGAGACCCGAGAGAAGCACTGTATCAGATGGCAATGACGGGAGTTGGAGTCATGGGAACAACGTTCGCAGGACCTAGCACACCACAACCTGAAAGTGCTCCAAGGAGAAATAGCCCCAACTACCACGGTAGCGCGAGACCCACCCACGAGCAAACGTGGCGAGGAATACAGAAGCTCAAGATAGAGTAGATAGAGCACGGGAAAATAGATCCAGGCAACATTCGCCAGAAGTCGATGAAGAGGATATGTGTGGACTTACCTGCTTCACTTGACGAGTTCGCAGAACACTGGTCCCTTCTGACTTTAAGCTCCCAGATGGTTATATAAAGTTCGATGGCCTGCAAGATCCCGAAGATTGGATAATTGATTTCCTGGAGACAGTAAAACTGCTGGGCGGATCAAGAGCAACAGCTATGAAAAGCATTCAAGTACATGTCAGTGGAGCCGCAGGATCATGGATAAAAAAACTACCAGCAGGATCCATCGATAGCTGGGAAACTTTTGAGGAGATGTTCATAAAGAATTTCCGTTCCACGTGTAAAAAGCCCGCATCCATAGAGCAGCTAAGGGCCGGCAAGCAAAAATATGGTGAACCGATGAGGACATACATCCAGCGCTGGAATATCATAAAAAATTCTGCTGAAAACGTATCCGACGAAAGAGCGATGGATGCGTTTGTCGCAGGAATTCAGAGAAAAGATTTCATCGAGGACTTGGGCAGATTTAATTCAAAAACAATTGCGGAACTCATGGACATAGCGAATCGCTGGGCAGATGGAGAAGATGTTGTGCATAATAAACGGCATAGGTCACCTGAAGAGGACCGCAATAGAAATCAAAATAGGCGACGATATTCTCGCCCGTACGCAGACTACGACAATCCTAGCCAAGTGGCGGCCGGATTCCGAGGAAACAATGGTGGAAATAATCGGGAGGATTATCAAAGGAGCAACGAACAGCGCGACGCGCCAGGTTCTAGCAGACAAAATAATCGACCAAGGTTCCAGAGGCCATACAATATATCACCCGATAATCTCTTTAATGGACCATGTCAGATGCACTTTTATCTCGACAATGAGGGAAAACGACAGTCAGGCTATCTTCAGAAGGACTGTCGAACTTTTCAAGCATTGCACCGATACACAGGACATGCCAATGCACAGGCAGCAAATAGAGGGAACCCGCAGGGGCCAAGGAGTGAGATTCACCTACCACCTCCACCCGCAATTACCGATGAAAATCGACACCTGTTGCAACTGGCGGCAAACCCTATCAACGGTCCCTACATCGATACAAACGGAGCGGTGGCGATGATTCACAAGGGCAGACCCTCGAATAGGGCCCAGAAGGTGATTTCGCGGCAAATGTTCATGGCGGAAAAGATGCCTCCACCAACAATCGAGTATCTGAATTGGTCGGGACACGACATTGGGTTCACTCAAGCAGACCATCCACCTCAAGTTCCACGACCAGGGCAATCAGCGCTGATCCTTCCAGCAGTAATCGCAGGATTCGACGTCTCACGGGTGTTCATAGATGGAGGGAGTAGCATAAACCTCATGTACGCAGATACATTGAGAAAAATGAACATATCTTTGGCAAACTTAACACCAACCGACACGCGTTTCCACGGCATCACACCCGAAAAACCAAGTTATCCACTGGGGAAGATCAACCTCGACGTTCAGTTTGGAACCCGAGAAAATTAAAGAAGAGAGAAGCTAGAATTCAAAGTCGTGGATTTTCCATCGCAATATCATACTCTACTGGGACGACCAGCTTATGCTAGATTCATGGCAGTACCACATTATACATACTTGTTATAGAGGCTACCCGGACCCAAGGGCCCAATTACGGTCAAGGGAAGTTTTGCTTTGGCGGATAAGTGCGACAAGGAATTTCACAGGATGTTAGAAACCTTCGGGATGCAGGCAGAATACATGGTGTCAAGGCTAACAACTGATTATGATGTGTTGCCTGACGGAGGAAGGCCACTTAAGGAGCAAACTTTCGACACCTCCAAGAATTCAAAAGAAGTACAGATTAACCCGACGGATCCTAAGAAGATGACGTCCATCGCAACAAACATGGATATCGCATAGGAAAGCGCGCTCATCGAGTTCCTTCGTGATCGCTGGGAAATCTTCGCATGGTGTCCAGCCGACATGCCAGGAGTACCCAGGGAACTTGCCGAGCACCCCCTTAATCTGGATCCACGAGCCAGGCCGGTTCGACAACCTCTGCGGCGTTTCTCGGAGCCAAACCGCAAAGCCATGCTATCTGAGATTAATCGACTCAGAGAGGCATGATTTATCAAGGAACTACACACCGAAGCTACATGGGTAGCTAACCCAGTGCTGGTCCCGAAGAAAAACACGAAGGTCCTTCGCATGTGCGTCGACTTTACGTGTCTCAATAAACATTGTCCAAAGGATCACTGCCCCCTCCCGAGGATCGATCAAATTTATCGACTCCACGGCGGGTTGCGAACGCCTTTCCTTCCTGGATGCATATTCTGGTTATAACCAGATCCGGTTAAAAGAAGAAGATGAAGTCAAAACAGCTTTCATAACCCCTTATGGCGTGTTTTGTTACAGAACAATGCCTTTTGGGTTGAAAAATGCGGGAGCAACATATCAACGGATGATGCAGAAATGTCTCGCCACACAGATCGGCAAAAACGTTCAAGTGTACATCGATGATGTCATCATAACAACAAAGCAAGGATTGTCCTTGATTGATGATCTCAAGGAAACCTTTGACAACCTCGACAAGTTTTGTCTCAAGCTGAACCCAACAAAATGCTCTTTCGGTGTCCCTGCAGGAGAGCTTCTCGGGTTTCTGGTGTCAGCAAGAGGAATCGAGGCTAACCCGGAGAAAATTCAAGCCATCGTAACGATGAGGAAGCCAACCAAGCTCAACGAAATACAACACTTAACTGGACGAAATGCGGCTTTAAGCAGATTCGTCGCCAGACTGGGAGAAAAAGTGTTACCGTTTTACGCACTGATCAAGCAAGGGGGAAAAGTTCGAGTGGAACGAAGAAGCATATAGAGCTTTTGAGGACCTCAAGCGCACAATCTCGACACCCCCAATACTGGTGGCTCCAAAAGATAAAGAACCTCTCTTATTATATATTGCGGCCACACCTCAGGTGGTCAGCACGGTCCTCGTGGTAGAAAGAGAAGAAGAAGGGAAAATCCACGGAGTTCAGCGCCCGGTATATTTCATCAGTGAAGTTTTGTCGCCATCAAAGCAGCGCTACCCGCAATATTAAAAGTTGGCATATGGCGTGTTTACAACGGCAAGAAAGTTGTGACACTATTTTTGGCACACCCAATAGTAGTTGTCAATGAGGCACCTCTCTCCAACATCTTGAACAACCTAGAAGCCACGGGACGTGTCTCCCTTTGGGGCATAGAACTCTCCCCTCGAGATATCACTTATGAGAAAAGATAAGCAATAAAGTCACAGATTTTGCCGGATTTTGTTGTAGAGTGGATGGAGCTACAAAGCACGGGAGCTCCGGATTTATCGAGCACTTGTACCATGAACTTTGACGGGTCCAAAAGACTAGAGGGAGCTGGAGCAGGCGTAATACTTGTATCACCCCAAGGCGACAAAATGAAGTACATATTGCGGATGACGTTCCTCAACGCGTCCAACAATGAGGCAGAATATGAAGCACTCATACATAGGATGAAGATGGCAAAGGCGCGTGGTGCTACTCGCCTTAAAATCTTTGGCGACTCCCAGCTGGTAGCACAATAGGTGATGAACAAGTGCGACGCAGTCAATGACAACATGATGGCATACAAGGAAGTCTACAATGAACCCGAGAAACTCTTTGACGGGTGCGAAGTTAACCATACTAGTAGACTCAGCAACGATGAAGCCGATGTTTTGGCAAATATCGGGTCGCAGTGCTTGCCAATACCACCTGACGTGTTTTGGGAGGAGATAAGTGAGAGGTTCACCAAGCCGAAGAAAACGCCAAAGCAGCCGAAAAAACAGGAGAAATCCAAGAAAGGCTTGGGCTCCAGAAAACACCGAGGCCAATACGTCGGAAGATGAGGAGGAGTCACATGAAGTCATGATAATATAATTTCCTTGGATGCAGGTTTACGTGGCATATATTTTGAGGAAAGAAATACCCCAAGATCCAGTTGAGGCAAGACAGGTCATCCGACGGTCCAAAGCTTTTACTGTGGTCAAGGGAGAGTTGTACAAACGAAGTATATCAGGAGTAATGCAAAGATGCCTCACACCCGAAGAAGGAAGAGTTGTGCTCAAAGACGTGCATGAAGGAATAAGTGGCCATCATGTAAGCAGCCGAGCAATAGCAGCCAAAGTCTTCAGGGCAGGATTTTATTGGTTAACAGCAATAGAAGATGCAAAAAATATAGTGCGCACGTGCGATGCTTGTCAAAGGTTTGCGGCAAAACCTCATTCTCCGGCAGCAAAGCTGATGCCAATACCATTGGTTTGGCCTTTCGCACAATGGGGTCTCGACATGGTGGGAAAGTTGCACAAAGCCTGGCCAGGAGGATACGTATATCTGCTCGTGGCTGTCGATAAGTTTACCAAGTGGATCGAGGCGGTACCAGTAATGTCGGCAGATGCAGCATCGGTGGTGAGCTTCATCAAGGGCATAGTTTTTCGGTTCGGTGTCCCCAACAACATAGTTACAGACAACGGTAGCAATTTCACATCCAAAGAGTTCAAGGCATACTATGCAGAAGTGGGCATCAAATTGCACTTTGCATCGGTGGCACACCCGCAAACCAATGGCCAAGTCGAAAAAGCAAACGGTATAATCTGCAATGGAATCAAGAAACGGCTGTTGACACCATTGGAAAAAAGCTCGACATACGTGGCCAGAGGAGTTTCCTAGCGTATTATGGAGCATATGAACTACACCGAACACAGCGACACAAGAAACCCCGTTCTTCGAGAAAGGCGCTGGAAGATAATGTCGATGCACTCAATGAAGCTAGAGACGACGTGTTATCAAGAGTCACCACGTACCAACAGAATTTGAAGAGCTACCACAATCGACGTCTGCGACCAAGGTCTTTTCAAGTTGGCGACCTGGTCCTTCGGCTCACCCAGGACAGTCACGAGAAATTTGAATCTCCGTGGATAGGACCATATATCGTCACTGAAGTAATTCCAGGAGGCGCATACAGATTGAATGACAAGAAGACGGGGAAGGAGGAATCAAACCCCTGGAACGTGGTGCAGCTCAGGCGTTTTTACGCATAGAAGCCAAAATATAGTTACATATGTAAACATACAATGTACTGAAAAGCTCGCGAGTTTTCAGACACACTCTTTTCCTTTCAGGGAACCAAGTGGGGCTGAAAGCTTTTTAATGGGCGGGCTTGCGATGCTGCAATATAGTATAAATATTGGTGATATACATCTTTTTCGTTGTCAGGCTCGGGGGCTTGCAACCCGCATATTGAACAGTACATACTCGTTTCTTACAATATATAACTCACAAATTATTTGCTTTGGGTTAAACACCTTGCAAGCAACAAACATACATACGCCTACCGAAACACTCGGGGGCTAGAGGAGGAGGAAAAAACAAATACAACTCGTTTTGACTATACATAGTTCTCGCAATATATACAAGATCTCTCTTTTATTTCAAGAAAAACTCGACAGCAGGAAAACGATCCTTAATCATCTTTTATCAGGTCATCTATATTTATCCTTTCATCTTCCGCAGAAGCACCCATGGTGTCAGCATAATAATGTTCCTTGAAGAAAGCAGTGTCCATCCGAAGAAGATCTTCAATCATATTTTCAGCCACGGGAGTTACCACGTCATTGATCTTGTCGACGTTCCTTCTTCGCTTCCTCAATTTGGCATGACAAAGATCAACAACGTTGGACATATCCAACTTCGGGTAGCAGATCTGCAGCATAATCATAGAAAATCTAGCACCAGCCATTAAATGGGCCTTCACAAATCCATGGATTCGATGAACACTCTTGAATTTATCCATTAAATCAGGAAGAGTTTTAGGCTGAAGATTCTGAGGAAACATGGCATTGTAAACCATGGCCAGTGTCTTCGTGTAGAATTCAAGATATTCCCGAACCTGAGAAGCACGGTCTGGGAATCGCACAATTTGTCGGGTTCGGTCCGAGGAAGACCAAAAACTGGAGTCGCTATGCAAAGCAAGTCGAACAAGAACCTCGGATCTCGCATCAAGACGCTGATCCTCAGCAGCAGAATCCAAAAAGGAGCCTAACCATGGTAAAGGATACAATGAGGCGTGCAAAAAATACATACGGATAGTAAAAGGAGAATACAAAGATGAAACTTACCCGTCATCAGGTCAAGCATATAATTTTCTCGAGAGCTAGCCTATAAAGCTTTGGCAACCGCAGTTTCTTTCAATTCCAGGGCTTCTTGAGCCTGCTGAAGAGCTATCTTTTCCCACTCGGAAGATTTGCGAGACTGGTCCATAATGATAACATCCTGTTTCTTCATTGACTGAAGTTGCTGTCGAAGTTCACTCAACTCTTGCGAAAGGTCGACATTCGAAGAATCTTGAACAAAATCGTTGACAGGAGTTTTTCTTGAGTAAGACGTAGCAGGCGAAGCATCAAAGGGACCAGGTGCCGCGGTATAGTTATTAAAAATCACAAGGAAAAGAAAAATCTCGACATCAATCATTTGGCAAAAGTGGCATTGCATTAATCATCATGATATTTACATGTTGATTACAAAAGTTGACTCCTAGGATCCGATAATAAACCGTCACAATTCATAACTAGAACGACAACATCAAAAGAGGAGAAAAAAAGGAAAAACATGGAGACAGGATGGTCTACTTGACCTCCGTCTTGGCAGTACTGGTGGAACCAACAGGCTTTGGCGTGAAGAAGGCGACGATATCCTTCGAGTGTGGCTTGGCCTCCTTCACCAGCGCCTTCCACTTTTCCTTGTTTATCTTCCCGGAGTCTCCAGCCTTGGCCCAGTCGACATTTTGACCGCCGTTAGCAACCAGCGCAATGGTCCCTTCAACTCCAATCTTCAGATTTTCCTGTCGATAGGTCAGAGCAAGGTCTTCCTTGGGAAGGAAGTGCTTAACAAGCTCGACAAAGATCTCCGGCTCTGCCTGTTTGGGGAAAAAATGAGGGAAGAGGCGCGTGAAGGCAGTCCTTGAATTGGAGATATTGGTGCGCGCCAGATCGCCTTGCAGCTCGAGGATTGAGAGGGCGTCGAGAAGGCGATCATCCTTAGCTTCCAGCAGCTCGAAACCTTCATCATTCCTTCCTGCTGCAACAAAACACAAGTTTATTATCGCACACAAAACAAAATCATGACAAGCTTCAGGATGATGAGAGAACTTACGGAGAAAGCGCCTATTTTGGGCCTCAAGCCGCTCTACTATGCCTTGCTCGCGCTCGATTTGCTCAGCGATCTTGTCGCTTAACGCAGTCTCTGCTTTGGCGAGGCGCTGGCGAAGATCTTCGATAGAAGAAGCATCGGTTTCGGCTTTCTTGCGAGCCTCTTCGCTAAGCTTTAGCTTAGCCTCGAGAGCTTCAGCGCGTTCTTCGGCTTGTTGCAGCGAGACTGATTAAAAGTAAAAGGATGAGCACTTATTATCCAAGAAACAAAGAAAGAGGCGTGTTGAAACAGTGAGTTGTACAACATAAAGATTACCTTTCAAGGTATCGGCCTCGTTGCGGAACCCAATAGATTGGGAGCCGAGGCAGATGAACTGATCCATCAAAGGCTGTTGAAAAAGAATGTCACAAAAGAAACTTGGAAATAGACATTCGAGTAAAGAAGCATGAAACTTGGGACGAAAAAGGAAAAACGCGACAAGGTGCAGCAAAATAGCATACTAGACAAAACTTACATCATTCAGCATAGGAGTCGAGGAACTCCCCAGGATAAGCGTCTGTTCATCGCCAGCCCCGGTCTTGGTTCTTTTTGGAGAAGGCGCCCGGGGGCTGGACGGCGGAGTCGACGTTTCGATGATCTACCGAGGAGGAGGCGAAGATTCCGCGATAACGCGATGCTCTTCGGATATGACCAAAGTGTTGGACGTGCTCGTCGGAGCAGTGCCAAGATTTGTAGGTCCTTCTTCTTCCCCCTTTTCAGAACTGCAAAGATAGGAAAATAAGTATGACGAAGGAAAAGAGCTAAGCATACAATAAAAGTAAAGGAAGCTTACGAGCTGACAGAGCCAACACCCTCATAAGGGTCGAAGGCGTCCTCTTCTTCAGGCGAAGTTTCTTCGACAGGTGACCCAGCGGGTTTTGAGGTGCCGGAATCTTCGAAGTCACCCCTCTTCCTTTTGCTCCGTGGAGAAACGGCGGAAGGAGGAGAGGTAGAGCGGCCAGACGCGGAAGGTTCTGAACCACTCCCTTTCTCGGAGGAAGCCGCGGATTTGTTTGATGCGGCGACTTCACTCTCGAGATGAGCAGACTCTTGCGGGTCGTCGCGGACAACAGCTCTTTCATCCACCTCTCCGCCTTCGGGAAAGGGAGTAAGAGAAGTGAGGACTTGGTGGTTCTGCAGAGACAGGTTTACAAACAAATACACAAAATATAAAAAAAAGCAGTCGAAAAAGAAAAGCACAACTCAAAGGAAAAAATCACTTACTTCGGGAAGGGCGTGGTTGCCGCTGTATGGCTCCACGCGACAAGAGGTTGGAACCTCGTCTTTCTTGATTAGTGAAGAAAAGCGTCGAATAAGCTTCTCCAAGTCCTTTACATCAACATCCTTGGAAATGCGATCAACGTGTTCTTCGCCAGCATATATCCAAAGGGGGTTTTTGTGAGCCTGCAGAGGCTGCACCCTCATCCTAAGAAAATAAGCGGTAATCTGGATACCTGACAATTCTTTGCCGTGGGTGTTTTGGAGCTGGTGGATGCGCTTCATCAGAGCCTCGGTAGCCGCTTTTTCTTCGGCAGAAGCTTCAGCGTCCCAGGACCGGCGTCTGATGATTTTTGCGGCACCATCAAAAGGAGCATTGTCGTACTCCTGATCGCCGATGGATTCATCTTTGATGTACAACCACCTCTTGCGCCATCCTTGGACGGAATCGGGGAATTTGGCATCAAAATAATCTACATCGGGTCGGACGCAAATGCAAGTGCCGCCCACATTGTAGATGACGCTGCGGGAGTTATTGCGCCGGAGGTAGAAGATACGCTTCCACATGCCCCAATGGGGATGGGTCCCGAGGAAGCATTCACAGAGGGTGCTAAAAAGAGAGATGTGAAGGATGGAGTTTGGGGTTAGCTGGTGTAGCTGAATACCATAAACAAACAGAAGTCCATGAAGAAATTCATGGACAGGGGTGGAAAGACCGCGAATAAGATGGTCGATGAAGGTTACCCGATATCTGATTCGAGGCTTCGGAGCGCTTTCATCGCCGGGGAAGATGAGGGAGTCCTTCTCCTTCAACGGGCCAAGTTTCTTGAGGGCCCTCTTGTCCTGGTTGGTGAGTTTAGATCTCTCCCATCCGGAGATCTCCACATCCTCCATGGCAGCATCGGTTGTTGGGGCGGTGTGTTTGGTCAGCCTCGCGCGCGGAGGCATGGAGCGAGCTTTGGTGGAGGAGAAGAGTGCTTGGCGGCACGAGCGTGCAGAGCTTGAGGATGGCAATGGTGAAGGAGGAGAGAGAAGAGATTTGAACGGCGCAACGAAGGGGAGAGAGTAAGGGAGAAGGAGATGATTTATAGGAAAGAATTGATCCGTCGCGCCGTCAGATGGAAAGGAAATGGATTCGATGCTTTACACGTGTCCATGAGGGTACAAAGGTCTTTTTACTGTGAAGTAAATAGACAGACGCTACAGCACGCGTGCCGGAAAAAGCGGAGGACGTGTGTCCCCCACTTACGTAACGTGTCAAGTGGCGCAGTATTTGGGACCCACAGGTCAGCGGCATGACAAAACCCGCACCGTCCCAATACAACGATCGTGGCCATCGTCAGCGCTGATGTCAATATAAGGGATATTTCGACTGCAATTCTTCGAAAATTAGCGACAGAGGAGAACTAATGGTGCAGACAAAATAATTTCGAGAGCTTTGATCAAATGAAAATATTTGTTCAAAAGGCTCGGGGGCTACTCTTATCAGAAGCGTTACTCGAACTTCTGATAAGAGAAACAGTATGAAGGTAACAATACAGGCTCGTTTCAAAGAAGATGACAATTGAGCCTACAACCAAGTATAAAAATACTCGACTGTAGCCTCGGGGGCTACTCCCATCGGGAGCGCTGGTCGCGCACCCGATGACAATGAAAAAGATGGAAAGCTCACAATATAGCGGCAAGGCAGTAAAAAGGTGAGTCTACAACCAAGTATAAGTACTTGGCTGTAGCCTCGGGGGATACTCCCATCGGGGACGCTGGTCGCGTACCTGATGAATTATAAGGAGTCAAATTGAATATATTCAAGTTACAAAATAACTCTTCATATACTCCCATCGGGAAGTCGAGATAGCAAATCGTCATGTGACTCGAGTAAATATGCCATTCCAACAGCCGAAAAAGGCACTCGACAATATATTCTCAGAGCGCGTCCGTCGCGAATAAATCTCTGAATGCCGTAATACTTTACGAAGGTAAGACCCCGGGATCCGTCCTGCGTGGCGTGGTATCGCACATGAATGCGCTCTGCTACTTTTTTCCGTATCAACAGATGCGAAGAAATATCCTAACGGACGCGTTAGGTACCCGATAAAATATGACTGGAATTCGGCATATGATAAGACCTTAAGCGGCACATGTTGAATTACGCCAGTATACCGGGGTCGAGTCCAGGGACTTGACCTTGAAGTAGGTTTTTGCGGGATTGCTACGAGAGCAGTTAACTGGTGCCTGATCCGTCAGATGAACCAGCCCCATCTACCATTATCCCTGTGCAATATATGATTATTTTATGAAAATTATTACTGACTCGAAGAAATCATGTGTTAATTGTAATGATGGAGATTTTACTCGATTCTCCGATCAAGCAAAATCTCGGGGGCTACTGACATAGGCATCCCCAATGGGCCTGCCGAAGAAGGTACCCGGGGTTTACTGAAGGCCCATGACTTGAAGAATATGAAGCCCAGAAGCCCAAACAGGGTGTCGATATGGAAAATAGAGTTGTATTAGGAAGAAAGACTTGTAACTATACGGGGCGAACTCAAAGAGTCTCCCGTTATTTTGTAACTTGTACATCACGAAACCCTCGGCTCCACCTCCTATATAAGGGGGAGTCGAGGGAGAAAGAGATGATCGATTCATTGTCAACAGAACCCTAGCTTTTAGCAGTCGAGTACTTTTTCGGCTGAAACCTTCGAAATCTACTTGCCCTCTACTTTCCACGAAACCTAAGTCTACAACTTGTAGGCATTGACAAGTTAATACCTTGTCAGCAAGTGCTACAACAGATGGAGGCGAGTGCTACTAAGGGCAGTCGTGGTTGCGACAACAGGCGGCTGCGACTGCTACAAGCGGCGGCGACTGCTGCTACCAAGGGCGTCAGCCGCTGCTACAACATGCAGTGATTGCTTCTACAATGAGCAACGGCGAGTGCTACCGAGGGCAGAGGCCGCCGCCTATTTTAGCAGCCGTCGTTGCCCTTAGGGCATGTCCAATGGGGCGACGCATTTCGGACGCCCAAGTTGTCCACGGGCGTCCGTTTGCGTCGCCAGGCGGACGCCAAAATGACCGCGAGGGGCGAAATATCCGTTTGTGTCGGGGGCCACCCCCAGCGGTCCGACGCATTTTGGACCTGCAATTGTTTTTTTTCATGCTCCTTCTTTTCATTTTTGTTGAATGAGCAAGTTTAAACGCGATAACAAGTAGTACTGAATGATGTCTTGTTGCTCGAATCGAATAGATTAGCCATAAACAATTCACCGAATAGATTACTCCAATCGAAAAGGTTCAAACATATTTAACATACAAACAAGAAAAAATTTAAAAACATATATAAACTAAAAACTAATTTTTGGCCTTTTTGTTAGAAGGCCCTGCCTCGTCGTCCTCACTCCTGCTTCTCTTGCTTGTCACCTCCTCGTCGGAAGAGAAACTGGAGGACGATGCTGATAGATCTCTGAGATTAACTAGAAGCAGATCAACATCGGTAGTACTGTATCTATAAAGAATGTGTTCATGTAGTTCTGCGTGAGAGAGAGATCGAGAGGGAAAGACGACGTACCAGGGAGAAGGAACCGGAAGGAGTGGTCATGGTGGCGACGGCATGAGGTCGAGCTGAGAGGGGTGGCGGCGGAGCTTCCCGTCGGCACTGCACTAACCCTAATCGGTGGGTCGTCTGGTGGGGCGAGTGGCAGCTCAGGGCAACCTTGTACCGAGTGCCACTAGCCCCCACCACTCTATATAGTGCAGGCGACAGGGGCCCACCAACCAACGAACGGTTGGGCGCCCCCGATCAGGGCGCGGACGAGGTCAAGGGGCCGTGCAGATCAATCCTAACAGATGCATCCGTCGAGGAGTTGGAGTCGGACGAAGTGTCGTCTTCGTCGTCGTCGGTGAACGGACGATGATGACGACGCGCCGCCGGCGCCTACGCCCTTGCCCGTGATGGGATTCGTAGCATAGAAAACATCCAATGACATGACCTTGTTATTAATAACATCCAATGTTCATGATCATGAAACCATGATCATCTATTAATCAACAAGCTAGTTATACAAGAGGCTTAGTAGGGACTCCTTGTTGTTTACATAACACACATGTATCAATGTTTCGGTTAATACAATTAGAGAGTGGATTTTTTGCCACCGGGTGGCTACCACCCCTTTAGCTTCCGTCCGATTCGTGCCGGAGATTCGCTGCAGATCAGCGGAGGCGCTCGGTTCTGAAGCCCGATTCATTATTAAATGCTCTCTAATGAAACTTAGCTCCTAATTAGTAGCTGGCTCTGTCAGAAAACTTCTGCGACGTGCAGATGAAAGGGTACAGCATGGAGGACCCAGTGATGGATGCACAATCCCGCTACAATGCGACACCAGTATCACTATTACCCATGAACTTACCCAATTACCATTATGTAAGCGGCAACTTAATCGGAAATCTTCATCCGTGGTGTGTTCTTCCGTTCATCAACCTCGCATGCACTCGACGGGCTGTTCGTCGATTTTCGTGCCGTGAAGGGCCGAGCTGGACGGAGCCCGGAGGGCAGGGCGGGGCGAAAGGGAGCAACGTGCTCAGCTCTGCCTGCCGCTGCCGCCGTGCCGAGCGCCGCGAACAGCCTCGCCGTTGTGGAAGTCGCAAGGCGAGCTCGTAAAGTCTGTGCCACCACCGGGCGTCGGCCTGACCGTCACCATTACGCCGAACAGTTCGTCCGTGACCGGCACCAACAAGTTCGTCGCGTCTCCGCGCAGCGCCTGCTGGTCTACGTCGACGACGTGGCAGCCGGCGACCAGCGCCTGAACAGCACAACTGCCCTCCTCAAAGCGCCTTTTGACCTTGCTAGCAGCCTGCCCACCCAGGACACTCTCGTCGGGTTCTTCGCCTGCTCGTCGCCACGGTCCGGGACGTCGGCGACGGCATCACGGGTCGGGAGCTGACGGCCGACGCTCTACCAGACCCAGACGACGGCGAGGACTCCGGGCCACCGCGTCCTGTGCTACCCCGGCTGTGCCCGTGCGGCGCGTCGGCCTTATGAGGCCGCAGGCCGGGTTCCTCCCTCGTCGGCGGGAGCGGGAGTGTCTTTGCGAGAGGCAGCGGCGCAGGGAGCAGCTGCTGCTTCGGCGCGGGGACATGGACTGGCTTCGGCACGGGCGCAGGGAGCGGCATCGGCGGAGGTCCAGGTAGCAGCGCCGGCCCTTCCATGCTCGTCGTCGTCTCGAAGCTTGCAACTCGGAGGTGGCTTCCACCTCGACCTCACGTCGTCCTTCTTCAATGGCGGGAGCAGCAGGCACGGGGGCATGGCCTAAGCCAAACTCACTCACGTCCTGAGCGCGCATGCAGGCCAAAGGCAAGAAAATCACACCATGCGCATGGATGCCCCTGCATGCAATCTTTCGATTCCTTTCCTTTCCCACGCATCAAGTTGTTTCCTGATTAGGAGAACCGAGCGGTGGAGAGTAATTAGAGCGAATATTAAGAGTCATGCAGGCCTTAGAGCAAATACAATAAGGCCTAGTCAGCTAGTTATAAGGATTAAAATAGTATTATATTATTGCTTAGTTGGAGGAGAGAGAGAAGGAGAGTGAGCTCTTATGCAAGAGCCAGCTCTAGCACGTACTCCTAGGCACTTTGTGAGAGTGAAAAGTGGGTCATATATTGATAAAGTACTACATTTTTATAGCTCACTATTGTATATGTTGGCTCTAAGTTGACTATAGATGACATGATACTTGGCTTATACTAGTAGCTAGCAGCTGGCTACACTATTGGAATTGCTCCTAGAGAGTGGGTAAAACGGGACAATTGTTTTCAGATTAGGCCTATTAGAGTTGCTTTTCGGACTAATAATGTTGTTAACTATCTGGCAAACGCATGAAGAAGCGGTGATCCTGACATCGTCAGCAGTGGTCCTCCCTGCATCTCTCGCGCTTGATGCCTGATATCACAGCAAATTACCTTGCTCCTGCCAACATTTAATGCCATATCTGTTTTGTAGGTATTAGCCAACCAATCTGAATCACAGTGTATGAACTGTTGGATTCAGACGTGAGATGCACTGCAGATTCCACTTCATCAGCGATTTTTCGCGAAGGTTTGTGCGTGCATATTTGTAGATGTTCCTCCTATCTGTGTGCATGCAAACAAAGTTCAGCAATAAATAGAGCGGGCACCTATTCCGCCACAACGTTACTATGCGTACTCCCTCTCTCACAGTTTATAAGGCACGCGCGTACCCCTAGGTCGCAAATTTGATCAAGTTAGCATTAGTTATATGTTATAAAAATTATATCATTGGAAAGTTCAGATGTTCTATTTTCTAATGATATGATTTTTATATTATATAATTTAAATTATATAGGTTAAATTAGTGACCTAGGGGTACGCGCGCGCCTAATTTTGTACGGATTGTAAGTATTTACTACCTACTCTGTGTCTAAAATTTCTCTGTGACTGTGTGCATGCCTGCCAAGAGAGAGCAAACAAAGTGGACTAGTCACGCGGCCTGCATCTATTGCAGTAGTTTTGCAGATGGGTAGGTGATTAGAGAGCTAACAGCCAGAACCCTCTAGCTCGCCTAGCGAATCTTGAAGCTCCATCGTGCGGCGCTCTAGGGGGTGGTATAGCCACCGGGTGGCAGTGAAACATTATGCATACAATTATAGCATGGTCTGTAAACATTTATCATAAATACAAAGATATATTATAATAACTATTTTATTATTGCCTCTTGAGCATATCTCCAAAAGCCCGGGCTCTGGCCTCCTTTCTTGCCGCCGCCTTGTCGTCCGCCGCCTCCTACGCCTCCAGCCGGGCGAACTTGGCATCAGAGTCCTCCTCCTCCTCCTCCTCCTCCTCCTGCCCCTTGATACGTCTCAAACGTATCTATATTTCTTATGTTCCATACTTGTTTTATGACAATACCTACATGTTTTGTTCACACTTTATATCGTTTTGATGCGTTTTCCGGAACTAACCTAATGACAAGATGCCGAAATGCCATTTCCTGTTTTCTGCTGTTTTTGGTTTCAGAAATCCTAGTAAGGAAATATTCTCGGAATTGGATGAAATCAACGCCCAGCATCTTAGAATTCCACGAAGCTTCCAGAACACCCGAGAGCCACCAGAGGGGAGCCCTGGTGGCCCCACACGTGTGGGCGGCGCGGCCAGGGCTGGGCCCGCGCCACCCTATTGTGTGGCGGCTCCGTACCCCTTCCGACTCCACCTCTTCGCCTATTTAAAGCTCCCTGGCCTAAATCTTCGATACGGAAAAGCCACGGTACGAGAAACCTTCCGAGCCGCCGCCATCGCGAAGCCAAGATCCGGGGACAGGAGTCTCGTTCCGGCACCTGCCGGGACGGGGAAGTGCCCCCGGAAGGCATCTCCATCGACACCACCGCCATCTTCATCAACGCTGCTTGTCTCCCATGAGGAGGGAGTAGTTCTCCATCGAGGCTAAGGGCTGTACCGGTAGCTATGTGGTTAATCTCTCTCCTATGTACTTCAATACAATGATCTCATGAGCTGCCTTACATGATTGAGATTCATATGAGTTTTGTATCACTATTAGTCTATGTGCTACTCTTGTGATGTTATTAAAGTAGTCTATTCCTCCTTCACGGTGTAATGGTGACGAGTGTGTGCATCGTGTAGTACTTGGCGTAGGTTATGATCATAATCTCTTGTAGGTTATGGAGTTAATTATTACTATGATAGTATTGATGTGATTTATTCCCCCTTCATAGTGTAAAGGTGACGAGTGTGTATGCTATGTTAGTACTCGGTTTAAATTGCAAAGATCTATTATGCTCTAAAGGTTACTTAAATATGAACATCGAATGTTGTGGCGCTTGTTAACTCCGGCTTGAGGGAGCTCTTGTAGCCCTACACAACGAATGGTGTTCATTATCAAACAAGAGTATATGTAGCACAAAGGAAGAGAACTTATTTATTTATGTGATCAATGTTGAGAGTGTCTACTGGTGAAAGTATGATCCCTAGGCCTTGTTTCCAAATACTGCAATCATCGCTTGTTTACTGTTTTACTGCATCTTTACTTCCTGCAATATTACTACCATCAACTGCACGCCGACAAGCACTTTTCACGGCGCCGTTACCACTGCTCATATACATCCATACCACCTGTATTTTACTATCTCTTCGCCGAACTAGTGCACCTATACATCTGACAAGTGTATTAGGTGTGTTGGGGACACAAGAGACTTCTTGTATCGTGATTGCAGGGTTGCTTGAGAGGAATATCTTTGACCTCTTCCTCGCTGAGTTCGATAAACCTTGGGTGATCCACTTAAGGGAAACTTGCTGCTGTTCTAGAAACCTCTGCTCTTGGAGGCCCAACACTGTCTACAAGAATAGAAGCACCCGTAGACATCAATCACTTTTCTGGCGCCGTTGCCGGGGAGGAAAGGTAAAAGGCACTCATACTCCGGTCCCAGGTAACTAAGTACTTTTCTGGCGCCATTGTGTGAGTGTTCGAAGATATTTCCTTTAGATCCTGCGATTGCATCTTTTTGTTTCTTGTTAAACACTAGTAAGGCATAATGGAAAACATCTGTGAGCTTTTTATACTATTTCCTGAGTCAAGACATGAATGGTTTAATGCGAAAATTAAAAAACCTATGGAACCTTATTTGCATGCTAGTAGTAATATTAGTATGAACGCTTTGAACACCATTGTTGATAATGATATAGAAAATTCTAAGCTTGGGGAGGTCGGTTTTGATGAAAATGATCTCTTTAGTCCTCCGGGTATTGAGGAGAAAGTTTATGTTGATTATGATATGCCTCCCATATATGATGATTATAATGATAGTGGTCTTTTGGTGCCGCCTACTATGGAGGATAAAGTTTATTATGATTATACTATGCCTCCTACACTTGATGAGAATAATAATGATAGCTACTTTGTTGAATTTGCTCCCACTACAACTAGTAAAATTGATTATGCTTATGTGGAGAGTAATAATTTTATGCATATGACTCATGATAAGAATGCTTTATGTGATAGTTATATTGTTGAGTTTGTTCACGATGCTACTGAAAGTTATTATGAGAGAGGGAAACATGGTTATAAGCATCTTAATAATATCAAGTTTCCCCTCTTTATGTTGAGAATCTTGAAGTTGCGCTTGTGTTGCCTTCCTACGCTTGTTGCATTATGCCTACATGACTTGTTTATTTACAAGATTCCTTTTCATAGGAAGTGGGTTAGGCTTAAATTTGTTTTGAATTTTCTTCTTGATGCTCTCTTTTGCTTCAACTCTTATTTCTTGGGAGTGCATCATTAAAACTGCTGAGCCCATCTTAATGGCTATAAAGAAAGCACTTCTTGGGAGATAACCCATGTTTTTATTTTGCTACAGTACTTTTGTTTTATATTTGAGTCTTGGAAGTTGTTACTACTGTAGCAACCTCTCCTTATCTTTATTTTATTGCATTGTTGTGCCAAGTAAAGTCTTTGATAGAAGGTTGATACTAGATTTGGATTATTGCGCAGAAACAGATTTCTGTCTGTCACGAATTTGGGCAGGGTTCTCTGTAGGTAACTCAGAAAAATTTGCCAATTTACGTGCGTGATCCTCAGATATGTACGCAACTTTCATTCAGTTTGAGCATTTTCATCTGAGCAAGTCCAGTGCCTCTAAAAAATTCATCTTTACGGACTGTTCTGTTTTGACAGATTCTGCCTTTTATTTCGCATTGCCTCTTTTGCTGTGTTGGATGGATTTCTTTGTTCCATTGACTTCCAGGTAGCTTTGGGCAATGTCCAGAAGTGTTAAGAATGATTGTGTTACCTCTGAACATGTGAAATTTTGATTATGCACTAACCCTCTAATGAGTTGTTTCGAGTTTGGTGTGGAGGAAGTTTTCAAGGGTCAAGAGAGGAGGATGATATATGATTAAGAAGAGTGAAAAGTCTAAGCTTGGGGATGCCCCCGTGGTTCATCCCTGCATATTTCAAGAAGACTCAAGCGTCTAAGCTTGGGGATGCCCAAGGCATCCCCTTCTTCATCAACTTATCGGGTTTCTTCTCTTGAAACTATATTTTTATTCGGTCACATCTTATGTACTTTACTTGGAGCGTCTGTGTGCTTTTATTTTTGTTTTGTTATTTTCATTCTCTGAATAAATGCTTGTGTGGGAGAGAGACACGCTCCGCTCGTTCATATGAACACATGTGTTCTTAGCTTTATCTTTAATGTTCATGGCGGAGTTGAAACTGCTTCGTTAATTGCTATTTGGTTGGAAACAGAAAATGCTTCATGTGGTAATTGGTATAATGTCTTGAATAATTTGATACTTGGCAATTGTTGTGCTCATATAGATCATGTTTAAGAGCATCTCCAGTCGCGTCCCCAAAGCGTCCCCCAAAGGGATTTGGGGCACGCCGGACAGAAAAAGCGTTCCAGCCGCGTCCCCCAAAGCCCATTTTTGTCCGGCGCGGCCCGATACGGTGTCCGGCGCCCTGAGCCCGTCCCCGTCCCACAGGGGACGCTCCGGGGACGCCGGACACAACGAAAAGCGAGGCGGGCTCCCACATGTCGGCGACTATTTGCATAAACCGTTGGTTCGCGCCTCTTTTCTCGTCGCTCCTTCCTTCCCGCGCCTCCCACCCCACCGCCGCCGCTGGATTTCCCGGCCGTTTGGGCGTCCGATCTCTGCCGAGAGTCGGCACCGTTGTCGCGGCTGGGGCTCCCGCCGGTCGTGGCGCCGCCGCCGCGTCGCCAGCGCGTCCCAGAACGCGCCGTCAAATCCGCCCCACCTCCGCGCACAGAAGGTGCTCGCCGACTTGCCAGGTAGGTGCGATTGGCCGCTGTTTGTTGCGTCGTCTGCCTCGGCGCAATTTTAACCATTGATTTTTCTTTAGCCATGGATAGCGACGATGAGATGGTTGCCCTGCTGCTGGAGGACGAGCAAGCCTTCGACGACGACCTGCGGGAGCATTTGCTGATCATCGCGTCCCTCCAGGACATGGTTGACGCTGAGGCGGAGAAGAGGAAGAGGCCGCGCCGCGAGGATCCAAGGCTGGGAAGAAGGAAGTCGAAGCCCCGGCAGAGGATGGAGGGGCATGCCATGCTGCACAACGACTACTTCGCCGATGATGCAACACATGCCGACAATTTTCGGCGCCGGTATAGGATGAGCAAGGGGCTGTTCATGAATATCCTCCACGGCGTTCGAGAGTTCGACCCCTACTTCAAGCTCAAGCTCGACGCTGTAGGCGTTCTCGGGTTCTCGTCCATTCGAAGTGCACCGCCGCCATGAGGATGCTTGCATACGGAGCACCTGCCGATACACGGGACGACTACCTTCGCATGAGTGAGTCTACTGCCATTGAGTGCATGTACAAGTTTTGCCGAGCTGTGGTGGGAAAGTTTGGCAAATACTACTTGAGAGGGCCAAGTGAGGAAGAGACTGCAAGGATCATGGCACAAAATGCTGCTAGAGGATTTCCGGAATGCTTGGAAGCATCGATTGCATGCACCTGGGCATGGAAGAACTGCCCGTTTGCTTGGCAAGGTATATACAAAGGGCGTCATGGATATTGCAGGTGTGGTGCTTGAAGTCGTGGCAGATTATGACCCGTGGATCCGGCATTCTTTCTTTGGCATGGCGGGATCACACAATGACATCAACGTGTTGCAGCGGTCTCCGGTGTTCGGCGAGACTAGTGGAAGGGCATGCTCCACCATGCAACTATGAAATCAATGGCCACCAATATACCAAAGGCTATTATCTAGCCGATGGTATATATCCAAAATGGGCCACTTTTGTCAAAACAATCTCGAATCCATCGAGTCCGAAGAATTCTCACTTTGCTACACGACAGGAGGCTTGCAGGAAGGATGTCGAGCGGGCATTTGGTGTGCTTCAAGCATAATTTGCCATTGTCTGGTACCCTGCTCTAAGCTAGTCTCACGACCAAATGTGGGAGGTGATGCATGCTTGTGTGATCATGCACAACATGATCATCGAGGATGACCGCAAGAATCATGTTAGGTCACATGTCCCTATGAGTGTCAAGGCCCTCTTGCGGAGGTTGATCATGAGTTGCCTGCAGATTTTGCTGATTTTCTCGCTATGCACGCAGAGATCCGTGACGACAATGTTCATGATCAACTTCAAGCTGATCTCGTTGAGCATTTGTGGAGGACCAAAGGAAATATCGTGGCACCTTGATGTAGCATCTAGCCCTATTTATTATATTTGATTACTTGTTTTATTGTTTGTTGTAATTTAATTTGAAAACAATCCTCGCAAACATTTTTATTCATATGCTACATTTGATAAATGGTTTATTATGTGTTAAAAAAAGTATTTTAAATGTTTGGGGGCGGCGTTTGGGGGACGCGGCTGGGGAGCGACGTCCCCCAAACGCGGCACGAACAAAACACGTCCCCCAAACGCTCAATCCGGCGCGGTTTGGGGGACGGTTTGGGGGACGCGACTGGAGATGCTCTAAGCTCTTGCATCATGTACTTTGCACCCATTAATGAAGAACTACATAGAGCTTGTTAAAATTTGGTTTGCATAATTGTTCTCTAGAGTCTAGATATTTTCTGGTTGAGGTGTTTGAACAACAAGGAAGACGATGTAAAGTCTTATAATGCTTACAATATGTTCATATGTGAGTCTTGCTGCACCGTTTTATACTTGAGTTTGCTTCTAATAACCTTGCTAGCCTAGCCTTGTATTGAGAGGAATTCTTTTCGTGCATCCAAATCCTTGAGCCAAAAACTATGCCATTTGTGTCCACCATACCTACCTACTACATGGTATTTCTCTGCCATTCCAAAGTAAATTACTTGAGTGCTACCTTTAAAATTTCATTCTTTATCTTTGCAATATATAGCTCATGGGAAAATAGCTTAAAAACTATTGTGGTATTGAATATGTTGCTATGTATCTTATTTCTTATAAGTTGCTTGTTGAGCGGTAACCATGTTTACGGGGACGCCATCAACTTTTACACCTTTGTTGAATATCATGTGAGTTGCTATGCATGTTCGTCTTGTCTGAAGTAAGGGCGATTTTCATGATCAAATGGTTTGAGTATGCATATTGTTAGAGAAGAACATTGGGCAGCTAACTGAAGCCATGAATCATGGTGTAAGTTTCAGTTTGGACACAAATCCTCAATCTCTTATGAGAATATTATCTGTTGTTGAATGCTTATGCATTAAAGAGGAGTCCATTATCTGTTGTCTATGTTGTCCCGGTATGGATGTCTAAGTTGAGAATAATCAAAAGCGAAAAATCCAATGCGAACTTTCTCCTTAGACCTCTGTACGAGCGGCATAGAGGTACCCCTTTGTGACACTTGGTTGAAACATATGCTATGCAATGATAATTCGTGTTAATCCAAGCTAATTAGGACAAGGTGCGAGCACTATTGGTATACTATGCATGAGGCTTGCAACTTATAGGATATCTTATACATAACACATATGATTTATTACTACCGTTGACAAAATTGTTTCTATGTTTTCAAAATGAAAAGCTCTAGCACAAAAATAGTAATCCATGCTTCCCTCTGCGAAGGGCCATTCTTTTACTTATTGTTGAGTCAGTTTACCCACTTCTTTCTATCTTAGAAGCAAACACTTGTGTCAACTGTGCATTGATTCTTACATGTTTACCTATTGCACTTGTTATATTGCTTTATGTTGACAACTATCCATGAGATATACATGTTACAAGTTGAAAGCAATTGCTGAAACTTAATCATCCTTTGTGTTGCTTCAATGCCTTCTACTTAGAATCTATTGCTTTATGAGTTAACTCTTATGCAAGACTTATTGATGCTTGTCTTGAAAGTACTATTCATGAAAAGTCTTTGCTATATGATTCAGTTGTTTAATCATCATCTTTACCATTGCTTTGAATCACTTAACTCATCTCATATGCTTTACAATAATGTTGATCAAGATTATGTTGGTAGCATGTCACTTAAGAAATTATCATTGTTATCGTTTACCTACTCGAGGGCGAGTAGGAACTAAGCTTGGGGATGCTTGATACGTCTCAAACGTATCTATAATTTCTTATGTTCCATGCTTGTTTTATGACAATACCTACATGTTTTGTTCACACTTTATATCGTTTTGATGCGTTTTCCGGAACTAACCTATTGACAAGATGCCGAAGTGCCAGTTCCTGTTTTCTGCTGTTTTTGGTTTCAGAAATCCTAGTAAGGAAATATTCTCGGAATTGGACGAAATCAACGCCCAGCATCTTAGAATTCCACGAAGCTTCCAGAACACCCGAGAGATGGGCGGCGCGGCCAGGGCTGGGCCCGCTCCACCCTATTGTGTGGAGGCTCCGCACCCCTTCCGACTCCACCTCTTCACCTATTTAAAGCTCCCTGACCTAAATCTTCTATACGGAAAAGCCACGGTACGAGAAACCTTCCAGAGCCGCCGCCATCGCGAAGCCAAGATCTGGGGGACAGGAGTCTCTGTTCCGGCACCCTGCCGGGACGGGGAAGTGCCTCCGGAAGGCATCTCCATCGACACCACCGCCATCTTCATCAACGCTCGCTGTCTCCCATGAGGAGGGAGTAGTTCTCCATCGAGGCTAAGGGCTGTACTCGGTAGCTATGTGGTTAATCTCTCTCCTATGTACTTCAATACAATGATCTCATGAGCTGCCTTACATGATTGAGATTCATATGAGTTTTGTATCACTATTAGTCTATGTGCTACTCTTGTGATGTTATTAAAGTAGTCTATTCCTCCTTCACGGTGTAATGGTGACGAGTGTGTGCATCGTGTAGTACTTGGCGTAGGTTATGATCATAATCTCTTGTAGGTTATGGAGTTAATTATTACTATGATAGTATTGATGTGATTTATTCCCCCTTCATAGTGTAAAGGTGACAGTGTGTATGCTATGTTAGTACTCAGTTTAAATTGCAAAGATCTATTATGCTCTAAAGGTTACTTAAATATGAACATCGAATGTTGTGGCGCTTGTTAACTCCGGCTTGAGGGAGCTCTTGTAGCCCTACACAACGAATGGTGTTCATTATCAAACAAGAGTATATGTAGCACAAAGGAAGAGAACTTATTTATTTATGTGATCAATGTTGAGAGTGTCTACTGGTGAAAGTATGATCCCTAGGCCTTGTTTCCAAATACGCAATCATCGCTTGTTTACTTGTTTTACTGCATCTTTACTTCCTGCAATATTACTACCATCAACTGCACGCCAGCAAGCACTTTTCTGGCGCCGTTACCACTGCTCATATACATCCATACCACCTGTATTTTACTATCTCTTCGCCGAACTAGTGCACCTATACATCTGACAAGTGTATTAGGTGTGTTGGGGACACAAGAGACTTCTTGTATCGTGATTGCAGGGTTGCTTGAGAGGAATATCTTTGACCTCTTCCTCCCTGAGTTCGATAAACCTTGGGTGATCCACTTAAGGGAAACTTGCTGCTGTTCTACAAACCTCTGCTATTGGAGGCCCAACACTGTCTACAAGAATAGAAGCACCCGTAGACATCACCCCTCCTCCTCCTCCTCCTCCTCGTCCTCGCCGTCGCTGTCAGCGCCGCCTCCGTCCTCCTCCTAGCCATCGCTGGCATTGGCGCATCCGTCCTCCTCCTCCTCCTCACTTGGCATGGAGGCAGGGTCGCTGGCCGTGGAGCCTGGATCGCTTGGTGTCGCAGGGGATTCCCACCAATGCAGCCATCCGGGCGGCTTGCCCTCGCTCTTGGAGTCCGACGGCAGGGTGTAGTCGCTCATAGCGTGCCGGTGTTGGAGAAGAATAAGAAGAAGAAGAAGAAGAAGAAGAAGAAGAAGGCGGTTCGACGTGAATTATAGTAGACGCAGGGGTTATATTCTGCTGGGATTAATGGCGGCGCGTATAACGAAGAGGCCGGCGGTTGCTCTTCCGCGGTTGTTCGGCGCTCCATTCCAGCGGTTGGCGGGTTGATCGGCACGGTTACCACTCCGGCGGTTGACATTCGCGCGCTTGATGTGCTTCAATTCGAGGCCGATCCAACCAGGGTCGCTGCCAGGAGGGCCCGTGGGGGAAGCGAGCGGACGCTAGGTGATACGTCTCCGACGTATCGATAATTTCTTATGTTCCATGCCATATTATTGACGATATCTACATGTTTTATGCACACTTTATGTCATATTCGTGCATTTTCTGGAACTAACCTATTAACAAGATGCCGAAGAGCCGATTCTGTTGTTCTCGCTGTTTTTGGTTTCAGAAATCCTAGTAACGAAATATTCTCGGAATTGGACGAAATTAAAACCCAGAGTCCTATTTTGCCACGAAGCTTCTGGAAGACCGAAGAGGAGTCGAAGTGGGGCCACGAGGGGCCGCCACCATAGGGCGGCGCGGCCCAGGTCTTGGCCGCGCCGACCTGTGGTGTGGGGCCCTCGTGTGGCCCCCCACGTTGCCCTTCCGCCTACTTAAAGCCTCCGTCGCGAAACCCCTGAGGCGAAAAACCACGATACGGAAAACCTTGCGAGACGCCGCCGCCGCCAATCCCATCTCGGGGGATTACGGAGATCTCCTCCGGCACCCTGCCGGAGAGGGGATTCATCTCCCGGAGGACTCTACACCGCCATGGTCGCCTCCGGAGTGATGAGTGAGTAGTTCACCCTCGGACTATGGGTCCATAGCAGTAGCTAGATGGTTGTCTTCTCCTCATTGTGCTTCATTGTTGGATCTTGTGAGCTGCCTAACATGATCAAGATCATCTATCCGTAATACTATATGTTGTGTTTGTCGGGATCCGATGGATAGAGAATACCATGTTATGTTAATTATCAAGTTATTACCTATGTGTTGTTTATGATCTTGCATGCTCTCCGTTATTAGTAGAGGCTCTGGCCAAGTTTTTGCTCTTAACTCCAAGAGGGAGTATTTATGCTCGATAGTGGGTTCATGCCCGCATTGACACCAGGACGATGACAGAAAGTTCTAAGGTTGTGTTGTGTTGTTGCCACTAGGGATAAAACATTGATGCTATGTCTAAGGATGTAGTTGTCGATTACATTACGCACCATACTTAATGCAATTGTCTGTTGCTTTGCAACTTAATACTGGAAGGGGTTCGGATGATAACCTGAAGGTGGACTTTTTAGGCATAGATGCGAGTTGGATGGCGGTCTATGTACTTTGTCGTAATGCCCAATTAAATCTCACTATACTTATCATGACATGTATGTGCATTGTTATGCCCTCTCTATTTGTCAATTGCCCGACTGTAATTTGTTCACCCAACATGCTTTTATCTTATGGGAGAGACACCTCTAGTGAACTCGTGGACCCCGATCCATTCTTTAATACTGAAATACAAATCTGCTGCAATACTTGTTTTACTCGTTTTCTCTGCAAACAATCATCTTCCACACAATACGGTTAATCCTTTGTTACTGACAAGCCGGTGAGATTGACAACCTCACTGTTTCGTTGGGGCAAAGTACTTTGGTTGTGTTGTGCGGGTTCCACGTTGGCGCCGGAATCTCCGGTGTTGCGCCGCACTACATCCCGCCGCCATCAACCTTCAACGTGCTTCTTGGCTCCTCCCGGTTCGATAAACCTTGGTTTCTTTACGAGGGAAAACTTGCTGCTGTGCGCATCATACCTTCCTCTTGGGGTTCCCAACGAACGTGTGAGTTACACGCCATCAAGCATATTTTCTGGCGCCGTTGCCGGGGAACTGAAGAAAAGCTACACCACAAAGATTTCTAACTCCCACGTCAACTACACACCAGCAACATATTTTCTGGTGCCGTTGCCGGGGAGATTGATGACCCACAAGTATAGGGGATCGCAACAGTCTTCGAGGGAAGTATTACCCAATTTATTGATTCGACACAAGGGGAGACAAAGAATACTTGAAAGCCTTAACAACGGAGTTGTCAATTCAGCTGCACACTGGAAACAGACTTGCTCGCAAGAGTTTATCGATAGTAACAGTTTTATAGTAGTAGCGAGTAGTAAAATA
Source organism: Lolium rigidum (assembly GCF_022539505.1). Taxonomy (NCBI): domain Eukaryota; kingdom Viridiplantae; phylum Streptophyta; class Magnoliopsida; order Poales; family Poaceae; genus Lolium; species Lolium rigidum. The sequence goes on from NC_061514.1 coordinate 340,329,261, forward strand.
ACAGCAGACAAAGTAACAAAGACAGCGGTAGTGATTTTAGTAAACAGCAGGATTAAAATATCGTAGGCACGGGGATGGATGACGGGCGTTGCATGGATGAGAGAAACTCATGTAACAATCATAGCGGGGCATTTGCGGATAATAATAAAACGGTGTCCAAGTACTAATCAATCAATAGGCATGTGTTCCAATTATAGTCGTA
>NC_061514.1:340329562-340522780 GCF_022539505.1 Lolium rigidum
GATTTAGCCAAAATCTGGTGATAACACGGTCGGATGGCGGGATCCGTTGGAGCTGAAGCGGAAGGAGGCGGAGGAGGCCATTGGGCGGCGGTTGATGTGACAGGGAGAGTAATGGGAGGGAACCGGTGATTGGAGTGGGGAGTGAGGGCCAAGACAACGCGGTGTCTCCCGCGATTCTCCACGCGTGCAACTGTTGCACGAGGGCGTGCAAAATCGCACGACAAGGCCCGCTGGGAACTGCCGATTCGGGCGTTCCTCCAGGGCCCATCCTAGGGGTGCTTTGAGAACCGATTGAGCCACAACGCAGAGGGCTTCCAGGCAGCCAAACGGGCCGAATTCTTCTGGGCCAATGCGAGTTCAGGGGGCTCACAGCCTACCAAACGGGTTGCGCATGAAACTCTTATGAAAAAAATGCATGAAACATAAATTCCAAAATATTAAAAAAACTTGTGTACATTTTATGTTCGCATACAAGTTTTAAGAAAATATAATTTATGTGAGCTGTGTAAAATAGAGAAAGAAATGTCCTGTGAATAGTCATGAGCATCGAAATTTGTCTTTTTACACAAGACACAAAAAGTATTATTTTTTCCTAAAAAATTGAGTGCGAACATAGAATATCCGGATGTACATGCGAATATTTCTTTCTGGGTTTTTTTACATTTTGAAATATGTTTTTAAACAATGGGTTCATATGCACCAGTGCCCTGAATTGGATTTCAGGGAGGCTGCACATATATTGATTGACAACATAATCGGGGATCCATTACAAAGAAGACTAGTCTCAGAGGGAGTATTAATTTTTGGTACATAAATACGCCACTGCTTAATAAAGTTGAACATATATGCGTTCGATCTACATAGTATGAGACAAAACAGGAGTACCTAAAGCAAATGAAATGTTTGATGCTGATGGATACTCAACCAACTCTGGCAGAGATCAAACACATCACCTGCAAGACTAAGTGATACTAGGTCGCTGCTTAATTGCACTTCAGTATTTGCAGTAATTCTAGACAGAGAGAATTAATTAAGCAACACTAATGTACTCACACCATTCGCTACATTGGCTACTAACAGACTGGAGAGAGGAACACACTAAGATATTTAAATACATTGGAACAGCTAGCTACAAATCTTCACCATCAGATTTTTTCGTCATCATCAACTTTGTTTACCATACTAAATTTTTCTTCATCATCGGCGACAGCATCACCACACTTCTTACATGCAGCTTTTTAGTTACCCCTGGGCGACAGGGCTGCCACCAACAAGCATGTTGAGTTTCACCTGACCAAGTGGATCCCTCACAGCGGAACTCATCTTCTGCAACGAAATAGCCACACCGTAACTATATTAGTGTTATCCTCCCTACCGGCATATGGCATGCCGCAAATTTAAGGCAATAGTGGTTGAGTAACAATGTTACTTGTCATTGGTCAGAATGATGATACAAGATCACTAATCATCTATATAAAGATTCAATATGTGATACAATTGTTTATAGATCGATCCAACAGGTGAGACTAATGTTTGGCAAAGAACAATGTGCATAGCGCTGTTCGACCATTCATCCGCAACCAATGAAAATGCTGTGGCATAGTGTTTCTGAATTCCTAACACATGGCGGGTCGGAGTAAACGTTGTTACAAAATGTACAAAGTTCATCATTGTTCCCGATTATTTATGATACTGCCATGCTGAACTAGTAGCGATCACTTAATCTGTTGGTTCACGAAGAACATGCAGTTCAATGAGTGTCATTTCAATGGGTGCTGGGCTGCTACTGTGCTAGTACTCAACACATGGAATTGGAATGGAAACGTTTCCTTGTTCAGTGCCAACAGTTCGTGTCAACAAGGAAGCATCCTGATGTACACAAAGATGCGTGGTTTCTTTAACTACACAGATGCCACGCTCACTTGCAGAAAATTGAATTGGATCAAACGAAATGAATGAGCTGTCCAATATCTAGCACTACTGAATTAATGTACTCCACTAGGAAAATGAGATTCAGGGTATACCTCGGTGTCGACATTGAACTCGAGCCTGAGCTGCAACCTGTCGCGCTGCCCCGGGAAGGCCAGCCCAGCGATGGTAGCGGCGACGAAGACGAAGCGGAAGGTGAGCGACTGTTTGGAATTGCTGCGCAGAAACGAGAATGTCTTGTTCCACCACGCATGAGATTCGCATGGGATCTTTGAGGAAGGGCCCTTGTATGCTGCATCAGACGCAGCTCCGGAAGAAAGAGATACAGCAGTAACGACATGAGCAGCAGGCGGGGAAGCAGAATTGACATCCGCCGCAGCACGGTGGTGAGTTGTGGGTCGGATATCTGAACCTGCCGCGTCAGGAGGGCAGAGAATGGTGGATAGCCGTTCCCCAACGGCTGAACCGACAAGCCCGCATCCTTCCTGCAGGCCATTCCCATCACTCAGAAATTCTGAACCTGTGAGGCTATCATCCTGCATCTCTGTCTTGCGCTCGTTTTGCATGTTGAGATCTTCAGTGCCGGCAGCTTCGTCATCAACCATGGCAGGGTTGGGTTCCTCTTCTTCGCGTGGACCGTTCAGATCGGCAAGAGGTGCGTCCGCTGGCAAATTGAAGTGCTGGGACATGAAGATCGCAGCAGCATCAGCAGGAGGGGAAAGCTCTGTCTGGGAGTCGAGGAGGAGTGGCGGGACTGGGCCTGGCGCTGCTGCGTAGGTGGACGCGGTGAGCGACACAACCTCCCAGCCGCTCCCGCCACCGCCACCACTGGAGTAGTTGTCGGCGTCGGCCATCGTCAGGATGTTCCGCTGTCAGTGGAAAGAAAAGAAACAGAGGCGCTGTCAGAACTCAGAAGTGTGGATAGATAACATCGATGGATGGATCGATCTGTCTGACTAGAAGAATCATGTCCAAGAGTGAAGAAAGTTGAGGTCACCTGCCGGGAAGAGTAAACCTGCAGATCAATGGAGGATCGATGCCTGGCTTGAGAACGCAGCAAACGAGAAGAAGAAGAAGAAGAAGCAACCAAGAAAAGCAGAGGAGAAGTGGATAGGGACGGTTTTGCGTTGCGTGGCGTGGGCAGGTGGTTGCCCAAACTTATGACGCGATGTGGGCCCCAACAGTGAGTGGGTCCACCAGGTCATTCTCTTCAAGGTGGGACCAACTAATAAGTCAGTACACTAGGTCAAAGCAGTTGCGCGCAATCTCTCACTCTCTCTCCCGAGCGGCTTCAAGTTCAATAACTTGCTCAAGTTACCCTAAGCAAGAAACCGTCAAGCCACCATTGCAAAGATGCACGCAAGCAAACACAGGCAAGTCGTGCAAGGAATGTTCACATGTTACTTGACAAATACTTGAATCGGTGAATTATTCCTACTGTTTACTGTAAAAAATTATTCCTAGTATGCTACTCCCGGAGAAGTATCTCTTAACTTCATCATATACACATGTATATAGACGCGTGTAGATAATGCAAATTTAGATAAAGTTGAGACACCTTTTTTTTAATATATGGAATATTTTAAATTTCAAATCCTTCTTGGTTCATTCGTGTATGGCAGAGGTATGACCAAAAATGTAGTCTTACATTGGTGAAGTAGTTTATTTAGAAGTAGTTGGATCTTCTTATAAATGAGACCATTTCACCACTAACAAGAGCATAAAGAGATGATACAATACTCACGCGTTCCTCCTGCTCTATCGCCCACCACATGCTTTTTTTTTGCCACGCACGATAGAATCCAGGAATTCATATGTTTTACACGGCAGAATCCAGGAATTCTTATGTTTTATCTCTCAAAAGTTAAAACTTCCCTATACTAGTGAAAGATGGTTCTGAATGATTGCAAACTATTCATCTACGTCTCCTCAGCCGATCAGTTCTCACTTGCCTATTTATAAGAGGATGCAACACGAGACACAGAGCATGCTTCTTGGTTTCAAATCTTTATGCCACTGATCATGACTTTCCCATCTCGGCATGCACCACGAGACAGAGCATGCTTCTTGGTTTCAAATCTTTATACCTCCTGGCTCCTACGATCAAGTATATGAGAAGGGCGATCGAATTTTTAAGAGCGCTCTCACGCAACTACTGAATATATATTCTCTAACATCGTTACAAATGTCTACTTCCACAACGATCCATGCACTGGCTGTAATGATTTGCAAGATTGCCAATCATTGCCGTACATGACAGTCTCGGCGATCTAATGACAGTAAATTGATTTAGTGTTGGATTTTTTGATGTTTTCTATTTCCTCGGTGTCCAAATAAGCGACTCAATTTTGTTTAGATAAAGATATACGTAACTCATTTTCGTTTTAGATACATCCATATCTAGAAAAAAAAAGTCATTTATCTTGATTTCATCATTGGTGAATAGTAACGAACAATACACTATAATCTAGATTTTATCATTTTGTGAGATTTTGCCATTTTTACTGAGGACAAAACAGAATGTATTTCAATCTAAAAATTTACACATTAATAGATTCCAACATTCTCTACAGGTATGTACTTTTTTCAGAATTTTCTGAAACTATAAAATCAAAAGTTTTGAAGTTTTTGAAAAAAAAAGGCTACATAGCCCAGGATACAAAGGGGTTTACGCTATAATATTGATCTTGTTCTTACTGCGCTGACCTGTCTCCCGTAGTTTATGATAGTACTGAATTTCGGTTTCTTTTGTTCTTGTTTTCGGTGTTATATTATCGATTGAAGAATTCAGAAAAACTTTGTTGTGCTACAATGTCAAGGTTAAATATTTTCTGTCGACGATGGTCGATGGGAATGAGAATAGGATTGCCGTGCGGGATGGTTAACGAATCTGGTCAATCAGTTGGTCTACATCCCTTGCTTCACCTGGATATCTTTGTGTGCAACTTGCACTGTGTGGCGCAATGCTTTTCTTCCGCAGGTGGGAGGCTTGAAGCAAGTTGATGAGGTGACAAAGACGTTTTTTTTAAAAAAAAAATTCTCCGTCCCAAACAAGCGATTCAACAGGAAAAAGGAGATATAGCAAATGAGGATATTACACGACGAAGTCTATAGAAGAAAACTGTTGTCTAGGGTTATGCCATCCCTATAGCCCATCTACAGCTGGGTATGCCGCGGGTGTAGCAGTTGGGCGTGTCCGCTGTTGCCGTCGGGCTGGCCACCTCGGGCACTGCCAGGGAGCAGCAGCTGGCGGGGAACGGGCCAGCAGCCGGATGTGGAGAGGTGCAGCAGCCCTCCTGGAGCTGCAGCTGTTCGCGGGGGCCGCGGCCTTTTGCTGCGTTTTCGGCCACGCCGGCAGGGGTGGGACTTGTCATCGGGTGGTATGCTCTGTTGAACAGAATGCTCTGAGATGACCAGTCGATGTATTCGGAAATATTAGCCTGATACTTTCTGCCAGGTTGATTTCTTGAGTGAGCTTCTTCATCTCCCTTCTCGAAACACCAGTTCTGTGAATCGTACTCATTTGTCCACGGGGTGGCGGAAAAGACTCGTTAGAGTTGCGAGGCTGGACCTGCTGAACTTGGTGCTGAGGTGGCGGTGGTGGTGGAATTGGCTGCTGCTGCTGGATGAGCTTCTGCATCTCAATAAACTGTCGACAATCTCTGAGCAAATGACTTGACTTCTTCTTGTCATCTTTAGAATCGATGTACGCGTGCAAGTAGCAAGGGGCTTTATCTGCTCAGCGAAGGGTACTTCGGGGGTCCTTGGGGACTGTGGTTTGTAGTTGCCACGGTTCCCAGAGTTGCTCCGATTGCCGTCCTGTCGATCATCTCGCATGTCGTCATACCGATCGTCTCGGCGATCAGAATATCTTGCGGCTACCAGGTTACTATCATCGTAACTGCAGTCTTTCCTTTTCTTGCGACGATCTCTTCGGCCACCCGAATCATGCCTCGGCTGATCATCGTCTTCATTGTCACTGCGTGGTCGAGGTCTTCGTACGTTGTCTTCGCCATCAGCCCAACTGTTGGCGATTTCCATTAACTTGGTTATGGTTGATGCGTGCAGTTAACACACGTCCGTTGGGAACCCCAAGAGGAAGGTGTGATGCGTACAGTAGCAAGTTTTCCCTCAGAAAGAAACCAAGGTTTATCGAACCAGCAGGAGCCAAGAAGCACGTTGAAGGTTGATGGCGGCGAAATGTAGTACGGCGCAACACCAGAGATTCCGGCGCCAACGTGGAACCTGCACAACACAATCAAAGTACTTTGCCCCAACGTGACAGTGAGGTTGTCAATCTCACCGGCTTGCTCGTAACAAAGGATTAACCGTATAGTGTGGAAGATGATGTTTGCGAAGAATAGTAAAGAACAAGTATTGCAAGTAGATTGTATTTCGGATGTAAAGAATGGACCGGGGTCCACAGTTCACTAGCGGTGTCTCTCCCATAATATAAATAGCATGTTGGGTGAACAAATTACAGTTGGGCAATTGACAAATAAAGAAGGCATAACAATGCACATACATATATCATGATGAGTACTATGAGATTTAATCAGGGCATTACGACAAAGTACATAGACCGCTATCCAGCATGCATCTATGCCTAAATAGTCCACTTTCAGGTTATCATCCGAACACCTTCCGGTATTAAGTTGCAAGCAACAGACAATTGCATTAAGTATGGTGTGTAATGTAATCAACACAAATATCCTTAGACAAAGCATCGATGTTTTATCCCTAGTAGCAACAGCACATCCACAACCTTAGAACTTTCTGTCATCGTCCTGCATTTAATGGAGGCATGAACCCACTATCGAGCATAAATACTCCCTCTTGGAGTTACAAGTATCAACTTGGCCAGAGCCTCTACTAGCAACGGAGAGCATGCAAGAACATAAACAACATATATGATAGATTGATAATCAACTTGACATAGTATTCAATATTCATCGGATCCCAACAAACACAACATGTAGCATTACAAATAGATGATCTTGATCATGATAGGCAGCTCACAAGATCTAACATGATAGCACAATGAGGAGAAGACGACCATCTAGCTACTGCTATGGACCCATAGTCCAGGGGTGAACTACTCACACATCAATCCGGAGGCGATCATGGCGATGAAGAGCCCTCCGGGAGATGATTCCCCTCTCCGGCAGGTGAAGGAGATATGCCCTAGAGGCAATAATAAAGTGGTTATTATTTATATCTTTATATTTATGATAAATGTTTATATATCATGCTATAATTGTATTAACCGAAACATTAGTACATGTGTGATATATAGAAAACAAAGAAGTCCCTAGTATGCCTCTTAACTAGCTTGTTGATTAATGGATGATTAGTTTCATAATCATGAACATTGGATGTTATTAATAACAAGGTTATGTCATTGTATGAATGATGTAATGGACACACCCAATTAAGCGTAGCATAAGATCTCGTCATTAAGTTATTTGCTATAAGCTTTCGATACATAGTTACCTAGTCCTTATGACCATGAGATCATGTAAATCACTTATACCGGAAAGGTACTTTGATTACACCAAACGCCACTCGCATAAATGGGTGGTTATAAAGGTGGGATTAAGTATCCGGAAAGTATGAGTTGAGGCATATGGATCAACAAGTGGGATTTGTCCATCCCGATGACGGATAGATATACTCCGGGCCCTCTCGGTGGAATGTCGTCTAATGTCTTGCAAGCATATGAATGAATTCATAAGAGACCACATACCACGGTACGAGTAAAGAGTACTTGTCGGAGACGAGGTTGAACAAGGTATAGAGTGATACCGAAGATCAAACCTCGGACAAGTAAAATATCGCGTGACAAAGGGAATTGGTATCGTATGTGAATGGTTCATTCGATCACTAAAGTCATCATTGAATATGTGGGAGCCATTATGGATCTCCAGATCCCACTATTGGTTATTGGTCGGAGTGAGTACTCAACCATGTCCGCATAGTTCACGAACCGTAGGGTGACACACTTAAAGTTGGATGTTGAAATGGTAGAACTTGAATATGGAATGGAGTTCGAATATTTGTTCGGAGTCCCGGATGAGATCCCGGACATCACGAGGAGTTCCGGAATGGTCCGGAGAATAAGATTCATATATAGGAAGTCATATTCCAAGTTTGGAAATGATCCGGTGCATTTATGGCAGGTTCTAGAAGGTTCTAGAAAAGTCCGGAAGAAACGCACTATGGAAGGTGGAGTCCCGGAAGGACTCCACAAGCTTGACCAGCCAAACCCTAAAGGAGGAGTCCCGGGTGGGCTCCACCTAGAGGTGGCCGGCCACCCCACCTCAAGGAAAGGTGGGAGTCCCACCTTGAGTGGGACTCCTCCTTGAGTAGGTTTCCCACATATGGGAGGTTTTAGTATTGGGGTCTTATTCGAAGACTTGGACTAGAACTCTTGGGGCTTCCACCTATATAATGAGGAGGAGAGGGAAGGGGGCAGCCACTCTTTGGCTCAGCCTTGGCCGCACCCCTTAGAGGGCCGGCGCCCAACCCCCCTCTCTCCCCAAACCCTAGCGGTCTCTCTCCTCCACCACATCCCGCACGCTTAAGCGAAGCTCCGCCGGATTTCTCCACCACCACCGACACCACGCCGTCGTGCTCTGTCGGATTCAAGAGGAGCTACTACTTCCACCGGCCGCCGGAACGGGGAGGTGGACGTCGTCTTCCTCAACAACCGAACGTGTGACCGAGTACGGAGGTGCTGCCCGTTCGTGGCGCCCGAAGCTATCGTGATCAAGATCTTCTACGCGCTTTTGCAAGCGGCAAGTGAACGTCTACCGCAGCAACAAGAGCCTACTCTTGTAGGCTTTGGAATCTCTTCAAGGGTGAGACTCGATAAACCCCGCGTTGCTACCGTCTTCTAGATTGCATCTTGGCTTGGATTGCGTGTTCGGGGTAGGAAATTTTTTGTTTTCTATGCAACGTTATCCTACAGTGGTATCAGAGCCGTGTCTATGCATAGATGGTTGCACGAGTAGAACACAATGGTTTTGTGGGTGTTGATGCTCTTGTTATCTCTAGTTTGAGTACTTTGCATCTTTGCGGTATAGTGGGATGAAGCGGCTCGGACTAACTTTACATGACCGCGTTCATGAGACTTGTTCCTCGTTCGACATGCAACTTGTATTGCATAAGAGGCTTTACGGGTGTCTGTCTCTCCTACTATAGTGAAGATTCAATTTACTCTTCTATTGACAACATTAGTATCAACGTTGTGGTCCATGTTCGTAGGTAGATTAGATCTCTCTCAAAAACCCTAAACCACGTAAAATATGCAAACCAAATTAGAGACGTCTAACTTGTTTTTGCAGGGTTTGGTGATGTGATATGGCCATAATGTGATGATGAATATGTATGAGATGATCATTATTGTATTGTGGCAACCGGCAGGAGCCTTATGGTTGTCTTTAAATTTCATGTTGAGAGGTATTTCAAAGTAGTTGTAATAGTTGCTACATGGAGGACAATCATGAAGACGGCGCCATGAATCTTGACGCTACGCCGACGATGATGGAGATCATGCCCGTTGATGATGGAGATCATGTCCGTGCTTTGGAGATGAAGATCGAAGGCGCAAAGACAAAAGGGCCATATCATATCACATATGAATTGCATGTGATGTTAATCCTTTATGCATCTTATTTTGCTTAGAACGCAATGGTAGCATTATAAGATGATCCCTCACATTAATATCAAGATAATAAAGTGTTCTCCCCTCGTATGCACCGTTGTAACAGTTCGTCGTTTCGAAGCATCTCGTGATGATCGGATGTGATAGATTCAACGATTCACATACAACGGGTGTAAGCCATGTTGCACACGCGGAATACTTGGGTTTGCTTGACGAGCCTAGCATGTACAGACATGGCCTCGGGACAACGGAAACCGAAAGGTTGAACACGAGTCATATGGATGATATGATCAACATGTTGATGTTCACCATTGAAGCTACATCATCTCACGTGATGATCGGTTTTGTGTAGTGGATATGGATCGTGTACCACTTAACAACTATGAGGGATGTTGTATTAAGTGGGAGTTCATTAGTAATTAGATTAAAACATGAACTAATTATCATAAACTTAGTCTGAGTAGTATTTTGAATTAATTTTGTAGTATTGGCATTCGTTTACTACTATGCGCTAGTCTTGTAATTGAGATAGAAATACTGTTAAAATCTGACAAGAAACTTTACGGACTGGTACCGTATTGTTAAAGAATCAAGAAGTGATTAAGTCCTATAGCAAACTTTTAGTAAACCTCACATTGTTGATTCAAAGAGCTATGGTTTCAATTAGTACCTAAAGTTATCTTGTCTCCGTGAAACTTGAAGTTCAAATTTGTTTGAAAAGTAAGGAGCTAAAAATTTAGTTTTCAGAAATAATCAAGGTATGAGATATATGTGATATCTAAGACCTTATTGCAAGATGATAGAATATAATTTGGTGAGACTACATGAACTCATAAGTTTTATGGGAATGTACGAAGGTTGAAGACGCAAGGCGTCACAATCCTCCAACTATTGGGGCACTAACGATATTCACATATCCATGAAGTGACCATCCTTAATATGCACCGTTACTAAAACTCGTCGTTTCGAAGCATCACGTGATGATCGGGTGTGATAGATTCTACGTGTGCATACAACGGGTGCAAGCTAGATTTGCACATGCAAATACCAAGGTTAAAACTTTACGAGCCTAGCATGTACAGACATGGTCTCGGAAAGTCGTCATGATATGATGGATAAAATTATGAGTGAAATTGTTCATCATATTACAAAGTTACTAATAGTGAAATCTGGAACACTTGTCATATGATGATCAACTTCAAAGTAAGAACCTCAAGGTTATTGGTATTTGACCAACAAACCTAGAAGTTATTAATGTTGAGAAACTGCAAAAGATATTTTGGCAAAAAGAAAAGAAAAGACTAGAAAGTCTAGCTCAGGTGTATATAAATGATATACATATTATGGTTGTATTCCTAGTTAAGTCACACAATGAAATTCTTGGGTATTAGTACCATATTGGTTGGTATGAAGTGTCATACAAAACAACGCAATACAAGAATACAATGGCCTAAGTGACTGACAAGGAATATGATAGGAATGCACGTCTGGAACAAAATAAAGTGTTATTATGTTCGTCGTTGACATTCTATCTAGCCCTTAGAATTTATAATAAAGAACTTAATAATTGTTATTTTGCTCTGGTCAAATGAAAACAATAAGTTGTTCAAATTATGACATTACTCCATGTACGATGGATAAGTTATTATAAATCTTAATGGTGAAACACACATACATAAAATCGACGCTAAAATGCCATAAGGCAAATGATTTGAATTCCACTTATTTGTGGAACCGCCATTTAGGTCATGTTAGAAAGGAACGCATGAAGGAACTCCATGCAAATGGATTTTTGGAGTCATTTGATTTTTGAATCATTTGGCGCTTGCAAATCTTTTCTAAAGAGAATGATTAAAATACCGTTCATAGGCCAAGAATTGAACGGACAACAAACTTAGTTGAAAAATACATAATGATGTATATGGTTCACTGAGCATAGTTGTGTGCGGGAGATTCTTCTACTTCATGAAAACTTTCAACAATGAATTGAGTATATATATGTGGATATATTCGATAAGGAAGAAGTTTGAAATATTTGAATGGATTCAAATAAATTTCAGCATGAAGTGGAAATCATCGTAATAGAAAAGTCAAATATCTATGATTGGATCATGGTGAAAATATTTGAATTACGAGTTTTAGCGAACATCTAAGAGAGTCATGAAATTGTTCTACAACTCACATTTCTTGGAGAATCATAATCATGATATAGTATCCAAGAGATGTATCCAAACCTTGTTGGATTAATGATGAGATAAAATATTATGACGCCATTATATTTTTGTAGATAATGCTTTAGTGACTACCGCTTTTACACTAAATAGAGCATCATCATGATCCGTAGAAATGACACCATACGAGTTATGGCATGGGTATAAACCCTAATAGTCCTTTCTTTAAATTTTGGTCTAAAGGTTAACAACCAAAATCGGATGAATGTCTTTGTTGGTTATCCCAAAGAATTGATTGGGAATTCTTTCCACTATGAAGTAAACGACAAAAGTGTTTGTTAATGTTACTTTCTTATTTCCAAGAAATTGTTTTCTAGCGAAGTATTTGAGTGGGAGGACAATAGAACTTGATAAGGTTTATGAACACTGAGCATAATGATCGAGATAGCGCAAGCATCGGAAATTGGTTCCGGAAGCGACCATGACGAACATGGCTCCCATGACTACAAAGTGTTTTAGCCATGAAGATTGAAGTACATATTGAACCTTGTAGGTATGGTTTACTTTGTGATCAAATAAATGATTTGTGAACAAAGGATTGATTTTGAACAATGATAAACCAACTACAAACAAAGAAGTTATAATGGGCCATGACTCCGTTAAAATGGCTATATGCCATGAAATCCAAGATAGATAAATACTTTTTGAAAGTAAATGGATCTATAAAATTGATGGACTTGGATGAAATATCCTTAAAGAAGCTCGACTTGTCGAAAAATTGTTTACGACAAAGTTCAAAGAGTTGACTACGATAAGATTAGATCTTCCGTAGCAATGCTTATAGTCTATGTGGATTATTCTAGTAATCACTACATATTTTTTTTTATGAGATATGCTAGTAGGATGGCAAAATACACTACTTAACAGAAGTATGTATACAAGATACAACCAATTGTTTTGCTAGTCCGTAGAATACTAGATAGGTATACGAACTTCAATTGGATGAAGTGAGTATTACGGAGTTGGAATCTTCACCAGATGAAATAGTCAAAGAGTTTTTGATTTCATCAGAAATGATGAAGAGGCTTGCATTTACAAGAAATTAAGTGGGAGCGCTGAGACATATTTATAATACTTTATGTAGATGACATATAGTTGGTTATAAATAATGTAATTATATACTTGATTAAAATGTTTCATTGAAAATTAACTTCAATGAAAGGATATGGACTAAAACAATTTAGTGTCAAGATCTATGAAGATAGATTGAAACACATAATAAGTTTAAGTCAAAGTACATAGAATGGATATTGAAATAGTTCAATATAGAAATATTAAGAAAATATTCTTGTCATGTGAAGGTTTAACAAGACTTGAGTGTATCTGACACTCGATGAGTAAAAACACATGAGTGATTTTAGATCACGAATAATATGTACAAAATCAGATATCTTGTGCTCTGAAATGTTATGAGCATATACCGGAATGATTCATAAGATGATCATGGGACGACAGTAAGAATATCCTTGAGTACTTTAGAAGAACTAATGATATATATATATATATATATTTGTATGAAGAAATGACAAACAAATCGCTGTAAGGTGTTACACCGATATTGGTTTTGTCACATATAAAATATAATTTCAATCTCAAATTAGACTAAGTGTTGTTTAAAAGGTAGCACAATGAGCTAGAAATTGTCTATGCTAGATTTAGAAGAGTTCAAAATATTGTGACGGATTCTACAAAAGAAGGCGAGTATGTCATTGTTTTGACAATGACAAAGGATGTTAAGTCAAGAGGTTCTTTGAGAACTTGGTGTAGTTTCGACGGAGTCGAACTTTGAAGCTATATTGTGTATGACAATATTAGTGACATATTTCAGCACCGCGGAATTAAGGTTCCACCGAAGACCAAACATATTTAATGCCGACTCATTTGGAAATGAGTGATGCATTGAGACGCAAATAAATTACAAAATACATACGTTTCTGAGCGTGTCAGATCCGTTGACTAAAAACCTCTCCCGTGAGCAATACATGATAAAGCACCATAAGGCCAAGGTGTTATATCTTTACAAATGTAAACTAGATTATTGACTCTAGTGCAAGTGGGAGACTCGAAGGAGATATGCCCTAGAGGCAATAATAAAGTGGTTATTATTTATATCTTTATGTTTATGATAAATGTTTATATATCATGCTATAATTGTATTAACCGAAACATTAGTACATGTGTGATATATAGAAAACAAAGAAGTCCCTAGTATGCCTCTTAACTAGCTTGTTGATTAATGGATGATTAGTTTCATAATCATGAACATTGGATGTTATTAATAACAAGGTTATGTCATTGTATGAATGATGTAATGGACACACCCAATTAAGCGCAGCATAAGATCTCGTCATTAAGTTATTTGCTATAAGCTTTCGATACATAGTTACCTAGTCCTTATGACCATGAGATCATGTAAATCACTTATACCGGAAAGGTACTTTGATTACACCAAACGCCACTGCGTAAATGGGTGGTTATAAAGGTGGGATTAAGTATCCGGAAAGTATGAGTTGAGGCATATGGATCAACAATGGGATTTGTCCATCCCGATGACGGATAGATATACTCTGGGCCCTCTCGGTGGAATGTCGTCTAATGTCTTGCAAGCATATGAATGAATTCATAAGAGACCACATACCACGGTATGAGTAAAGAGTACTTGTCGGAGACGAGGTTGAACAAGGTATAGAGTGATACCGAAGATCAAACCTCGGACAAGTAAAATATCGCGTGACAAAGGGAATTGGTATCGTATGTGAATGGTTCATTCGATCTCTAAAGTCATCGTTGAATATGTGGGAGCCATTATGGATCTCCGGATCCCACTATTGGTTATTGGTCGAGTGAGTACTCAACCATGTCCGCATAGTTCACGAACCGTAGGGTGACACACTTAAAGTTGGATGTTGAAATGGTAGAACTTGAATATGCAATGGAGTTCGAATATTTGTTCGGAGTCCCGGATGAGATCCCGGACATCACGAGGAGTTCCGGAATGGTCCGGAGAATAAGATTCATATATAGGAAGTCATATTCCAAGTTTGGAAATGATCCGTGCATTTATGGCAGGTTCTAGAAGGTTCTAGAAAAGTCCGGAAGAAACGCACTATGGAAGGTGGAGTCCCTGAAGGACTCCACAAGCTTGACCAGCCAAACCCTAAAGGAGGAGTCCCGGTGGGCTCCACCTAGAGGTGGCCGGCCACCCCACCTCAAGGAAAGGTGGGAGTCCCACCTTGAGTGGGACTCCCTCCTTGAGTAGGTTTCCCACATATGGGAGGTTTTAGTGTTGGGGTCTTATTCGAAGACTTGGACTAGAACTCTTGGGGCTTCCACCTATATAATGAGGAGGAGAGGGAAGGGGCAGCCACTCTTTGGCTCAGCCTTGGCCGCACCCCTTAGAGGGCCGGCGCCCAACCCCCCTCTCTCCCCAAACCCTAGCGGTCTCTCTCCTCCACCACATCCCGCACGCTTAAGCGAAGCTCCGCCGGATTTCTCCACCACCACCGACACCACGCCGTCGTGCTGTCGGATTCAAGAGGAGCTACTACTTCCGCTGCCCGTTGGAACGGGGAGGTGGACGTCATCTTCATCAACAACCGAACGTGTGACCGAGTACGGAGGTGCTGCCCGTTCGTGGCGCCGAAGCGATCATGATCAAGATCTTCTACGCGCTTTTGCAAGCAGCAAGTGAACGTCTACCGCAGCAACAAGAGCCTACTCTTGTAGGCTTTGGAATCTCTTCAAGGGTGAGACTCGATAAACCCCTCGTTGCTACCGTCTTCTAGATTGCATCTTGGCTTGGATTGCGTGTTCGCGGTAGGAAATTTTTTGTTTTCTATGCAACGTTATCCTACAAGCAGGTGCCGGAGGCGATCTCCCGAATCCCCCGAGATGGGATTGGCGGCGGCGGCGTCTCTGGAAGGTTTTCCGTATCGTGGCTCTCGGTACTGGGGGTTTCGCGACGAAGGCTTTAAGTAGGCGGAAGGGCAGGTCAGAGGGTGTCACGAGGGACCCACACGATAGGGCCGCGCGGGCCCAAGCCTGGCCGCGCCGCCCTAGTGTGGCATCGCCTCGTGGCCCCACTTCGTATCTCCCTCGGTCTTCTGGAAGCTTTGTGGAAAAATAAGCCCCTGGGCGTTGATTTCGTCCAATTCCGAGAATATTTCCTTACTAGGATTTCTGAAATCAAAAATAGCAGAAAACAGTAACTGGCTCTTCGGCATCTCGTCAATAGGTTAGTGCCGGAAAATGCATAATAATGACATATAATGTGTATAAAACATGTGAGTATCATCATAAAAGTAGCATGAAACATAAGAAATTATAGATACGTTTGAGACGTATCAATGGTCTTCGGCTTCTTGCGCCCAAGCTCCTCTATGTAGGTTTCACGTCGAATACCATCGCTAAAGGCATCGATTGCTCTGTCGACGGAAACATCTTCGGCAGCATTCAAGAGTTTGGTGAACCTCCCAATGTACGTACGCATCGACTCCTTCGGCTTCTGCTGGCAATGCCGTAATTCATCGATCCCAACAGGCCTTTTGTACGTTGCTTGAAAGTTTTTGACGAAATCATCTACTAGATCGTCCCATGACTTAATGGAGCCCTTCGGCGGGCCTCTCAACCAGGCTCGTGCCGAATCCTTCAGGTAAAGTTGCAAGCACTGCATCGCCGCTATCTGATTTCCTTTGTGTAGGATCACAGTCTGCAGATAATCATCTATCCAAGACCTCGGCTCCTGATGTCCATCATACTTAGCGGCATCAGTAGGAGTAGGTTTGAACCTTTTGAGCGGCATTGTCTCGTGGATCTTATAACTTAAACAATCAGCTCCCCTCATCTCGCCATCGTACTCCTGGCTTTCTTCCGAGGCGTCGCTATCGTACTCTTCCCTTGCGGCTCGCCGTCGCCTGGCTTTGTCGATTCTACTCTGGGTGATTTCGTCTCGGGCGTCCCTTGAGCGGTGCTTCGATCCGCTGGCTTGAAGCGTGGATTTTTCCTTTCGTGGAACCAAACTATCTCCCAGGATTTGCAAGGCTTTCCAGAGCACCCCGATGGGCTTGAGCCATAGAACCTTCTGGTTGCTGGTTAATGAGGTATGCCGCAAGGTTGGCGGTGTCTCCTTCGACGGTCTTTGGCCTTAACATACCCGTAGTGTCCGTGGTCATGAAGGACTTGGATAAGTTTGATGTTATTTCTCTGGCATCGTCTTCCGAAAGTTGGGACAGCCTTGATCGATGCTTTCCTGCACCTTGGCTGCTTCAGGACGCGCTTCCTCGTGAGCCTCTCCGTCGTTCAATGGATTGATCTGCTGCTAGCAAACGCCGTTCGAGGGTGGCCTGCTCATTCGACAGTCGCTCCCGATGAAAGGACACGGATGTCGCCTAGAGGGGGGTGAATAGGCGGTTTAAAACTTTTACGAGATGGGCTTAAAAAATGCGGAATAAAACTAGTGTTTACTTCGTCAAGCCCAAAGCCTATATACTATGGTTCACCTATGTGCACCAACAACTTATTCTAAGCAATGGTTCACCTATGTGTACCAACAACTTATGCTAAGCAATACAAGCAACTTATGTGATAGCAAGATATATATAACTTCAAGCACGATGGCTATCACAAGGTAAAGTGCATAAGTAAAGAGCTCGGGTATAGAGATAACCGAGGCACGCGGGAGACGATGATTTATCCCGAAGTTCACACTCTTGCGAGTGCTAATCTCCGGTGGAGAGGTGCGGTGGCTTAGTGCTCCCGAACGCCACAACTGGCTTCACCTTGAGATGGGTTGCTCGATGCACACCAACGCCACAAAGTCCTCACCCCAAGATGCGGTAGTCACGTCACACACCGAGCGCCACGAAGGCGCCTCACCTAAATCTCCGGTGACCCTCGCCACAAAGGCTTAGGTCACGGTTCCACTAAGGGATTTCCTTCGAGGCAGAAACCGGGCCTTACACAAAGGTTGGGGCACACTTCCATAACTTAATTGGAGGCTCCCAACAAATCGCCACAAAGGCCTAGAATCCGTCTAGGGTTCCAAGAACCCAAGAGTAATAACCTTCTTGCTTTCACCACCACGAATCACCGTGGAGAACTCAAACCGATGCACCAAATGCAATGGTAAGAACACCACAAAGATGATCAAGTCCTTCTCTCTCAAATTCCAACAAAGCTACAAAAGCTATTGGGGGAATAAGAGAGGAAGAACAAAGAGGAGAACACAAAATCCTCCAAGATCAAGATCTAGTGGGTTCCCCTCACAAAGAGAGGGATTTGATTGGTGAAGATGTAGATCTAGATCTCCTCTCTCTTTTCCCTCAAGAATATGCAAGAATCATGGGAGGAATCAAGAACTAGGGCAAGCTTTGAAGGACAACAATGGAGGCGAGAGAGAGAGAGAGAGTGAACCAACCAGCTCAAGGAGGAAGAAGGGGTGCTTAAATACCCCTCCCATCGAAATATGACTGTTTGGGTATGCTCAGGCCGAATTATCCGGGGCCGGATATTTGGAAAAATTCGGGCCCCAAAAAACGGCTAAGGACCAGAAAAAACATGCCCCTGGATGGGGGCCGGATTTTTGGCCGGACTTTACCAGAGGCCGGATTTTTCGGGGGGGGCGGATTATCCGCCCCAAACTTGGGCCGGAATATCCGCCCCCTGAAAACTGGCAGAAACATCAAACTGAAACAGGCATAACTATAGCATCCGGACTCCGATTTTGATGATCTTGGGCTTGTTTTAAAGCTAGGAACAAGCTCTACAAGATCATGCAGCGAACCATCATAATCCAACAATGTAGGATAGAAACAAATGATGAAAGGTTTGATCTATCTAAAAAAGACATACCGGTAAAAACCTCCAACCTTGAAAATGCAACAAGTTGCCCGTGCAAAAACCATTCTTGATGAACTAGAGCTTGTCATGAGAATAAGCACAAGCTCTAAAATATCACATGGATAAGATCCAAATAACAACCAAGAAAGATGATGCAATGATGCAAAGGTTTGAGCTCTCCAAAGGATACGATCGAGTTACTCACTCGAGAGCCCTCTTGATAGTATGGCAACTAAACTATAAACCGGTCTCCAACTACACTATGAGACCGGTGAGAAAGAAACCCTATCAAGATCAAACCTTATACTTGCGCATTTCACTTGAGCTCGATGATGACGATCTTGACCGCAACAAGATGGACCACCTTTCTTGATTGTGCTTGCTTGACGAAGTCTTGTGGATTGCTCCCCCATAATCCACCATGGGAGAGCTTCTTATTTGGCGCATCTTCACATATCCATGATCACCATATGGATGGCAAGAGTCAAGCAAAGGATCTCTTCGAGATGGCTCATCTTGAACTTGCACTTCATTTCTTCATGGCAAGCTTCAAGCTTATGATCTCTTCGAGTTGGCTCATCTTGAGCTTGCATTTCATTTCGTTGATGTCTTGAAGTTAACCTTGAGAGCTCACTTCATCTTCATCTTCAAGACATACTTGACACTTGATCTTCTTCATTTGCTCCTTATTGCAATCTTGAAGCCAACATATGGTTCAAGCATTGCCTATGGACAACTCCTACAAATATAACTCAATGCAAACATTAGTCCATAGGGATTGTCATTAATTACCAAAACCACACATGGGGGCTCCATGCACTTTCACCCGATTTTTCTCCAAGATAGAACGGTAGGCATTAAGGGTTCCAACCGAAGTTCCGGCGGGAAGTGGCGTGTTGTTGAGTACAGTTGCCCGGGCTGCTACCCATTCTTCCTCCGCGATGGTGTAATCGATGTTGTTGTTACTGGCACTGTTTTCAAAGTTGCGTCATCTACCGGAGCGGGGTTTGCGATCTCCTTCTTCTCATCCGTTCCCCGCATTTCCTACGTTATTGGTAGCATAGACTTGATGACGCGTTATCCTCCAGGTGATCGTCTTGGCAGCGCTATCGATACTGTCCTCTCCCGACGAATATCTGGCACTGCAAATGAACGGTGTGGCGCTTGATCCCAATCCATGACTGGTGTCGCAGTTCAAACAGTAGTATGATACGTCTCCAACGTATCTATAATTTCTGATGTTCCATGCTTGTTTTATGACAATACCTACATGTTTTGTTCACACTTTATATCGTTTTGATGCGTTTTCCGAAACTAACCTATTGACGAGATGCCGAAGGGCCAGTTGTTGTTTTCTGCTGTTTTTGGTTTCAGAAATCCTACAAAGGAAATATTCTCGGAATCGGATGAAATCAAAGCCCAGTATCTTATTTTTCCGGAACCTTCCGTAAAGTCAAAGGGGGACCGGAGGGGAGCCCCGGGGCCCCACACGTGTGGGCGGCGCGGCCCAGGGGGGCCCCCCTAGTGTGAGGAGGCCCCGTGGCCCCTCCGACTCCGCCTCTTCGCCTATAAGATGCCTCCTGACCTAAAACATCGACACGGATTGACGAAACACCAGAAATCTTCCAGAGCCGCCGCCATCGCGAAACTCCAATTCGGGGGACAGAAGTCTCTGTTCCGGCACCCTGCCGGGACGGGAAAGTGCCCCCGGAAGGCATCTCCACCACCATCTTCACCGCCATCGCTGTCTCCATGATGAGGAGGGAGTAATTCTCCCCCGAGGCTGAGGGCTCTACCGTAGCTATGTGGTTCATCTCTCTCTTTGTGATCTAGTTGAATATCATCTATGTGTTACTCCGGTGATGTTATTAAAGTACTCTATTCCTCCTTCATGATGTAATGGTGACAGTGTGTGCATCATGTAGTACTTGGCGTAGGTTATGATTGTAATCTCTTGTAGATTATGAAGTTAACTATTACTATGATAGTATTGATGTGATCTATTCCCCCTTTCATAGTGTAATGGTGACAGTGTGTGCGCTATGTTAGTTCTCTGTCCAAATTGCAATGATCTATTATGCACTCTAAGGTTATTTAAATATGAACATCGAATGTTGTGGAGCTTGTTAACTCCGGCATTGAGGTGCTCTTGTAGCCCTACACAATTAATGGTGTTTGTCATCCAACAAGAGAGTGTAGAGTGGTTTTATTATGTGATCAATGTTGAGAGTGTCCACTAGTGAAAGTATGATCCCTAGGCCTTGTTTCCAAACATCGAATCTCCGTTTATTTACTGTTCGTTGCATGTTTACTCGCTGCCATATTTTATTCAGATTGCTATTACCACTCATATACATCCATACTACTTGTATTTCACTATCTCTTCGTCGAACTAGTGCACCTATACATCCGACAAGTGTATTAGGTGTGTTGGGGACACAAGAGACTTCTTGTATCGTGATTGCAGTGGTTGCTTGAGAGGGATATCTTTGACCTCTTCCTCCCCGAGTTCGATAAACCTTGGGTGATCCACTTAAGGGAAATTTGCCGCCGTTCTACAAACCTCTCGCTCTTGGAGGCCCAACACTGTCTACGTGAATAGAAGCGTGCGTAGACATCAAGCTATTTTCTCGGCGCCGTTGTCGGGAGGTAAGGTAAAAGGTATTCACATCCTCCGACTACTAAGCTATTTCCTAGCACCGTTGCGGTGTGTGAGTGCTCGAAGCTATTTCCTTTAGATCCTGCAATTGCATCTTTTTGTTTCTTGTTTTATTTTCACTAGTTAGGCATAATGGAAAACAACAAAAAATTTGGTGAGCTTTTTAATCTTTTTCCTAAGTTAGAATTGTTTGATGCGAAAATTAAAAAACCTATGGAACCTTATTTGCATGCTAGTAGCAATGTTATTAGTATGAACGCAATTACTACTAATGCTATGGAGAAGTCTAAGCTTGGGGAAGCTAGTTTTTGTGATCTTTTTAGCTTCCCATCTTTAGGGAGAAAATTTGCTCGATAATACTTTATCTCCCATATGCGATAACTCTAATGATGCTTGTGACATTTTAAATCCACCTACTCGAAAGTATTCCTTTCAAGATACCCATGAAAATTATTGAACGAGTTATAGATAACAGCTATGAAGGGGATGGAACTGTTCATCCTGGAGATCATTTACTCTCTTTGCATGAATTATGCGGGTTATTCCAGTGTGCAGGTATCTCTAGGATGAAGTGAAGAAAAAATTATTCTCTATGTCGTTGTCTGGTAAAGCGGCGCATTGGTATAAACTGCTGAAGGATGGGCATTCTCTTGATTGGAAGGATATTGTGCCTCTATTTTATTCTAAATTCTATCCTCCAAGTGAAATTCTGTAACATCCCAAGTTTTCAAAATTTAAAAGTTCATCATGCATTCATTTCATCCATGCATTAAAGGCCAAATAAAATAAATAAACCTTAATAAATAAAACCCTAGTGGTATTAGGTTGCTATTTAACCTATGTGCTATTTTATTTTATTTATTTTTCCAAATGAAAATTTTCGCATCGCTTTTATTTCTAAAACCATCCTCTGATTTTTACAAAAAAATAGAAACAAATTTGAAGTTGTTTGGAGGTTTTAATCAAAAGTTATTAACAAAAGCATAAATGGAAAAGAGAAAATAAAAGAAAAAAAATAAAGCGGACCGACCGAGCTGGGCCGGCCCGCATCGCGCCAGCCCAACCCGGCCAGAACCGGCCCGTGCACCGCCCCTCCCCCACTCTCTTCTCTCTCTCACCGACAGGTGGACCCCACCTGTCGGCACCCTCTTCAACCTCCAACCGGCGCCCACGTCTCCACCCCGCAGCACACCACCATCCCCACCTCCCCCACTCGCCCCGACCCCCATCTCTGCCCCCGAGCGCACCTCTATAAAGCCCCGGCCACCCTCTCCATTTTCCCCCACACCCCCACACGAACAACGCCGCCAGGCTGAGCAAATTGCTCGCCAGAGCACCGCCTCGCGTCGCCGCCATCAGCCGCACACCGCGGCCGCCCGAGGCCACGGCTGCGAGCGCTGACACCGCCGGCCGCTTCGCCTCGCCGAGCCGCGCCTCGTTGTCGTCTCCTCCGATCCGGGGAGCCACCGCAACGCCGCCGGCCACCACCGTCCGAGCCGCCGCCGCCGCCGCGCCATTGCCGGCCGCCCCCGCAGTGAGCAGCCCCCTCTCATCCCCTTTCTCTCCTTTTTTCTTTTTATTTGGTTCGTCAGATCTAGATCCTACGGCTTAGATTAGAACCACTTAACCGAAAGGGTATCGGCCAATAGGAATCAGCCACGTGGCGCCCAGTCAGCTGCACTGTCAATAGCCCCGGTCAAACCCAGTCAAACCCAAATTTGAATTGAATTTAAATGTCAGATTGTGTCCCCAACTTGTAAAATCCATATAAAATCAACCGTAGGCCCAAATTTTACAAATTTTATATTGTTAGAAATCTTACAACCTGTACAACATAACCATGCAACAATACTGTATAGGTTCTGTGATACATTTTGCACCATAATTCAAAACAGAGAATTAACCCGTTGACACTATAAAAATTGTGTAAATTAATCCAGTGAGCCCAAATTTACAAATTTGTACTCTCTGGAATCCTTAGAACATGTAGTTCATCATGGAACCAGAGTTGACCAAAGTTGATACGTGCACAAACTTGCTTTTACAAATATGCTCAAATTAGTAATCTGACAATAATTCAAATTCTATAAATTATTTTTGAATGAATCCAATTGCTATGGTCTTGTATTACTGTACCCCATCCAGAGATGTTGGGTTTAGATTTTTAGAAAACATAAACACTACAGTACCTATCTTAGTTGATGTATATGCATTGTTAATTGATTAATAGCGCTATGAATAAAACCCTAATAAAATAAATACAACCAGAGATCATTACCAACATTCTAAATACCAGAGGACACTTTACAACATTTTCACATCATACCTATGTGTGAAATTAAAATATGCATATCATGCATGCATACATGTCTATGGTTGTGCATTCAGAATGTTGTGTTTATTTCGCTCCTGTTTGTCTTGTTTAGATTGTGAGGAGGACCAGGGTCTTGCTTGTGATTGCTGTGATTGTTCAGGTTGCTTTGAGCAAGGCAAGTGACACTCATCTTATCACCCAGTTTTAATTAAAGCATTAGTGTTTTTCTAGTAGTATGCATGATAGGTTGTTATTGGTTTTCAAAGTGAATGCAATGCTAGAATACCTAGTAGTGGATAGCCACCCTGAACCCCCCTGTTAGGTAAATGCTTTGTCGTACCTGGCTACTATCAAAATTATCGCCACTCTTGTATTTGTTTGGTGGTTTACAAAAGTTTACAAAACTTTGAAAACTAACAACCTTAATGCACACCTGGGTGGATCGGCTGATTGGTGGGCGGCTACTCAGGGCCACATTGTGGTTGTCTTCGCCTGAGGGTGCGCATTGTTGAGTGGCTACTCAGGGCCACATTGTGGTTGTCTTCGCCTGAGGGTGCGCATTTTTGCGTGGCTACTCAGGGCCACATTGTGGTTGTCTTCGCCTGAGGGTGCACTTGTGGATCGCCACCCAGGAACAAAGAGATTTTAGGTCTTCACTGTTTTAGATGGCTTCCAGTGCAGCCTTATGGTATATGGCTCTGCCAAGATTCTTAAGTTGTGGAGGTTCATCCTGTTGTCGGATTAGAGAGTGGTTGCAGAAATGCAAGAGAAACGGGTCTGGCTAGTATGGGTGAACTTCTCTTCCCAAAGGTCTTGTCTCATCTTACTCTTGGGTAGGATGGGTCTTAAGGTGAAAGTGCACAACCTCTCGAGAGTTAAATCTAAGATCTTAGCCGTGTCCCCGGTCATGGACAATTTGAGCTACTAGGCAGGGATTGTACTGAAGAATCTCAACACCCTTTTGTTTTCTAAAGTCAATTAAAATGTGCTAGAAACCCTTCATGGTGTGTCATGGTGAGCCCTCTGAACACCCATGATGGATTTCAAAGTTACCTTAATAAACTTCGTGGTGTGTCATGGTGCGCCCTCTGAACACCCACGATGAATTTCAAAGTTATCAAATGTTTTATCAAATATAGGACAAAACTGGCTTTATGCAAATAGCCTAGCTCCACCAGCCAAATTCATGTAGTTAGTCTTTTCAAAACTGCCACCAAATAAGTGTCATTTGCCGACACATCATTGTACTCGACCTCCATTCGTGGGGCTGCATATTCAAACGTGCGGGTCGCTCCGATGAAGGTTACTGATAGGATCTCGAGTCTACATTCCAACATGTCTCGCTCGTGGCGCATGATGAAGATGGAGGCTCCATGCTACTTTATTTCCGTTGTGTTAGATATTTGAACTTTATTTGAATGCTAGTCATTTGGACTATGCAAGTTGTATTTCCCTTATTTGTCGTACCGGATCATTACGTTGTAATGTTGATACTATTGCTATGAATGCTATATTTTGTACTATGGTGCTATCAGTGATCCAGGGAGTAGCACTGAACACAGGTGTTCTACCTTTGTTAAAAGGTAGGGCGTTACAAATTCACAAAGACCGAAACCGCATATATAATTTCTGGCCTCATGATGGAGAGAGTATTGCCCAAGCATGGGAGAGATTGAAGTCTTTAATGCTCAAATGCCCCAATCATGAGCTTCCTGGTAATATCATCATTGATAATTTCTATGCAAGACTTTCTTTTCAAGATAAAACCTTGTTGGATACTACTTGTTCTGGATCATTTACACGCAATGAAGAAGAGTTTAAAAGGGACCTTCTTGATCGGATTCAGGAGAATACTCGAAGGATGGGAGAACAACAAAGGTAAAGAGTCGGTATAAATTATGATTATGAATGCATTGAAACTTTTATGGATACCGATAAAATTCGAAATATGAGTGCTACTTATGGTCTTGACTCTCAAGTTGTTGCAAATCTTTATAAAGCTTTTGCCTCTCATTTTGAATTGCCTAGGAAGAATTTTGATAAGTATCATGAACCTTTTAAATACGCTTGCATGAAGGATGAAATTGTTATTAATGATTGCAATAAGCATGCCCAAACTTCTGAAAATACTATTTCTTATAAGCATGTTAATTTTTGTGGAATGCATAGACCTTGTGGAATTAATCAAATCGAAGATGAATATTGTATCCATCACGGAAATGAAAAAACTAGAAAGTGGTCTAGGGCTCTAGATGATCTTGGTAAAAAGGTTTGTGCCCTCTATCCTTTTATTTGTGAACTTTGCCATAGAACGGGACATTTTAATTTTCAATGCTCCTCCAATGATAATTCGAACCCCATGAGTGCTGCAAATTTGTATGGTGATGATGAAATTACTCCTAATCAGCATGATGAACTTACTTTATTTTTGTGGTGTGAAGAGTTATCAAGAAAAATCTCTTTGTTACATATGAGTGATCTTGATATTGATGATGTCCTGCATGGGTGTTTTTCTTATTGCATTGATAATTGCCATACAAATACTTACATACAAAATACTTTAGAAGATGACACTTTGCCAAAATATGATAGGACCGCGGTGTGTTTTGAACTTATTAATGAAAAGGAGGAATCCTCCCAAGTTTCTTCTATTGTTTCTGGAAATAAATCAGGTTATGTGGAGGAGCCCCCCTTCAAGCCTCTTCCTCCTAAAGAAGGGAACGAGGAGAAGGAGGAGAAGAAGAAGAAGAAGAAGAAGAAGAAGAAGAAGAAGAAGGGAACGAAGAAGAAGAAGAAGAAGAAGAAGAAGAAGAAGAAGAAGAAGAAGAAGAAGAAGAAGAAGAAGAAGGGGAATAAAAAGAAAGAGGTAACAGCATATCCCCGCGTGTATGAGATAACGATAGGCAACCGTAAGTATGTTGCTCCTGATGATTATTATGATAATGAATCTGAATACAATGATCTTCCTATGCCCTTTACCTACATTAGTGATCATGATTTGAAAGAGCACACTACTTTTGATATTGCAAATCTCTGGGAAACTAATTCTGAAAATGATAATGTTAATAATTGCCATAGTATCAGTACTATCCATGATTCCTCCCATAATGATATAGAAAGCTCTAAGCTTGGGGATGAGGTGTTTGAAAATCCTTTTGCTACTAATCATTATATGTTTGATACATCTCCTTCTAGTAACAATGATGGTATGGTCACAGATGAACATACTATGAAAGATAACTATTCTATTTCTTATGATGACACTGTGCCTCCAATCTTTGATGATTATTATAAAGAATGCTATGATATAGGTTATAACTATCCTTATGAAACTTGTCATAGTTATGATTGGATTGCCAAAAACAATTCCCTTGGTATGCAACTTGTTTACCATGTTCAAATTCTTGATAATGATCCTGCTCCAATTACTATTAATGAGAAGAGTTTTTCTTATGCCAAAAATAATGATACTTTTATGCATATGAACCATGATAAGAATGTTTTAAGTGATGGACATATTGTGGATTTCATCAATGATGCTACTAAAAGTTATTATGAGAGAGGGAAACATGGTTATATGCATCTTAATAATATTAAGTTTCCCCTCTTTATGTTGAGAATTTTGAAGTTGCGCTTGTATTGCCTTCTTATGCTTGTCACTTTGTTCTTCATGAATTTATTTGTGTACAAGATTGATTTTCATAGGAAGTGGGTTGGGCTTAAATGTGTTTTGAATTTGCTTCTTGATGCTCTCTTTTGCTTCAACTCTTATTTCTTGCGCGAGCATCATTAAAATTGCTGAGCCCATCTTAATGGCTATAAAGAAAGAACTTCTTGGGAGATAACCCATGTCTTCATTTTGCTACTGTTTTGTTGTGTCTTGGAAATTATTACTACTGTAGCAACCTCTTCTTATCTTTATTTTATTGCGTTGTTGTGCCAAGTGAAGTCTCTAATAGAAGGTTGATACTAGATTTGGATTTCTGCGCAGAAACAGATTTCTATCTGTCACGAATTTGGGCAGGGCTCTCTGTAGGTAACTCATAAAAATCTGCCAATTTACGTGCGTGTTCCTCAGATATGTACGCAACTTTCATTAGTTTTGAGTTTTCTGATTTGAGCAACGGAAGTACCTCTTAAAAATTCATGTTTACTGGCTGTTCTGTTTTGACAGATTCTGTCTCTGTTGTTTGCACTGTCTTTTGTGGACTTTAAGCAAGGCTTTCTAGACGAGGAGAGCTGTAGCTAATGTTTTATTGAGTGCTTGCAATGTGTCACTACAGGGCTAAAGTGGATTAAGGTTTTTTTTTGAGTACTAACCCCTCTAATGAAGTTTATGAGAAGTTTGGTGTGGCAGAAGTTTTCAAGGGTCAAGAGAGGAGGATGATATATGATTAAGAAGAGTGAAAAGTCTAAGCTTGGGGATGCCCCGGTGGTTCATCCCTGCATATTTCAAGGAGACTCAAGCGTCTAAGCTTGGGGATGCCCAAGGCATCCCCTTCTTCATCAATAATTTATCAGGTTTCTTCTATTGAAACTATATTTTTATTCGGTCACATCATATGTTCTTTACTTGGAGCGTCTGTTTGTTTTTGTTTTGTTTGAATAAATTCATGCTTGTGTGGGAGAGAGACACGCTCCGCTGTTGCGTATGAACACATGTGTTCTTAGCTTTACTCTTAATGTTCATGGCGGAGTTGAAACCCGCTTTGTTAATTGCTATTTGGTTGGAAACAGAAAATGCTTCATGTGGTAATTGGTATATTGTCTTGAATAATTTGATACTTGGCAATTGTTGTGCTCATATAGATCATGTTTAAGCTCTTGCATCATGTACCTTGCACCCATTAATGAAGAACTACATAGAGCTTGTTAAAATTTGGTTTGCATGATTGGTCTCTCTAGAGTCTAGATATTTTCTGGTTAAGGTGTTTAAACAACAAGGAAGACGATGTAAAGTCTTATAATGCTTACAATATGTTCATATGTGAGTCTTGCTACACCGTTTTATACTTGAGTTTGCTTCAAACAACCTTGCTAGCCTAGCCTTGTATTGAGAGGGATTCTTCTCGTGCATCCAAATCCTTGAGCCAAAAACTATGCCATTTGTGTCCACCATACCTACCTACTACATGGTATTTCTCTGCCATTCCAAAGTACATTACTTGAGTGCTACCTTTAAAATTCTATTCTTTGCCTTTACAATACATAGCTCATGGGAAAATAGCCTTAAAAAACTATTGTGGTGAAGAATATGTACTTATGTATCTTATTTCTTAATAAGTTGCTTGTTGAGCGATAACCATGTTTCTGGGGATGCCATCAACTTTTACCTTTGTTGAATATCATGTGAGTTGCTATGCATGTTCGTCTTGTCTGAAGTAAGGGTGATTTTCATGATCAAATGGTTTGAGTATGCATATTGTTAGAGAAGAACATTGGGCCGCTAACTAAAGCCATGAATCATGGTGGAAGTTTCAGTTTGGACAATTAATCCTCAATCTCTTATGAGAATATTATCTGTTGTTAAATGCTTAAGCATTAAAAGAGGAGTCCATTATCTGTTGTCTATGTTGTCCCGGTATGGATGTCTAAGTTGAGAATAATCAAAAGCGAGAAATCCAATGCGAACTTTCTCTTTAAACCTCTATACAGGCGGCATAGAGGTACCCCTTTGTGACACTTGGTTGAAACATATGTATGCAATGATAATCCATGTTAATCCAAGCTAATTAGAACAAGGTGCGAGCACTATTGATAATCTATGCATGAGACTTGCAACTTATAGGATATCTTATACATAACGCATATGCTTTATTACTACCATTGACAAAATTGTTTCTATGTTTTCAAAATAAAAGCTCTAGCACAAAAATAGTAATCCATGCTTCCCTCTGCGAAGGGCCTTTCTTTTACTTTATGTTGAGTCAGTTTACCCACTTCTTTCTATCTTAGAAGCAAACACTTGTGTCAACTGTGTGCATTGATTCTTACATGTTTACCTATTGCACTTGTTATATTGCTTTATGTTGACAACTATCCAGGAGATATACATGTTACAAGTTGAAAGCAATTGCTGAAACTTAATCATCCTTTGTGTTGCTTCAATGCCTTCTACTTTGAATCTATTGCTTTATGAGTAACTCTTATGCAAGTCCTATTGATGCTTGTCTTGAAAGTATTATTCATGAAAAGTCTTTGCTATATGATTCATTTGTTTACTCATTGTCTTCATCATTGCTTCGAATCGCTGCATTCATCTCATATGCTTTACAATAGTATGATCAAGATTATGTAAGTAGCATGTCACTACAGAAATTATTCTTTTTATCGTTTACCTACTCGAGGACGAGTAGGAACTAAGCTTGGGGATGCTTGATACGTCTCCAACGTATCTATAATTTCTGATGTTCCATGCTTGTTTTATGACAATACCTACAAGTTTTGTTCACACTTTATATCGTTTTGATGCATTTTCCGGAACTAACCTATTGACGAGATGCCGAAGGGCCAGTTGCTGTTTTCTGCTATTTTTGGTTTCAGAAATCCTACAAAGGAAATATTCTCGGAATCGGACGAAATCAATGCCCAACATCTTATTTTTCCCGGAACCTTCCAGAAAGTCAAAGGGGGACCAGAGGGGAGCCCTGGGGCCCCACACGTGTGGGCGGCGCGGCCCAGGGGGGGCGCACCCCCCTAGTGTGAGGAGGCCCCGTGGCCCCTCCGACTCCACCTCTTCGCCTATAAGATGTCTCCTGACCTAAAACATCGACACAGATTGATGAAACACCAGAAAACCTTCCAGAGCCGCCGCCATCGCGAAACTCCAATTCGGGGGACAGAATTCTCTGTTCCGGCACCCTGCCAGGACGGGGAAGTGCCCCCGGAAGGCATCTTCACCGCCATCTTCACCGCCATCGCTGTCTCCATGATGAGGAGGGAGTAATTCTCCCCCGAGGCTGAGGGCTCTACCGTAGCTATGTGGTTCATCTCTCTCTTTGTGATCTAGTTGAATATCATCTATGTGTTACTCTGGTGATGTTATTAAAGTACTCTATTCCTCCTTCATGATGTAATGGTGACAGTGTGTGCATCATGTAGTACTTGGCGTAGGTTATGATTGTAATCTCTTGTAGATTATGAAGTTAACTATTACTATGATAGTATTGATGTGATCTATTCCCCCTTTCATAGTGTAATGGTGACAGTGTGTGCGCTATGTTAGTTCTCGGTCTAAATTGCAATGATCTATTATGCACTCTAAGGTTATTTAAATATGAACATCGAATGTTGTGGAGCTTGTTAACTCCGGCATTGAGGTGCTCTTGTAGCCCTACACAATTAATGGTGTTTGTCATCCAACAAGAGAGTGTAGAGTGGTTTTATTATGTGATCAATGTTGAGAGTGTCCACTAGTGAAAGTATGATCCCTAGGCCTTGTTTCCAAACATCAAATCTCCGTTTATTTACTGTTCTGTTGCATGTTTACTCGCTGCCATATTTTATTCAGATTGCTATTACCACTCATATACATCCATACTACTTGTATTTCACTATCTCTTCGCCGAACTAGTGCACCTATACATCTGACAAGTGTATTAGGTGTGTTGGGGACACAAGAGACTTCTTGTATCGTGATTGCGGGGTTGCTTGAGAGGGATATCTTTGACCTCTTCCTCCCTGAGTTCGATAAACCTTGGGTGATCCACTTAAGGGAAACTTGCTGCTGTTCTACAAACCTCTGCTCTTGGAGGCCCAACACTGTCTACATGAATAGAAGCGTGCGTAGACATCATAGTACGAGGTCATATCCGATGACATGGGGTCATCGGATCCAACCGATATTGAAGATACCGACCGAGGGGTCGATGGTCGAGACGAACTCGTCGAGTCTGTTAAGCCAGCTGAAAGATCAATCGATGACAACGTGACCGATCCTGCGGCTGATAGGGACGGTTTCCTTACTGATCTGGGGACGAACGGCTCCAGCAACCGAAGGACTCCCTCCGCGTTGACGTTACAGTGGACGCTTCCGAACGTCATGCCCAAGTTTCCTTGCAGACCCGAAAAAGTTGAACGTGACAAGTCGTTATGCGGGGTGAACTCGTAGGAACCGAATCGAATCGGACTCCCTGGGCTTGGCGATGTCGACGGCGTCGATGAAGCTGTCGACAACATAGCTGGATCTGCCGATGACGGATCTTGTGCCAACAGGTTTCCCAGAGACGGCACCAATTGTCGATGGTACTCCTCGGCAATGCCCTCCGTTTGGGGCTTAGGATAGATGGAATCCTGTAGGCTGACACGAGACATCGGTTATCAAACAAGCGGGAAAAGCGATTTACCCAGGTTCGGGGCCTTCGATGAGGTAAAACCCTTACGTTCTGCCTGTCTGATCTTGATTATGAAAATATCGAGTTACAATGGGGTGCCGAAGGTTTCGGCTATGATCTCGTCGAGAGGCTAAGTTCTGCAGGGACCTAGCTCTAGACTTATGGTGGTTATGATTGCTAAGATTGTGTGTGTCCTCGGCAGCCCCTCTCCTAGCCCTTATATAGGGAGCCAGGTCTTGAGAGATCTGTCCGGGTACGACTAGGTTACAAAGAGTACTAGCACTAAACCTTCCTTGTATTCTTCGTCTCTTCGTCTTGTTTTTCAAGGAATCTTCTTCGGCATCGACGTAGTATCCCACCTTATCATCGAGTGCCATCATGAGCACTTAGCTGGGCCGCAAGAGGTAGTGCAACATTAGTTACCCGAAGGGTAATGCCCACATCAATAGCTTTAACACCTATAGGTTGAAATAGTGTTATTACAAGTAGTTTGCAACAGTCACAATACGAGTCTTGCATGTACAAAAATAAAAATGTTAAAATGACAAAAGTCCATGACGAGACCATGAATGTTGCTGTATTGGCACATTGCACTGCAAATGCCAAATCGGAATAATAACCCAAATGGAACTAATAAATACTCCCTCTGTTCCGATTAAATCGACGTGAGTGGTAGCGAGGCAGCTAGCTGCCAGCTAGTATGTATGTATCGTATGTCACGTCGATTAAACAGGAATCAAGGGAGTATGTAGTTTGATTTGAATATTGTTTTTCGATGCCCTAGAGTGTGTATAAGTTAGATTTTAAGATATTTTTTTAATGATTTTTATGTTTACTGAGATTCTGGTTGGACACCCGAAATCTTGGGACCGGCCATGGATGCTTCATATTATGATACAATCTTACAATCCTTTTAAGACCGACCAATTTTATGTTGGGTGAATCCAACTAGCCAAGCAATATGGGAAGTTTTGCTGCAGTAGTACAGATTACAGTACCCCTTACCTTTCTTGGCCACCGGCGCCTTCCCCCAGTCGGCCTGCGGGTCGTCAGCGTGGGAAGGACATGAATGTAGCCGGAGAGGTTAACCCACCCTCTTCCTCATCATCGCTACGTTGTTTGCCGCGACATAGCTAAGAGAACACTCGTTGGTATTTACAGGTCTGTGGTTTGATATCTTTTTTTTTTACGGCTGCCTTCAGAAAAGTAAGAGATTCTGTCTTGGAAAAATAAAGAGTTCGAAGATATAAAAAAAAATTAGACTTTATTTTATAATCGTTGTAGTATATCTGCCATGTACTATTTGCTAGTTTAAATATAAAAGGTATTGATTGCCAAAAGAATGCCGTACATTAATCGGTGGCACATCCTGCATGGAACCGGAGAAAAACCTTTATTTAAGCGATATACATGTAAGTAAAAAGGAAGACACTGCCTCTGTTCCATGCTAAAACGCCTTATATTATAAAACAGAGTGATATATATATATATATAAATGTCATTACGTTGTAATCACGCACATGACAATTTAACCGTGGAAGAAACATGTATGGAATGGGAAGACATCATTATTTTCTTCACTCCCTAATTGGCACGCGCATGTGTTACTCCACCTTCAACGACGTCGTCAGACGGGAGTTTCAGACGTAGCACTCGTAGAGCTTGATGTCCATCTGCAGGCGGAAGTAGTAGAAGCCCTCGATGACGTCGGTGCGGATGGTGGCGATGCCGCGAGCCATGAAGAAGTCGCCGGTGCCGCCGACGACGGAAAAGTCGCGCGTCTTCTCGTCCATGAGGTCGGCGCCCATGAGGTTGAGGGTGCCCTTAGACTCCGTGGAGTTGAACACGAGGGTGAAGGCGAACCACGCGCTGGTCGTCTGCTTCATGTTGTAGAAGTAGAACCCCTGAGCGCGTGCCGCCGGCTCCTCCCCGGCCACTGGCAGCGCCTTGCCCTCTGTTACCGGGTCGTCGAACACCACCAGCATGCCGAAGTAGGTGCCGTTGGGGTTGATCACGGTGCTCAGCACCGTCGGTTTCGTTGCCGGCGCCGACGTCGCGTTTGCGGAGTTGTTAGCACCGTTGTAGAGGATGTCGTGGTAGTAGAGCGTCATCTTCTTGCACGGCTCTTCGGGGCTGCTGGAGACGTGCCACCTCCGGCCGTCGGCGGCGGCGGCGGCACCAGCCGCCAAGCCGAGCAGGAAGATCGCGAGCACGATCCTGGAAGATGCCGTGGCAATGAGGCCTTGCATCTTGTTATCAAGTAGTGCAGCTCTGGATCTCAACCTCTTAGACACTAAGCTTAGCTGAAGAGGACTGTCGTGTATGTTGCTGTTGTGGTGAGACCTCGAACGTGCATGCTATTTATAGAGACGTGGAGCAGATAATAATAATGGGATTGGTTCAGAGGAAGCACACAGTCGCCAGTAATTAAGATGCCGGGCATAGACATCGAGTGGAAAAAGTGACGACTATTTTTTCAGTTGGTATCCGTTCGCCGTCCCGGATGACTAATCTAGGACATGTGCAAAATATTATGTCTTGGTGGTTGGTACAATGTCAGCGTCAACATGGGCGTGAACAACTGCTATATATGACCCGAATTTGACATACCTGGATGTGGAAAAACTTCCCTTGCAAGATCAATCGAGCATGTATGGCAATATGCGATTTTGCCTTTTCGCTGGTATAAATATTAACTAGCTTTACGAAACATTTCACCAAACAGAACTTTTACTACGTAATGTGCCCACAAAACTACAACACTACACTTTCAAGGCATAAGTTTTATGATATTTACTCCTCGACAAGTTCAATGTACCTAAAACTCTACCGTGAGTTGCAAGACTAGCATTCTGACAAAAAATGGCTTTCTCAAGCAATTGCTTTTAATCGATTTTGCAGTGAACTCAGATGCTACTTCAGAAAACTAACCCGCATGATGGAGGCTATAATGCTAAGTGTTGATGGTTGAGCATTTTTCTCCTCACGGTATGGCGCCCGGCCCATATCGGCACCATCGGCTCGTCCGGGAGATTCGAGCATCTTCTTGACCAGCAGCCCCACCTCTAGCCGTATGTGATCAGAACTAGCATGTATCGCTATTTTAGCTAGCCATGTCAGTCTTTGATTCCCTTGAGAAGATACACTCCGACAGAGATTTGGTGCACATAGGCACCCGTGATTTTGTTTTTTAATCAATAATCATATTTTTGAGTTTCAAAAAATTATGGAAAAATGGGCATATAATCAAGGATTTAAGCCACGAATTGTAAAATATTAATTTCAAATACTTTATATTTTGACAAAATATAAGTAGATCTAAGTAGTTAATTTCAAATCTCCAAAGTGCAGATCTGTTGACAATCACAAGGCACGTCTCGTTGCTCGTGGTATCACTCAGCAGCATGGTATTGATTACGATGACATGTTCCGTCATGTGGTCAAGCCAGTAACCGTGAGTTTGGTTCTTTCTCTTGTAGTATATAGGTTGGATCCTACGTCAGATTGATGTTAGCAATACTTTTCTGCATGCAGCAGCTTACCGGTTTTGAGGATACTCGGCACCCGTCTCATGGATGTAAGTTACAGCGTGTTATCTATAGACTTAAGCAGTCTCCTCGAGCTTGGTACGCCGTTTACCTGCTCATTTGCGTCAGTTGGGTTTCACTTCCTCCAAGGCTGATACGTCTTTGTTCATCTTCTCTCAAGATGATGTTCAGATTTACATGCTGATCTATGTCTATATTATTGTCACTGTTCGCTCTAATCATGTTGTTGTTAACCACCTGGTACGCTCTCTTGCTGACTCTTTTCCTATTAAGGACCTTGGTGTGTTGTCCTATTTTTTTGGACTTGAAGCGTCTTACACTTATGGGGGCATGACACTGACTCAATGTAAGTATGCACTTGACCTTCTTCATTCAGTTAGTACTCCTTGAACTCCACTGGTTCCTATGGAACAGCTTGCTCGAGATACTAGTTCACCATTGGGTACTAAAGATTCTTGCTGGTACAATAGTATTGTTGGTGGTTTAGAATATTTGACTCTCACATGCACATATATTTCTTTTAATGTCAACAAGGTATGCCAGTTCCTCGCGATCAGCCTATTAGTGAGGTACACTGGGAAGCAGTTAAGCGTATTCTGCGCTATGTTAAATGGACTTTGAACACCGGCTTGACAATCCACAAGTCACCTTTTGTGGGTATTGGCATTTAGACAGATGTAGACTGGGTAGGATGTGTTGATGATTCTCGCTCCACTAGAGGTTTTGCGATCTTCGTTGGGTCTAATCTTGTATCACGAAGTTTGAAGAAACATCCTACTGCCTCGTGGTCAAGTAAATAAGAGGCAGAGTATAAGGCATTGGCAAATGGCGCTGCTGAAGCCATTTGAGTAGATTCTTTGCTCAAAAAACTTAGAGTTTGCCATCAGCGTGTCCTCATCTTATGGTTTATTTAATAACAGAGGGGATACTTACCTAACTGCAAATCCAGTGTTCCATGCTCGCACGAGGCACATTGAGATCGACTTTCAATTTGTGTGTGAGTGAGTAGGTGATGGTACTTTAGAGGTGAGGTTTATCTCTTCGGTTGATCAGTTGGCTTATGTATTTACTAAACTAGTCACACGACAGTTGTTAGCCCGCTTCAGGACCAATCTAAATCTTGTATGTACTACTTTAAATTGAGGAGAGTGTTAGAATCAGTTTGCACCATATATACATGTACGTTGTATTGTACCCTTATAACCTCCCATGATGATATATAAAGAGATCAGTGGACATGTTGCCACACCAAAACCCTAAACTTAACTGGCACTGTAGCAAAATTCATCCTGATGATACATGAATAAAGGTTGAGAGTTCTCAAAAGAAAAATGATTAGTCTTTCTGGTGGATATTGATTTAAGATGAGACATGGTACACTAAACGGTGGCACGAGAAAATCCTTCATTTGAACTATATGTAAGCTATAAAAAGAAGCTATATATCATGCACGCACATGACAATTTAACCGTGAAAGAAACATGTATGGAATGGGAAGCCATCATTATTTTATTCACTCCCTAATTGGCACGCGCATGTGCTAGCATATTAATTCCACCTTCAACGTCCGATGAGAGTTTCAGACGTAGCACTCGTAGAGCTTGATGTCCATCTGCAGGCGGAAGTAGTAGAAGCCCTCGATGACGTCGGTGCGGATGGTGGCCACGCCGCGCGCCATGAAGAAGTCGCCGGTGCCACCGACGACGGAGAAGTCGCGCGTCTTCTCGTCCATGAGGTCGGCGCCCATGAGGTTGAGGGTGCCCTTAGACTCCGTGGAGTTGAACACGAGGGTGAAGGCGAACCACGCGCTGGTCGTCTGCTTCATGTTATAGAAGTAGAACCCTTGAGCGCGTGCCGCCGGCTCCTCCCCGGCCACTGGCAGCGCCTTGCCCTCTGTTACCGGGTCGTCGAACACCACCAGCATGCCGAAGTAGGTGCCGTTGGGGTTGATCACGGTGCTCAGCACCGTCGGTTTCGTTGCCGGCGCCGCCGTCGCGTTTGCTGAGTTGTTGACGCCGTTGTAGAGGATGTCGTGGTAGTAGAGCGTCATCTTCTTACACGGCTCTTCGGGGCTTCTGGAGACGTGCCGCCTCCGGCCGTCGGCGGCGGCGGCACCAGCCGCCAAGCCGAGCAGGAACATCGCGAGCACGATCTTGCTGGAGGATGCGGTGAGCGCGAGGCCTTGCATGTTGTTATCGAGTAGTGCAGCTCTGGATCTCAAGCTTAGCTGAAGAGCACTCCCAGGTGAGCTAGTTGATGTTCAGCTGTTGTGATGAGAGCTCGAATCTGCATGCTATTTATAGAGACGTGGAGCAGACAATAATAATGGGATTGGTTCAGAGAAAGCACGCCGCCGCCAGTCGAAGTAAGCTGCCGGGCATAGACATCGAGTGGAAAAAGTAACGACTATTTTTTCAGTTGATATCCGTTCGCCGTCCCAGCTGACTAATCTAGGACATGTGCAAAATGTTATGTCTTGGTGGTTGGTACCATGTCAGCGTCATCATGGGCGTGGACAACTGCTATGAACCAAATTTGCCATACCTTGGATGTGGAAAAACTTCCCCTGCAAGGATGCAAGATCAATCGCGCATGTATGGCAATATGCGATTTTGCCTTTTCGCTGGTATAAATATTAACTAGCTTTACTAAACATTTCACCAAACAGAACTTTTACTACGCAATGTGCCCACAAAACTACAACACTACACTTTCAAGGCATAAGTTTTATGATATTTACTCCTCGACAAGTTCACTGTACCTAAACTCTACCGTGAGTTGCAAGACTAGCATTCTGACAAAATTTGGCTTTCTCAAGCGTTTTAATTACCTTAGCAGAGAACCCAGATGCTACTTCAGAGAAACCAGATTCGAGCTCTCATCAAGCGTCCTGTATGTTTGCTCTTGTAAGAAACCCAGATGCATGTTGCATGGTTTCTCTTGAAACAAAATCGCGGCAACTCAAATTGTTGTGATGATTGACTGTAGAATATCAAGACCTTCACTACTACTTGAGTTATGTCTACTGTTGATATCATGTACGTACTAACTAGGCCGGTATACAGAGAAGATCAATCGTGCATGTATGGCAATAAGCGATTTTGCCTTTTCGGATTTTCGCTAGTATAAATATTAACTAACTTTAGGAAACATTTCACCAAACTGCACCTTTACCACGCAATATGCCCACAAAAGTACAACACTACACTTTCAAAGCGATATTTTATGATATTTAGTTATTTACTCGTCGACAAGCTCAACGTACCTAAACTCTACCGTGAGTTGCAAGACTAGCATTACAAAAAAAAAATGGCTTTCTCAAGCAATTGATTTTAATTGTTTCTGCAGGTGAAGCTAGATACTTCACAAAACCAACTGGCGTGACAGACTAATGCTGAAATTTTGTACGGTTGCCCTTTTAACAAACCCAGATGCATGTTGCTGGGTTTCTCTAGGAACAAGATTGCCTCAGCTCAAATTGTTCTGGTGACTGATTGTAGAATATCAAGATGTTTACTTGGGAACATATCAGGTGAAAATGAGATAGATCCTGAAAATCTGAAAATTTCAGCTCCTAGCCATTCGATCATGTTCCAAGGGCTAGATTTGAGTCTTCATCCTCCCACCAACCACTTGCTGCACATTTTCTAGAAACCCCCTATGACCTAGCATATTAGTAAGTCGTACACGTTCATGGTTGCTCACAGTGACGGGCAAACATATTCCCGATCCAGACTCGAACTGATGAATATCTTGAGAATTTCTCTACATACTGACTTGAATAAGAACAATTCCAAAGAACTTAAATTATCATCAACATGAATTTGAAGCTTTTCACATATGAAATGGACAACAAATAAGCCAAGGTCGGATCAACACCAATACACCATCTCGTGAAGATTTAGACTTGGAACTGGAGTTCCACAAATCAAGAAATCAACCGTGAATGGGGCAGCATAAACAAACGAATCTGAACAAAGTCAAAACCAAGAAAAAGGGAATCCAAGAGACAAGACAGTTGTTTCTCAGAATATTGGCCAAGATCTGGTAGCTTTGTCAACGAATCTGTGCACCCAGTCCATGCAGAATCAAACAACAGCGTTGAACTTTGTTTGGGAGGAGTGACCAAAGATTGCTGGTGTAGGTGGCCATGGGAGAAGCCGAACCTGATGGGATGGATCTGGCTTCAGAATGGAAGAACATGGAGAGAGAATGAGTGGAGGGGATTAGGGATGACTTTCTGTTGTACTTCTAGGGGCGTTTCTGCAAAATGAGTTGAGGTGGGTGATCTGAACGTTGGTACATAATCCAGCGGTGCATACCAACGTTTTCAGATTTTCAGAATCTGCTGGTTTTCACCTGATACGAACTTTACTTCTACTTGAGTTATGTTTACTGTTGATATTCATGTGCTAGCTAGGCGGTACAGAGCTAGCTGCGCATAGCAGCTACTATGAAAAGGAAGCTGCTTAGTCCCCGTATGTCCATCGGCCACAGCAGGCAGACAAATTTGCGGACCCAAATGTTGGCACCAAATTTAGCAAGGCAAACTCGGCAGTGAGACAAATATGCCGCCACACATACTTGATCTCCAGTTACATAGATACAAACATTCTCATTGCCATCTACTACTACCCACAGAAGAAGTCTAACGTTCCCATATTCACGAATATTACAAGTTATAACATGACAGTACTCTGCAACAAAATACACTGCGGCCCAATTCTGGCCAGTGCTACCATACACGCTGACCCTATCACATTCGTTTACAGCAGCAGTACACAGCAGGACCACTCCAGCAAAGAAACAAATAGAATCACGCCGTCGAACACACACAGACAGCGACACATCATCAAAATCTGCGACTCTTCGGGCTGGGCTGGGTTTCTATGGAAGTGCTGCATCGCTTGAGGTAGGAGTCGAGTGTCTTCTGCTTCGAGGGGCTTGGTCTGGTCTCACTCTGGGAAACTGCCAGAGTTTTCTCCTCCCCATCCAGCATCTGGTAACAACAAAAAATCGCCTAATCAGATCCATTCATGGAAAATCAAACGTTGAGCATGCAGAAACTTCAATGGAGATTATATGGCACAACACAGTTTTGAATTGGCTTGACTAGGGAATATGTGTAAATAAGGTGTAGAGACTATATGCTGCTAAAAGAAGCGTACCTGCCCCAAATTCTCAAGTTTGCCTTGAACAACGTCCCTACGAAGCAACAGGTTAAAATCACAATTCAGTGCATGAGCTGAAATACAACATTTATGTAGGGAAAACAAAGTCCAGGGCATGTACCATATAATATCATCTACCGTTTCATTTGCGAGAAGGTAATATATGTTCACCGAGGAAACCTGGAAATTGGAGAAGTAAGCAAAAGTAACAACTGCAGCAAAGCCACACGGTAAGCTAGAACAAGGAACACAATGCTCACCTGACCAATCCGGTGGGCACGATCTTCTGCTTGAATAATGTCACCTGGAGTCCATGATAACTCCGCAAAGATTACTGTGCTTGCTGCTGTCAAAGTTAACCCGACGCCTCCAGCTTTGATGGATAACTACAAGTGTTAGGTTATCATGAGGTTGGACCAAGTAAATAACGTAACTTACTCTTCACAAAATTTGGTAACATGGTCTCTGTATGGTTGGAACATTGCCTAATGTGGTGACACCAAGTATTCTCAATGTCATAACATTAAGCCTTTGTGAGGGCATCTCCAATAGTATGATACAGTCGGTGGTAAAACTTGCCATGTATGATTTATGATGATGTGGCAGGGAATAAGGAGGAGAGACAGCAAGCTTGTCTGTACATAAACCAAGAAGACATGCACAAGCTCCAAGGTGAAAAGAGAGCAGATTTATCTATTCTCCCACCTCCTATTAGATAACTTAAGATACACTATGGAGTACTCAGATGATGTATTGTTGGTACATGAAAAAAAAAGGCAGATACTGTTACATTAACTTAACATCCAAATTGTTGGAAATGCGCTGATTGCTTGCACCCCTATCTAAGGAGACACATTTCTAGAGTGGCATTTCCAAGTTGTATCATGGTACAAAGTCACTCTTCTCAAAAAATTAAAACTGGGCAGCAGTTTCAGTCAAGCTACCAATCTTTGATTATGTTTGTGGGCAAGTGCACAGTTTTCAAATATACCAATTACTAATGGGTTCAAAAACATAAATGTATCATGTGCACACATGTTAATTTCAGTCAGATTATATGCAATGTACGTACTGTTTTCTATACAAAAAAAAAATCATCGATGAAATTTTGGCTGCATGATGATGTCCGCTAAGTGGGATATGGACAACATGCCGACTAGAATAATAAAAAACACAAAAAGCAAAAATTATAGGAATGAACACATACCACTGCTGCCTTGATGTCATCCTTGTTCTGGAAATCCGTAACTAAAGTTTGCCTTGCAGCTACAGGTGTTTGACCATCGATTCTTATACAATTGACTTTCTTTTTCTGAAACATGGTAGTGCTTAGGTATATAGAAGCCCATGGTATCATCATAAATAAGTCAAATCAAAACACGCTCTTAGGCGCTTACCAAGAGGTGTTGGTGAATAGCATCAATCATGGGTTGATGATGTGCAAATATTAAGAATTTGCAATCTGCCTGAAAAATATAGCCAATAGTTAACAATGATAGGATGTTAATTGCACGAAATAATAATAGACCAATGGAGCATTATTCAAAATGCAGAATACAGAGGACATTCAAATCCAGTTAACAGAAGGCACATTCCTGACTGGGTTCTCAAAGAAAAATGAAACAGAGAGGTTTCAAAAATCAATCGAGAAGGCAACATATGGATACTTTCATACAGATGCAAGCATGTAACAATGTGATCCCATCAATGAACATGAAACACAACCAGAGTTATTTGGATCACGCATGGTTGATTGTTCAGTAAAAATTGGTTGAAATCAGTGGAGGTGTCAACTTCAGCTAGGCAAGCTATAATCCTCAACTGGCAATCCTGAAACTGGCAGCAACTAGCCAGTTCCTGACAGTTCTCATGTCTGATCCATAGTAGTAGAATAAGAGGAAAATTTATAAACAGCTCATGCAATTACCTCAATTATAGTGCCCAGGTAATCTAGCACTGCTGGAATTTTGGCCGCAGCTGAGTCATTGTAGATCTGCAGTTAGACATGACATATGAGTACTGCCATTAACAATAAAATAATTTTCAGAGAGTGCAAACACAAGCTTGTGGTGGTACATAATATAACAGGAATCGTGCCAATTTATTTGTTCTATTAAAACATGTAACTCCATAGTTTTATCAGCAATTCCTTATGTCAAGAATGTATAAGACTGCTCATAGTGGGGGTAACATAGGTGGTAACATCACACATCTCAAATCATTTTGGTGACATGGCAT
This sequence comes from Lolium rigidum, assembly GCF_022539505.1. NCBI lineage: Eukaryota > Viridiplantae > Streptophyta > Magnoliopsida > Poales > Poaceae > Lolium > Lolium rigidum. Next base: position 340,372,489 of record NC_061514.1, read on the forward strand.
ACCAATAAATGAAGAAAGAGAGTGAGGTGGTAACTAGCTATGTTACCATAACATCACATATTTCAAAGCAATATGAGTCTACAACATAATTAATGACACATTGCATGACACCATATCTAAGTTACTACCCACTATGGAGGTAGTAACTTAGACTAGTAACATGACATATGTTACTAGTCTAAGTTACTCTCCACTATGAGCAGCCTAAGGAGCATTGGATATAATGACATAAGATGAGAAGGAAAGGAAATATACTCCAAGCATGAAGGCGCACTGTCATACATATTAAGATTACCTTGTTGATAATATTTTTTTGAGAAAATTTGAGAGACTCCATCGTCTCCTGGGAATCACAAGACTTCATATTGATCTTCACAGTCTCCAACTACAAAAAGACAAACCACATCACAACCTATAGTGCACAAGAGTATAACCTTCATTGTAGAACTGCTCTCACAAATTGGCAATCAAACAAAGGACAAATGAATACATATTGTCCTTTTCTGTATTAACAAAAAGAAAGTTAACCATTTCAAACTCACCTATAGGTACCCCGCAAAAAATGTCGCCTATATGGTACAAAACGGAAAGAAGAGTACACCCATAATTACTTTGTTAACTAACCTTGAGAAGAACTAATATAGTAATACAGTGCTAGCTTTGAGAATTTGTGGTGTATATGAATAAAATAGCTCACTGGATGATCAAGGAATTAGGGAGGTTAAGCCATCTAAGCACGCCATGTTAAAAGGTCTTCATTAACCAATTATGAACAATCAAACATTGAGCTACCAAGAACTGATTCCAAAGTTCTCATCCACTATGAGGTATAGTTTGCAGAAGAAAAGACAGAAACACAACCAAAAAAAAAATAGTGTACCTCACGGAAAAGGGCACGGATCGGTTTTATCTCTTTCTCACTCAAATCCATAAAGACCTGGACAGATTCAGAAGATACAAACATTAGGTGCAGAACCTTAAGAATCATAATAGCATGATAGGAAGTTAAAAGATTGGTCAGACAGGAAATAAACAAAAGGCCATCAGACCTAACTCATAGAGTTTTCTCGGATTATGTATAAGATACATGAGTAAAGAAAACTTTGATTTTGAGCGACAAAACAATAGTCGACACAAGGCCCAGAAAGAATCGGACAAGGACTCAGCCAAAAGGTCATGCTAGTGCCTAGTGGTCAAAAGATTTGTGGAACTGTTAGGAGAGTCCAGATTCTATACATGAAACTATTCAACTAAGTTGATACCCAAAGAGGATTACCTGTTGTCTACGTTTAACAGGCAACTCTGAAAGAACGTCTTTCTTCAACCTGCGGATCATGACAGTGGCTTTCATCAAGTTATGTAGCTCCTCGTGATTGCTAGCACCTTGATACACCCCAAAGAAACCCTGAGGAAGAATCACAGTAAATCAATCATAATTGGTGGCATAAAGTCAGGCAGCAAGTTAGTTAGGCTAGTACTTACACCTTGGCAATATCTACTGCCATATTCATTAACATTCTTGTACACATTAGGATACAATGCCTGGAGCTGCATGTGTACGAAAGTTAGTTTTTTCTCTACAACTAACTTCTGATTTTAAGTATGTCCAAACTAAATCTTGAGGATACGTACCTGAGTATACAACTCAATAGGGCGAGATAAAGCAGGAGTCCCACTTAGTAAAATAACATATTCAGCTTTCTGAAATTATAATGTCAATTTTGTTAATACTTCCATGTCAATTAGATTGAAAATATTACTTGACCCTGAAATCAGGCAAGGGACTGTTCCTTTACTAAGTTTATTATTGATGGAATCAAGCTTAAGAAAACATAATGCATCCCAAGGAACTAGTTAGATTAATTAGAAAACATTCTTTGGAGATTTTTTCCACCAGAACAAAAATTATGTTAAAGAAATAAGTATACCAAACTATAATTGATTGGGATAAAGTGATGCACAACATCAAAATCTACTGAACCAAATTAACCCGTAATAAACATGTGCACAACAAATTTATAATCCAAAAATAGAGAACACTTTTTCTAGTAAGAAACATCGAACCTGCAGAACAGGAAGTGAAGCAATAGTTCTCTTTGCTTGTGAATTCTTCATGAAATGTGATTCGTCGGCTATAACTATCTGAATGAAAACCATTTGAAGTGAATAAAATGGAGTGTGACTAACAACATTCTCAATTCATTTCACTGTAGATAGAACACACGGTTATCACTAGTTTCTTCAGCACATGCAAAATGAGATAAAGATCAACACCAACAAATAAATGATAAAACTTACAATACAATGTAAAGGATATTCAATTATGTCCGAATTTATCAAATCATGGAGGTAAAATGAAACAGGTCAGTCTTTTTATTTGACTAAAATGAAATCCAGTTTCTTTAGTTGCCCATGAAAGAAATAACCAAACTAAACACATGGACAACAAAACAGAGCTGATCCCTTCCTTCTAAGGTTTATGTGGAACTCATTTGCCTCACTCCACGAAGTAAAACATCAACCCCAAAGTAGTTCTGATCCAATTAATTACATACATCTACTGATCTTGCCAAGATGACAGTGTTATTAAGATGCTAAATTTGCAGATGCCGAAAACCCGATAGTCCTATCCAGTGGTAAAATCAAGTTGACAAAAACTATAGTCAGCTAAGCTTCATGAAAGCAATCTTCAACCTACATGTACATCCCATGCCCCTCTACTAGTGCAAACACGTTTGAAGCATAGGAGGAACACATTACAACAACATCAAAGTCTTTTTTCCATGCAAGTTGGGGTAGGGAGGAGGAACACACTATGTCAAACTTTAAATCACACACAGCCCATGATTGTAAATGAAGTAAGGGATTAAATGAATCTATACCTTGAAATCCAAGTCCAGGAGTGTGCTTTGTATCTTGGGAACTACATCATAAGATATCACGTTGAACGCCCCATCCAAGCAAAAATCGCCTTTGGTGTTTGAGTACACCAATCTGAATCCTGCCTTGTTTGATCCTCCAGTTTGTGGTAATACCACCTGAAAATACATTATCCTATTCATCACTCGCAGTATTACACATGGATAAGATGAAATACATAATAGATATATTTGACATGGTATCCGAGCAGTGAAGTCTTGGGTACAACTCCTGGCTTTCAAAATTTATTGAAAATTGTTGTTGCCCCTCTGTGTCCACATATAGGCCTCTTATGTCATAGGTGAGATTGTTCTTTTTCTATTCACGTGTTGACTTCCCCATGTCCACGTGAGAGGGGGTGTCATAGTGTATGTAGATTGCCTAGCCCTTTCCATCAGTTCGGACTTTTGGTTGTGTTAACTAGTGCATGAAACTTGACAAGTTCAAGATCCAGCTAGTGCAGTTTAAATAAAAAATATTGTAACCCACGATTTGGTCCATGTTTAAGCCCGAGGGAGAAACACGTGAGGGGGGAGTATTGAAGTACAAGTGCATTGCCCACCTTAAACCATTAGTTTGAGTGTTTCAGATGAACTGGTTGGTCTGTGAAACTTAATGTGTACCACCTATGAAGCACTCATACAGTACATGATTCCCCAAGTATCCCATTTTTTCTGCTTTGAAAAAAAAAACAAATGCTGATAAGTGTGTGATATGGGAAGGATACGTAGGGGACACAAGGCGAGGCAAGCAGGCAGCCCAGCAAGGCCCAAGCTCGATACTAACCCTAGACATGGGAGCAGTAGACCCAGGCACCACAGTCTCTCCACGGGGACACAATGCTATAGTCCAGGCTCCAGCAACCATGCCACTGCCATCCATACTCACCGGTCACTGCTTCTGCCACCTGTACTTACTGGTCGCCACCATCGCCATCTTCCTCCACGCGCTGCTGCCTCCGGGATTCCTTCCACATGCCGTCGCCGACAAGATCCCCTCCACCTTCTCCCTCCATGCTGGCAGACACCTTCGTCCTTAAACCCAGGCAGCATGTACCTCCGGCTCTCTCTTCCCTTCTCTGTTTTTCTTCGTGTTTTGTTCTCATTTTTCTTTGTTTGCTTGGCTGGCTAATAATCCACAATAGTAGCTAGGAGCTCTGCCTTTTTTAATCTAGTAGCCCTCCTTTAGTATGTGTTTAATCTTTTATGTGTAGCTTGCCGCTCATCTTTAGAAGGTGGGTGGCTTGCCACTGAATAGAGAGACATAGAAGCAGAGAGTGATGCCTCTGAGTGGGCCCACTGGATAGACTTAATTTAGGATCAAGCATCGATGAAAAGGCGGTTGGGAGACAACAAATGGGCAATACTTTGATCTCACATCTTAAAAATATACTTCTGTGCTGATTACATGCTGTATTTTTCAATAAAATTCCCATAAGGCTGTTTCTGGCAAATATTTGTATCCCATGTCCCCGTGTTCATATCCCAGTATCAGTGCTTCTTATTGTACCACCATATGTCCTACCAGAATTTGCAGAGATTGTAAAATATTAGACTACACATCGAAGGTACTATGATGTACAACCCAGCTGCCCAGGTCAAGTCTCGGCGGACATTATTCTTTCAAAATAAAGTCGCTGTAGGGCCTCCCCTACGACATTCCTATAAAAAAAATCATCCTCGATCCTTGTAACCAATACTTTGAAAGAGATCTTTTCCAAATTTCTATATCTGATTCTACAGCCTACAGATATTCTCTGAATGTCATAGAACTACTACAAAAGTACATTATATTTCTAGCAAAGTGAAGTATAAAGAGTTTCTATGGTCAAGGAAATGGATAAGACAAAAAAGTTCTGTTCAGTTAGGAAATAAATATGCAAGAAAACATGTTTGGGGTGTAAGAATCCCAAGAATTTCATACAAATGAAGGGTGGCTGATTACTGATTATGATTATGGTTGAAGATGATAAGGGAAAACAGGAGGGCCTAAACTGTCCAGCATAGCAAAACAAAACAACAAATTGCAAGCTTATGTATCTGACAAGATAAATCAAATCAATATAATGGGAGGCTAACATGCAAGCTGTGCAGCTTAATATCACATCCGGTAGAAATTAAGGAACAGATTTGCTTAAGAATTTGACAGAAATACAGCTCACAATTATTAGATCTGGGATGGGATATTTGTAACAACTACAGAAAACTAGTGAAAACAATATAATACTCTTCCTGCCCAAAATATAAGGCATATTAGCTTTGTCTTAAGTTAAACTCCTAGGAGGATGTAAACAAACTCCTATCTTTTCAATGAAATGAAACGCAAAGGTCCTTTGCGTTTTCTCGAAAAAACTTACTTAAGTTTGACCAAGTTTATAAATAAAAAAATCAACATCTACAATACCAAATCAATATCAGTAGATGCATCGTGGAATATGTTTTAGTGTATTTATTTGGTATTGAAGATGTTTGAATTTTTTTCTACAAATGTAACAAGTTTGACTCTTTGCCTTATATTTGGAAGGGGGTACAAGTAATTCATGTAGATATATGATACTCTGAGCAGTTCACACTAAACAAGACAATTAATCCAAAGTAAAACAGCATTCATACTCGCTTTTTACATTAAGAAAACAAAGAGGATGTACCAAGATATCTTCTGTAGGGATGTTAAGCCAATGCTGAATCATCTGTTAGAATCGCAAAGTACCAAGTTCAGATCACACTTATGCACAAAAGAAACTATGGTTGAAATTAGAAGTTCTAAGAAGTAGGAACTGCTCACGGTAGCCCAATGCAATCGCAAGGAAGATGGGGAGATTACAAGAACTGGCCCGGCTTCATGAAGGCAAGAAGCAACAGCGATTGCCTGCATCGAGAAAATTATGTGCAAAAAGAATGCCTGAAAGCGTCACTACACAATAATTCTTATTAAACTAAAAATCTCTCATTTTTATTGATGTCTCACGAGACAGTAACATAAACTAATGACACAACGTAACTGTTGTTCCAGATTAAATATTGATGAGTGTTAAACAGTCTGAGTTCTAAAGTTAAAGTACTCAAGCTTTTATTGATTGATATTCTCTCAAGCTGCTCTTAGTAGGGACTATTGGCTAGTCCACCTGGAGTGAGAATTGGTACTGATCAACGTAACCAGTCTCATGCACATAACGTAACCACTAGTACCATGTCCTGATAGAAGAGAGCCCCAAATGTCGCATGATGAATCAACTTCAAGTTCAGTCTAATGTAGAAAGACTAAAATGCATGACAAAGTGATGAATGATCATGATCCAGAGATAATGTACGTACCTGTAATGTCTTCCCAAGACCCATTTCATCTGCTATCAGCACTCTGCCCCCATGCTGTAAAGCAAACCTACAATAAGAAAGACGGAGTAGAAATCTTAAATATGGTAAATAAGTAACACATTCTAAGTGCAAATATATACAGACCATGAAGTTACTATGGCTACATTAGACTTGTTCAGCTTCAGTGCCCAGAAGTATATGCATTATGCATAGGCTCCTAGTCCAGGGGTATTTGGTACTATGCATGCTCCGTTTAACAGGCTTCAGCATTACATGACACAATACAACACGAGATATTTCCTACTGTTCTGCCCATAAGTAAAAAATATATTCAATGAATGTTGGATCACAATAATACCTAACTCCTTCACGTTGAAATGGCATAAGCTTCGACTCAACATCAGTTGGAATCCTATCATACAAACCTTCACCAAAATAACAGAGGTTAGCATCTGGAGAAAGACTAAAGAAGTGCAACCGAAAGCCTAACACCAATGCACCAATGGCTAGGTTTGCACTTACTTTCATTTGAGATAGTACTGTTAAAGAAATATTTCACTTTTCCATATTTATCATGAATCCAAGTGAATGAGCAGATACTAAAGAAGGCTAGATATTGATCGTACAACAACGCCTAGAATAAAGTGGATGAAAAATTGTGTCCCTTTCAAACGGCATCTCAGAAACAAGTGAATGAAAAAAAAAATGTGTGTGGCGTTTCAGCACTGTTTCTGAAAAAATAGATACCTCGAAGATCTTTGGCAGCTAAAGCGGCAGCAAAAGCCCGTTGAACTAGTGGATCCAGTCTTTGAACCTGCTAGGAAAGTACATGGTATGGTTAGAATGGATAATTCAAGATGTCCGCACAGTTGGATCTTAAAAGGCTGTTCTTCATAACAGACACTGTAGGTAGGTCTTGCTTCAAGCCTTCAACCATATGGTCAATGGCACACAAAGGCTTATTTCCCTGGTACTTCTGTCAGTTGAGTTCCTTTGTTTCCAAAAACTGAAAATGCAAGCTTTACTTACTTCCTACTAACAACAAAAATACTGGACATGAATACCTACAAATCTTGACTTGGTAAGCCATAACAATTTTTCTTTAACAATCTTCGGAAAAAATTCTTATAGTTCATAGTTCATAGTTTTAAACCAGCAAGGTAACTGTTGTAAGAGTGATGCAGTAGAAAAGTAGGAACTGTGCAGTTAAACCCATTATGCAAGAAGGCAATAAAAAAATCATCAAAACGACATGGGGGACTATTACAAGAAACAACATTTCTTCAAAGTTCACATGTACAGAAGTACCTCAACAGCTAATCCAGGTACTTCACGAAGAACTTCCTCTGCTGTTGACAAAGATGTGGGAGGGAACATCCATACCCTAAAGATTTGAAAAATTAAGTACAAGAGAATCAGGAATAAGTTGTTAGTTTCACAGAAGGCATCAAGCTTGGCTGTGCTATAAAAATATCTCGCAATGCTGCCAACAGAATTAACGAACCTTTCTTTCCCACTCCAGCTAGCTCTTGGGATCTTGCGAAATGCATCCACAAGTTTCTGAGAGAGAACAGACGTAGCTAAATATATGGTTACAATATAATTCAGTGGCAACTGATTGAAGATTTGGTATGGGAGGAAATGCACCTGGTTATAAGGGAACTTCGCTGCAATCATACCACTGGAATGTAGGAAAAGATGCACAGATATCTTAGACGAACTTCCCTGACTATTATTCACTTCAATGACAATTGGAAGAAAAAAATGAGATAGGGATAGTTCATGTTAGAAAAAACAGGAAGTGCCAAGAATGTTGTATACCTGCGGTTGATTGACTAAGGCGGGAAGGTGAAAGTGGTTCTACCTGACATTAGGGAATGGTGAGGAATAGTTAAAGAATTTCATTTATCTCCAAGCTGGATGCTGGTAATATAAAACGAAATAGACAAATCTCTATAATAAGGCTGGTCCACAGGAGGGAAAATCAAAACAATTCATTCAGCAAACGAAACCATTGATAAACTACCCCAAAAAACGTGTATCTAGCATGCCACATTCACCAGCATTGTATGAAAAGCCATTGTGAGTGTTGTGTAGAGTTCAAAACAATATAGTTAAACTGGCATTCGGATTTATCTCATGTTTTGAATCTATGTCTGCATCCTTGTTTCCTCAGGTCAGAAAACATCAGCTTATTTTCAAATCTAAATTCTTTTGAGAACAAAATGGAGTAAAAAGGAACTGGAAATAAAAGAGAGCGAGAAGAGCTCCAAGTTGCCCTTAACAACGGTTCAAACACAAGTAATTCCATCGTTATGACCAAAACCAAGCTCCCTTCAACCATACGGGCGTGATTCAGGCAGTCCAACTGAACGGGACCTACCAAGTGCAGCTACGAGAAGTTCGGACACAGGAAGTTGGGGGCCTTAGCAATAACCGAATTCCCAAGTTGGAACCATAGTTAGGCTAGACAGTTCTTTATCAACAGACAGAACAGAATATCTTAAAACATTTCAGGCTCAAAAATTTGATGACGCCAGGCTCAGCTCCTGAATTGCTGAAATAATGCTATGCACAAAACGGTGAACGTATCTAGGTCCAAATTCGTCAGTCTTCCTACAGAAAGTCTGGTTTATCGCAACTTAAACTACAAACAATGAGAGGAAAAATGACCTAAAAAGCATGAGAAAGTTGACAAATGGTTTAAGCTAAAAGTCATTCCATTTTTCACATGGAGCAGGGCAAAAAGATTTGAGCTCAAAGAAACCAGTGTACAAATTATGCCATTCACGAAATGGCCAGCGTAGAAGTCATTGTCCAAATTCACGAGTCATCATTCTTCAGACAGAGAACTCGGCCCCGGGCGTATAAGAACTTTAAGCGTGTGACGGAGTTGACAAATTTAGAGCAGCCACTATCACATCTCAGACCATGTCAGCAATGCCACGAATCTTGGGCAAGACCACCTCAGCTTCTTGAAAATAAATCACTATAGGTAGCTAGGTAGAAGAAGGGAAGGGGTTTACTACCGTGATTCTGAATGCTAGTTTCCCCTATCTTTGGAGGGGAGTGCAAAGAATGATGAAATTTTAACCCGAAAAACATGAGAAATGTGACAAATTTACCAATGTACAGAAGCATTAGGCGGAACTCCCACCACATTTCGTACCATATCAGCAATGCCACAAATCTTGGGCAAAACCACGCCGGTGAACAATACAGCATTCACGAAATAGCCCGGAATTCCAAACTCATTGGACCGTCAGAGCAACAGATATTTCCAATTTCCCGTGTCGGCAGACCCAAACCCCAGCAGACGACCAACAGTAAACCCCACACAAAAAAACCGGGACAGCGGAAGAGCGGAGGAAACCCTAACCTTGCCAAATCGAGACTCGAGGGAGATCCGGGAGGCGGGGTGGTCGTTCCTGACGGGCGAAGAGGCCGTGGCCGCCGGCGAGACTGGGGCGCGGTGGGGGAGCGGGGAGGCAATAGGGGCGGTGGAGGCGGCGGAGGAGGAGGCCTTGCGCTCTGCGAGCACGCGGTAGGCGTCCTGCTCGAGCTTGTCGAACTGCTCCTCGGTTAGGCCCCAGTCGTCGTCGTCGAGGCTGTCCCAGCCGCCGGCACAGGCGCCGGCGCCGCCTCGGCTCGCCATTTTTACGCGGGCGTTTTGAGGGGGAATCTTGTTTGAGAAGGGAGAGGGGGGAACGGAGAAAGGGGGTGCTCAACGGCGGTGTTGTGGTAGTAGCAGCCCTTTTGTACACAGTGTGGTTTTTTTTTTTTAGAACACGGTACAACGCAGACGCTCACAAACACGTACGTACAAACACCCTTATGAACGCACGCACGCACACCCTACCCCTATGAGCACCTCCGAGGGACTGAGCCGGCATATCTTGAAGTTGACGAAGTCACCACTGGCGCCTCGTTGTTGACGGGCACGTCACCTACCACTGAAAGCATAGCGCCGGTTAAATCCTGGAATAAATCCAGGTAAATGCAAACACCCATGTCAAGTGTGGTTACTGGCTTCCTCGTGTTCGTTTTTGTCTTCAAAAATACGGTCTCTTTCTTAGGGAGTGTCTAAACATCATCTAGCTGAAAACACAATTCAGCATAAGTCAGATTTTGGCATAGGTACTCCTCATTTACTCATTCCATCCGAGCGCTTCATCCTCATTCAAATCAGTTTCCACTACAAAAAAAAAAACGACTCATTTAATGCATCGCTGTCAATTCAGTTCGGCTTTCTTCTCTAGTTTTTCCAGTCAATACATCACCAAACTCATTTAATTCGCGCCTCTATTAATGACATGGACTAAAAGAAGGGAAAACCCAAATATGCTACATCTGGATGTTTTTTGGGAATTACAAACGAACAACAAATGGATGGGCCTACTATTCCTTGCTAACTCTACCAACGACCACATCATCAGCATCTCTATTCTTCCTCCTCACGCGAAGCACCTTCTTCCCATCAGCGATGGCCACAGCATAGGAAACGAGACGAGGATCAGAAATCAGAGAAAAAAGAGAGATCCACAGGAATAAAAAGAGAGAGATCCACGGTGCAGGGGAATGAGAGAACCTGCATACTGAAGAAGGCAGATCCAGATGGGCAAACTTCTGGATCTCATCCACTCTATGTTGAGGTTCTTCACCCCCGGCACACCTTCTCCTCTACTTTCCAGTACCTCTATCTTCAGCATTGTTGATCTACAAATGAAGCCCCCTTTTAATTGTCTTTATCTCCATAGAAATAGTGGATTGTATTCTGAAACAACACAAAAACCATCATGCTTAAGAGAAGTAAAAGCCCCTAGCCAGGAATCTTATCACTCATGAGTAAAAAGATGAGTAAATTGAATTCTCCACTTGTTGCTTGCTTAGCAGACTACAAATAAGAAAACAAAAAATTGCAATGAACACCAAAAGCTGCCAGCGTCACAGTACTATGGCATGTGCAGATCAGCTGGACTCTTCTGTCCTTTTGTCGATGCAGAATGAGAAACGAGTAATACATGTATAACACATGCATTACAAATAAGAAGAAAAGACCTAACAAGGATACACTGTAAGTACATACAAGAATGCTCAAACATCTCAACACTAGCCTCATATGCATTTTGAATTCTGTACAAAAATCGTGAACACATAAATAAGGGATAATAAAACTCTAAATTCACGCATATCTCTTGTGTTGTAAATCTGAGATATAAGCTCGTGTGTGTCTAAAAGAAACCTGCACCATGATACGTCTCCGACGTATCGATAATTTCTTGTGTTCCATGCCACATTATTGATGTTATCTACATGTTTTATGCACACTTTATGTCATATTCGTGCATTTTCTGGAACTAACCTATTAACAAGATGCCGAAGTGCCAGTTCCTGTTTTCTGCTGTTTTTGGTTTCAGAAATCCTAGTAACGAAATATTCTCGGAATCGGACGAAGTCAACGCCAAAGATCTTAGAATCCCCGGAAGCATCCAGAACACACCAGAGAGGTCAGAGGGGGGCCACAGGCCCACCAAACTATAGGCTGGCGTGGCCAGAGGGGGGGTCGCGCCGCCCTATGGTGTGGGCCCCCCAGAAGCCCTCCTGCGCCGCCTCTTCGCCTATATAAAGCCTCCGTCGCGAAACCCCTGATGCGAAGAACCACGATACGGAAAACCTTCCAGAGCCGCCGCCATCGCGAAGCCAAGATCTGGGGGACAGGAGTCTCCGTTCCGGCACCTCGCCGGAGCGGGGAAGTGCCCCGGAAGGCTTCTCCATCGACACCGCTGCCATCTCCACCGCCATCTTCATCACCGCTGCTCTGCTCCCATGAGGAGGGAGTAGTTCTCCATCGAGGCTCGGGGCTGTACCGGTAGCTATGTGGTTAATCTCTCTCCCATGTACCTCAATACAATGATCTCATGAGCTGCTTTACATGATTGAGATTCATATGAGTTTTGTATCACTACTATCTATGTGCTACTCTAGCAAAGTTATTAAAGTAGTTCTATTCCTCCTGCACGTGTGTAAAGGTGACAGTGTGTGCACCGTGTTAGTACTTGGTTTATGCTATGATCATGATCTCTTGTAGATTGCGAAGTTAACTATTGCTATGATAATATTGATGTGATCTATTCCTCCTACATATGCATGAAGGTGACAGTGTGCATGCTATGCTAGTACTTGGTTTAGTCTTTAGATCTATCTTACACTAAAGGTTACTAAAATATGAGCATTATTGTGGAGCTTGTTAACTCCGGCATTGAGGGTTCGTGTAATCCTACGCAATGTGTTCATCATCCAACAAAAGTGTAGAGTATGCATTTATCTATTCATGTTATGTGATCAATGTTGAGAGTGTCCACTAGTGAAAGTGTAATCCCTAGGCCTTGTTCCTAAATACTGCTGAGTTACTATTGCTTGTTTCTTGTTTCTTGCGTTACTACTGCTGCAATACTACCACCATCAACTACACGCCCGACAAGCTAATTTACGGCACCGTTGCTACTTATTCATACCACCTGTATTTCACTATCTCTTCGCCGAACTAGTACACCTATTTGGTGTGTTGGGGACACAAGAGACTTCTTGCTTTGTGGTTGCGGGGTTGCATGAGAGGGATATCTTTAACCTCTTCCTCCACGAGATCGATAAACCTTGGGTAATCCACTTAAGGGAAACTTCTGCTGCTGTTCTACAAACCTCTGCTCTTGGAGGCCCAACACTGTCTACAAGAATAGAAGCTCCCGTAGACATCAAGCACTTTTCTGGCGCCGTTGCCGGGGAGGGAAGGTAAACGGCACTCACACATTGGCAAGTCCGGCAATTAAGCACTTTTCCTCCCTCGTCAACTACGCGCCAAGCTATTTTCTGGCGCCGTTGCCGGGGAGGAAAGGTAAAAGGCTCTCATACACCGGTCCCAGGTAAAGTACTTTTCTGGCGCCGTTGTGTGTGTGCTCGAAGCTACTTCGTTTAGATCCTGCAATTGCATCTTTTTGTTTCTTGTTTACACTAGTTTGGCATAATGGACAACAATGAGCTTCTTATTCTATTTCCTGATTTAAAACATGGATTGTTTGATGCGAAAATTAAAAAACCTATGAAATCTTATTTGCATGCTTGGTAGTAATATTAGTATGAACGCTTTGAACACCATTGTTGATAATAATATAGAAAGTTCTAAGCTTGGGGAAGCTGGTTTTCATGATCTTTTTAGTCCCCCAAGCATTGAGGAGAAAATTTTCTTTGATTATACTATGCCTCCTACACTTGATGAGAATAATAATGATAGCTACTTTGTTGAATTTGCTCCCACTACAACTAATAAAATTGATTATGCTTATGTGGAGAGTAATAATTTTATGCATGAGACTCATGATAAGAATGCTTTATGTGATAGTTATATTGTTGAGTTTGCTCATGATGCTACTGAAAGTTATTATGAGAGAGGAAAATATGGTTGTAGAAATTTTCATGTTACTAAAATGCCTCTCTATGTGCTGAAATTTTTGAAGCTACACTTGTTTTATCTCCCTATGCTTGTTACTTTGCTCTTCATGAACTTGTTTATTTACAAGATTCCTATGCATAGGAAGCATGTTAGACTTAAATTTGTTTTGAATTTGCCTCTTGATGCTCTCTTTTGCTTCAAATACTATCTCTTGCGAGTGCATCATTAAAGCTGCTTGAGCCCATCTTAATGGCTATAAAGAAAAGAACTTCTTGGGAGATAACCCATGTGTTATTTTGCTACAGTACTTTGTTTTATATTTGTGTCTTGGAAGTTGTTTACTACTGTAGCAACCTCTCCTTATCATGTTTTTGTGCCAAGTAAAGTCTCTATGGTAAAGTTGATGCTAGATTTGGATTGCTTGCTTGCGAAACAGCATTGTCATGTCTGTCACGAATCTGGGTCTAATTCTCTGCAGGTAACTCAGAAAATTATGCCAATTTACGTGAGTGATCCTCGGATATGTACGCAACTTTCATTAGTTTTGAGTTTTTCCATTTGAGCAAGTCTGGTGCCATTTTAAAATTCGTCTTTACGGACTGTTCTGTTTTTGACAGATTCTGCCTTTTATTTCGCATTGCTTCTTTCGCTGTGTTGGGTGGATTTCTTTGATCCATTAATGTCCAGTAGCTTTATGCAATGTCCAGAAGTGTTAAGAATGATTGTGTCACCTCTGAACATGTTAATATTTATTGTCCACTAACCCTCTAATGAGTTTGTTTCGAGTTTGGTGTGGAGGAAGTTTTCAAGGATCAAGAGAGGAGTATGATGTAATATGATCAAGGAGAGTGAAAGCTCTAAGCTTGGGGATGCCCCGGTGGTTCACCCCTGCATATTCTAAGAAGCCCCTTCTTCATCGACAACATTATCAGGTTCCTCCCCTGAAACTATATTTTTATTCCATCACATCTTATGTACTTTACTTGGAGCGTCTGTGTGCTTTTGTTTTTGTTTTTGTTTGAATAAATGCTTGTGTGGGAGAGAGACACGCTCCGCTGGTTCGTATGAACACATGTGTTCTTAGCTCATAATATTCATGGCGAAGTTTCCTCTTCGTTAAATTGTTATATGGTTGGAATTGGAAAATGATACATGTAGTAATTTGCTATAATGTCTTGGGTAATGTGATACTTGGCAATTGTTGTGTTCATGTTTAAGCTCTTGCATCATATGCTTTACACCCATTAATGAAGAAATACATAGAGCATGCTAAAATTTGGTTTGCATAATTGGTCTCTCTAAGGTCTAGATAATTTCTAGTAAGGTGTTTGAACAACAAGGAAGACGATGTATAGTCTTATAATCCTTGTAATATGTCTTTTATGTGAGTTTTGCTGTACTAGTTCATACTTGTGTTTGTTTCAAATAACCTTGCTAGCCTAAACCTTGTATCGAGAGGGAATACTTCTCATGCATCCAAATACTTGAGCCAACCACTATGCCATTTGTGTCCACCATACCTACCTACTACATGGTATTCCCTGCCATTCCAAAGTAAATTGTTTGAGTGCTACCTTTAAACAATTCAAAATTTATCACCTCTGATTTGTGTCAATGTTTTATAGCTCATGAGGAAGTATGTGGTGTTTATCTTTCAATCTTGTTGGGCAACTTTCACCAATGGACTAGTGGCTTCATCCGCTTATCCAATAATTTTGCAAAAAGAGCTGGCAATGGGATTCCCAGTCCCAAATTAATTAACAAAAATAGACACTCCTCCATGGTATGTGATTGTTGGACGGCACCCGAAGGATTCGGTTAGCCATGGCTTGTGTAAGCAAAGGTTGGGAGGAGTGTCATCATAATAAAACTAAAATAAAAAGGCACTCCTTCATGGTATGAGATTGTTGGCAGGCACCCGAGGATTCGGTTAGCCATGGTTTGTGAAAGAAAGGTTGGAAGGAGTGCCATCCAAAAATAAAATAAAATGGGAGCCGCTCTTTGAAGGTTTGTCTGGCAAGGGGGTTAGAGTACCCGCTACCATTCGTTGACAACAACATACACCTCTCAAAACTTTACTTTTATGCTCTCTTTATGTTTTCAAAATCAAAGCCCTAGCACAAATATAGCAATCGATGCTTTCCTCTTCGAAGGACCATTCTTTTACTTTTATTGTTGAGTCAGTTCACCTATTTCCCTCCACCTCAAGAAGCAAACACTTGTGTGAACTTTGCATTGATTCTTACATACTTGCTTATTGCATTTGTTATATTGCTTTGCATTGACAACTATCCATGAGATATACATGTTACAAGTTGAAAGCAACCGCTGAAACTTCATCTTCCATTATGTTGCTTCAATGCCTCTACTTTGAATTATTGCTTTATGAATTAACTCTTATGCAAGACTTATTGATGCTTGTCTTGAAATGCTATTCATGAAAAGTCTTTGCTATATGATTCACCTGTTTACTCATGTCATCACCATTGTTTTGATCGCTGCATCCACTACATATGTTTACAAATAGTATGATCAAGGTTATGATGGCATATCACTTCAGAAATTATCTTTGTTATCGTTTTACCCGCTCGGGACGAAGCGAACTAAGCTTAGGGATGCTGATACGTCTCCGACGTATCGATAATTTCTTGTGTTCCATGCCACATTATTGATGTTATCTACATGTTTTATGCACACTTTATGTCATATTCGTGCATTTTACGGAACTAACCTATTAACAAGATGCCGAAGTGCCGGTTCTCGTTTTCTGCTGTTTTTGGTTTCGAAATCCTAGTAACGAAATATTCTCGGAATCGGACGAAATCAACGCCAAAGATCTTAGAATCCCCGGAAGCATCCGGAACACACCGGAGAGGTCGGAGGGGGCCACAGGCCCGCCAAACTATAGGCCGGCGCGGCCGAGAGGGGGCCGCGCCGCCCTATGGTGTGGGCCCCCGAAGCCCTCTCGCGCGGCCTCTTCGCCTATATAAAGCCTCCGTCGCGAAACCCACGATGCGAAGAACCACGATACGGAAAACCTTCCGGAGCCGCCGCCATCGCGAAGCCAAGATGCGGGGGACAGGAGTCTCCGTTCCGGCACCCTGCCGGAGCGGGGAAGTGCCCCGGAAGGCTTCTCCATCGACACCGCTGCCATCTCCACCGCCATCTTCATCACCGCTCGTCGCTCCCATGAGGAGGGAGTAGTTCTCCATCGAGGCTCGGGGCTGTACCGGTAGCTATGTGGTTAATCTCTCTCCCATGTACCTCAATACAATGATCTCATGAGTCGCTTTACATGATTGAGATTCATATGAGTTTTGTATCACTACTATCTATGTGCTACTCTAGCAAAGTTATTAAAGTAGTTCTATTCCTTCGCACGTGTGTAAAGGTGACGAGTGTGTGCACCGTGTTAGTACTTGGTTTATGCTATGATCATGATCTCTTGTAGATTGCGAAGTTAACTATTGCTATGATAATATTGATGTGATCTATTCCTCCTACATATGCATGAAGGTGACGAGTGTGCATGCTATGCTAGTACTTGGTTTAGTCTTTTGATCTATCTTACACTAAAGGTTACTAAAATATGAGCATTATTGTGGAGCTTGTTAACTCCGGCATTGAGGGTTCGTGTAATCCTACGCAATGTGTTCATCATCCAACAAAAGTGTAGAGTATGCATTTATCTATTACTGTTATGTGATCAATGTTGAGAGTGTCCACTAGTGAAAGTGTAATCCCTAGGCCTTGTTCCTAAATACTGCTCGAGTTACTATTGCTTGTTTCTTCGTTTCATTGCGTTACTACTGTCGCAATACTACCACCATCAACTACACGCCGACAAGCTAATTTACGGCACCGTTGCTACTTATTCATACCACCTGTATTTCACTATCTCTTCGCCGAACTAGTACACCTATTTGGTGTGTTGGGGACACAAGAGACTTCTTGCTTTGTGGTTGCAGGGTTGCATGAGAGGGATATCTTTAACCTCTTCCTCCCTGAGATCGATAAACCTTGGGTAATCCACTTAAGGGAAACTTGCTGCTGTTCTACAAACCTCTGCTCTTGGAGGCCCAACACTGTCTACAAGAATAGAAGCTCCCGTAGACATCACACCACAATGAAAGTGAGATCGGTACAACAAACTTTGAGTTTAGAACCGGGCTCCAGGGTAGCAACTGCAGAATGCAGACACAATGTTAGCAGTGGCGGAGCCAGAACTCCAACCTTGTGTAGTCAATTTAAATCTGTGTAGTCAAATATATGTATTTATGTAAATTTTTAGAAAATTTCTACATAATTTTTCTTTGTATAGTTGAAAAACTGTGTAGTCAAGTGACTACACAGCTAGTGTGTGGCTCCGCCACTGAATGTTAGTGACTAACCTCTCCCCCCTGTGGCCGCTAATCATAAGAAGAAGAATTGAAAGAAAGAGACTCTTAGATCAAATTACTGATAGGAATGAGCTACAAAAATGAGAAAAAGATCAAACTAAAGAGGGGATTATAATAAAATGAGCTTTTTGTTCACAATATGGTAGCAAGCAGCAGGTTCTTTCTGATGGTTGTAGTTGCATACCTGGTTAGAAAATTAATTTCGATGCACTATTGTTCAAGTTTTACTTCCCCCACAGAAGCACTTAACAACTACAACTCACTAGAAGGTGAATCAACATGAGCATTGACAACATACAGTTAGGAAAAATGCTACACCATTACATGTAAGGCTGATAACACCCCCCGCCACTAGGCCCTAACCGGCCTTATTTTTCTAGTGCATTGAAAACAACTAGATGAAAACTAGAAACTGAGGAACACAATGAGTGTAACTAAGTGATAAGATAATGAAGCAACTAGATGTATAAGGTCTCCCCTTTGTATGCCAATGCCATTTTGTAGGCATAATTGAAGAAAAAGACCGAAGTAGTAGACAGCTGAGAGAAAATAAAGAGCAGGAGAGAGCAGTCTTGATAGTATAATCCAAGAATCGGGATATGCTTAGATAGTACAAAAATAGTTCCAGACAGGAAGACATAACACATCACAAAAAAATTATGCACATGCAACCGTTCTGTTTTCTCCATCTCCGTCACTGCTTCTCCGGCTTGCCGTAACTGCAGTTCATGGATCGGTGAGCTTTACTTAATTTTGAATGTGAAAAATGAGCAAACAAAACTTAGAAGAAATTACTGAAAGCCGAAATGAGAAAATTAAAATGAGCTAGATGTTGACCCATGTTGTACATTTTGCAGTTGGAGCTAACACTTCTCCCTCTGTGGAAAGCAGCAGTAGTCAGATTAAGCGTGTGGGGTGAAAAAGTATCGTTTCTGCTTCAATGATCTGCTAGGCTCAAAATTATTTGGCTATCGTGTTTCCTTACACCGTTTTGGCTCTTGAGTGGGCAGGAATTAAGTTAGGGTCAGGTACTTTGTATCTTAGAAATACGATCTACCATGAAACTGTAACTTGCAAAACTAATACCGCCTAGAAAGCTGGATCTTTTGTGGGTTAATTACTGGGACTGATGTCGGCCAACAAAACTGTAACAGAGAGGAATTGAAGAAAATACTGAGCTAATAATGAAGACTATGAAAATGAGGTGAGCTAATGAAAGACTAAAACTGAAAAATAAGAGACTGAGGAATGAGAGAAGGTCCTATGCATGGACTGAGAAACAAGATTAAGAGACTGAAGAAACTAAGAAAAAGAGAAATAAGAATGAATTAAACAAACACAGAAAGGACCTAACCAGAGACTGAACAAAGTAAAATGAAGAACTGAGACAGAGAGGAACTGAAGAAAAGACTGAGAAAATAATAATAAAACTGAGAACAAGTGATAGAGACAGAGAATGATAAGACTGAGATAATGAAGAGAAACTGAAGAAATTAATAACAAATTAAACTGAGGAATGAGAAAATAATGAAGAACTAAATATTAAGAAAAAAATGAAACCTAAGACCTGAGACCTAAGAACTGAGAAAAATGAGATAAATTATAGGACTAAGTGACAAAGATAAGGAAAATGAGAGAAGAGGAATGAGAGAATTAAGAGAAAATAAAATAAAATTATTTAAATGATACCGATAATGAGATCAGCAGAGTTCTTCACGTATGTAATTTTTGCTAATTTACCAAAAAATATTCCCATGCATATTTCAGGGATATGCTCACAAGGATATGCATCATCAATTGATATCCAAGATGAGTTCTTCACACAAGTAGGTGATAACAGAAAAAATGGAGATTCATACGAGTATACAATTAGCTAATGATCGGATTGCAGGAAGGATTCGCATACACTGGTTTGCTTCTTGGTGCTATAAATGATACTGCAACATATCAAAAGGACTACGCACAGGTAATTTTTAACCTATTATTTTTGTAAAACATATTTGCTGAAAAAAACCAAATGAAACAAAAGTCTACTGACCAAAATATATCGTTTATAAAATATGCAGGTACCAGCTCATGCTTTACTTCATATAGATGGAAAAACAGATGATGACAATCAAGGTTCATGTACTACATCTCTTCAACAAGAAAAAGACAATTCATGGGACCTAAGCATGTTTTACGACATGCAGCTAGACCAGGACATTCTCTTGATTATTAAGAACATTTTTCATTATTTAATATAGTTTTCATACATTAACAAAGTGCTGACCAATAAAAAATGATAACATGCATGCAGGTTACTAGATCTGAGGGTGTGGAACAAGGACATCAAATAAGTAAAAGAAATGCAATGGCTAAATCAGAGAACAACACAAGTTCTGGAGAATACCATGATGGCCCGTCCACGAGCACAACCAATGGAAATGCCAGCCCAAGTGATGTCACTGCAGAAGGGCGGAAGGAGATTACTGAAGATGATATAAAAATATTTCTAGCAAATGAGAAGTTAACTGCTGAGGGGGTTCAAAACGAAGAGAATTCAAACAATGAGAGTGACAGCCAGTTGAAACCTAAGGTTGGAATGCAGTTTGAAACAAGAGAGGAGGTTCAAAAGTTCTTCAACCTGTATGCTTACAATGTTGGCTTCTCAGTCAGCTGTGTTTCATCTTACCATACTGCAAGCAAACGAAGAAACAATGAGGTAATAAGATTTACTATGAAATGTAACAAGTATGGAAAAAACACAGAAGTAGAAAATGAGCAGATTGTAGCACAAATACAAAGCACGGTAATAGCTAAGACATATTGCAAAGTAGAAATGGTGGTGAGTGAAAGAAACGGCTTGTGGCGAATCACAACTCTACACCTTTTGCACAACCATGAACTATGCCCGCAGAGCAGATTCTGCAGGTCACATATATACATGTCTCAAGCTGAACAAGAGATGATACAAACTATGAAACATTGCAATTTGCCTACTCGGGACATGTTTGCAGTGTTGACGTTTATAAGAGGCATGGCACAACTACCATACAACGAAAGAAAGGTCAGCAACTACAGCACCATCATAAACAGGGAGGTGACAATGTCCTATATAATTTTAAAACTTCAATATAAAAATAACGAAAGCAATAAGAATCATAAAAAGAAAAGAAGCCAAGAAAAAATATGAGAAATTCCAAAAAGGGAAGAGTAATAACTCCTAGATCATCACTAGACGAGCTGAGTTCATCATGACAGTCAGCATTTGATGAAAGATAATCAGACACATCACCCAAATGAGAATAAACACGATGCCCATTCCCACAAAGCATATGCCAGTTGTCGCTGATACGATGCCTACATACAAAACACAAGCACCCATGAGCACATAAAAAACATAAAACACAGTAAAATGACTAGATTCTAAAAAGAAGCAGGAATGAGTGCAATTAAATAAAAATATTTAGCACTTCATATGAAAAAACAGAAACAAAAAAAAACCCTTAAAACATAAAATGAGCCAAAAGTTAATAGCCAAAGTTGCACTATCCTATAAGTTAAAAAAGAATGTCATAATGATTGACGGAGGGTGATAACCAAAGTTGCGCTGTCCTACAATTTAACATCTAGAACACAAAAACCATAGATTCTACAAGAGAGCAAAAGACAGAACAAGAATTGTAGATTATATCTATTGTGGACCACAGTGTGGAGTTGCAATTGAAAATCGAAAGTCCTTTACATAAAGCCAAAACGACCTATAATCCTTATTATATATTCAAAATAAGAACAAAACGCCTAGCTAAAGCAGATTCTACTAGTACAATGAAACAAAGTAATACTTTGCATACGCCAAACCATGTATATTATGTTAGCTCCGATTTCCCCTTGATGTACAGAAAACATTACTTGCCATAGACAATCCGCATAGCTGCAGAATGGCATTACAAACAAAAGAAAAAGGCATGCAGAATATTATGAAAAACATCCAAAGCACGGGCACTCAATACAGTCAATGAAAAGATGTTTTAGAGGGAAAGAAGAATCTGAAAATCACCTAATTATTGACCATCTTATACAGCAACAGCACCAGCCACCTCGCTAGTACCGAAACTGCTATCATTCAGTCCATGCACCTTGACACTAACATAAATACCACTAACAGGAACAACAAAAGTATAAACATTAGGTCTATTCAGACTATTGAAGAAAACTATAAGAAAATTCAATTTAATGACAATAAACAAGATGTCACCGCAAACCCAACGCTCTCTACACACAAATAGATTACAAACTAAAATGAAGCCATACATAGGCTAACACCTTATCTAATGCTATGATTTATATAAAATGATTTATGGCCTAAGAAAAATGGAAGAACGCTGAAGCATGATTATGAGAAATGATTCTATGCTAGTGGTAATCCGTAATTAGGCTTGTATTAGTATGCGTCGATTGGACGGCCAGCACGCAAGGGAGAAGCGTGCGCGCACGCTCGGCAGCAGACACGGGCACGCGGAATCATGTGAGGCACGCACCGAGAAAACGTGTGCCTCGTGGTAGGCAGACAGAGATCTCAGCTATCAAGAAATAATGCTAACCAGCGTCAGAGATTAGATGCAAGTAGGATATTCGTCATCTGAGAACCATGGGTACATGAAAATTTTGAATGAAGATCTACATAGGAGCCACCAACAGACGCATACACGTGAATCAAAATGAAATTGACTAACAAAATAAGGGGAAGAACACTGAAGCATGATTATGAGAAATGGTGCTATGCTAGTAGTAATCCATAATTAGGCTTGTATCATTCAGCTGTTACTCCACCATCGGGAGTAGAAGATCTGCATAGGAGCCACCAATAGACGCACACAAGTGAACCAAAATGAAATTGACTAACAAAATAAGTGGAAAACAACATCTATCTGAATCGCAAAAGAACAAAATAACATCTATATCATGGGGGACGCACACACGAGAATATCATCACATCAAAACAAGCCAAAATCCATGTATAAGCGTTCACCCTTTCAGCGAAGAACAACAAAATATACACCAGATCTACAAGTTTCTGATGCGAAAACAAACAGGCAGGGGCGCGCGGGCACAACCACAAAGAAACATACCAATCATGCCGGCGACGAAGGCTCCTACCGCCCCCTCGAAACGATGGTTTCTCGTTCAAAGCTTCTCCATGGAGGAAACCACCTCCTCTGCCTCCACGCACACCCATCCTTCCGCAACAAAATATAGTAGGAGAAACACAGGGAGGAGAAACGACCGGAATCCTCCCAGCACGCCGCGGCGGAACCAGGCCCTCCGCCCCGTACGAGTCTACCACCACCTCGACTCCGCCTCTCGTCCCCAAATTTCTCTCCGCTGAGGCCGCGACAGAGGAAAGGATGGGGAAAGTGGAGCTAACTACAGACAAGAGAGCACGAACCCCGAAATTCAAAATGAAGGGACTAAAAAATAAACCGGACAACAAACAAGAAAACCGGAAAGTAACAGCGCGTGGGGGATGATCGGACTTGCGTCAAGATATGTGCGAGAGATGAAAGCAACGGACAGCAATGTGACTTGGAACGAATTGTGTTTTCAGCTAGCTGAAAAATAGGAAATGTGCTTTTTTAACAACAAAGCCGGTCGCTTTGATTCAACGGATTCCAAAACATAGAAATAGAATAATAACATGTGATTCTTATGTCACACATCTATTGAATCCTAGGGTATAGTGTAGTGTTTACGATGTTGGATTTATAGCATAGAGAAAACAGGTGATTTTTTTCCTGAAAGATTGAGTGGATGCAAAAAAAAAATCTTAAAATGTAATGAAAACAAATACTCCCTCCGTCCATTAATAGATGTCCAGTGGTTCGTCTAAATTTGGATGTATCTATGCCTAAAAAAAGTCTAGATACATTCGAATTTAGATAAATTTTTAACATCTAAAAATGGACAGAGGTAGTACTTAAGAACAGATTCTATAGAACAAAATCAAACCACTCACATGGTAAACTTGCTATGATTTCCAATCTTCAAAAAAAAAACAAGATCATGATTCTTTGGAAACTATCTTAGTGGAGTGTTGATTTTGCTGAACTCTTGTGTTGTATAGTTTGAACCTCCAAAAAACTCCGCAATTAAGTAAACTCACGAAAATCCTCGTGTAAAGACACAATGTATTATTTCCTCCGTTTTAGAATAAGTGTTGCATCTTCTTAGATATAGATGTATCTACACATTAAAAAATATGTAGATACATATGTATCTATACAAAGCTACGACACTTATTTAAAACGGGTAGTACAAAACTAGTACGTGTTTTGAATGTGAACCCAGAGGGTTAAATCAATGACAACTTTGGATTATCGTGTAGGAGATAATGAAGTATGCCATATCTAGAAATCTAAAGTGCCAGCATCACAAATGGTGCACTAGGAAGAGTGAGTTTGATTCTTGGCTCTCTCTTGACTAAAAGTAGTGTCACTCTAGCCGCTTGATGGTGTACTTAAATGAATGGTAGGGACTGAGAGGTAGTTAAATGGTTGTTCACAACAATTGGATGGGTGTTTAGAAAATTAGGTAACATTGATCCACAAGAGTCAAGTTCTTTGACCATGACCATTGGATGGATGTTCTGAAAATTAGATAACACTGATCCACAAGAGTAAATTCTTTGACCATGACCATTGAATGGGGAATTATGAAACTGGGTAAAGAATTTTCATGGCTCAGATTGCAAGTATTGCAGACTAATTTGTATTTTTATGCCATGTACCGCAATATAAATTTTTGACCGTCTCTAACATTTAATCTGCATGATGCTTAAATGCTTTATTTTTCTTTATTTAGATATCTAATATTTATGTACACCCTATGTAATCCATATGATGTAAACTTTACGAATCTGAAATTTTGAAATAAACGGTTGTGTGTATCGATTGATGCATATCTCGGCTTCGCTTCCCATTTTGAAAAAAAAAAACACAAAGTCGGCAACTAGCATTCCCATCTATCAGAGGGAAAAGAGAATTGGCAACTAGCTTGTTCCCCATGATGCTGAAATTCCAACTCGGCTCTCGAGCTCCCCAGCACCCAGGTGAATTCCAAGAAATAGGCAAAAGTTTTATTTTTTATATATTTTGGAGCAATAAACATGTTCACGTGCAATTTTTCAAGGTGAAACGATATCTATGGTGCTCTGCAGAAATTTTTGAGAAACAAAATAGGTGCTCTAACAAAGGTTTTAAAAATGGTAGTTTAGAGCAACAACAAAAATACGAGAATGTTTGTTGCCAAAAAAAACTTTAGTTTTGTATGAAATTTTCAAACATGTGTGTTGCCAAAAAAAAAACAGAAACACCATTCCTTTATGAAATCTGCAACGTACACAAAACACTTGAACATGTTTGTTTCCAAAAAAGTTTTGATATTTTTTGAAACATTTTGCAATTTGTGTTTGAATTTTCTGCTCATGCAGGTTCAGATGAACTCTGGGCCAAAAACTCCGCTCTTTCCTATCTAGACCACTTGTTAGTTCCAGTGATCTGGTATCTCAATAAACCCGCCAATATGCAAACAATGGATGCCATATCAGAGACATAGAGTAAACAATTCATGCACATTTCGCAAAAAAAATAGCACATCAACTGCTTGTTGGTTTTTTTTTTTGTGGGTGCTCATCAAGCATGCGGCTGGATAATGCACATCCATTGTTAAGTGGACTGATTTTCGTCTTACTAAGCAGAGATACACAAATAACAATATAGGTAGTGTTTATTCATCTTATTAAGCAGAGACGATACACAAATCACAACAGGTTTGTTTTATTGACGGAGGAGAGGACACAACACACAGCTGATAGGCAAGCGATAACAACATTTCTCGAGAGAGAGAATAGGCAAGCAATAACGCGGACGACGACATATTGTCGGCACGCACAATACGATGACTCTGCTCATCTCATCTGAGCTTTATTTTTGGCGGAGTATATGTATCTTCATGTCGTCGTCCAGAGCTTGGACCGATCAGTACTTCTTGCAGGGTCCCCCGCAGGTGCCGTCGACGGTGGCCTTCATGTCAGCGCACCTGAACGTCTGGGGGTTAGTCGTCACCACGCGGCACGCCGAGCAGCCAGTGGGGCACTGGGGGTGGGGGTCGTCGCAGACGTCGACGCCGGAGAAGGACCTGCAGTTGTCGCAGCAGGGCGGGAAGTAGTCGGCTGCACGCATGACAATGGCACCATCACATCAGTTCGTCGCTCAAGCTTAAGAACTCTCACTAGCATATGAAGAACTTGGTTCAGGAACAGATAGTATGAATAAGGCGACGTTACCGTTGACGTGTGAGAGGATCCCCATGACCAGGACGGCCTGGAGAACGAGGATCGCCACGAGCTTGGTGTTCTTCATCGTTGCCTCGAAGCTTTTCGAGTGAGCAAAGCTCTCTGTGTTGTCCTGTCTAGCTGGGGAATGCTTTATGTTGTAGTAGTTTGTTGATGGCCAAAGGGGCTAGCAGCTCTCTCTATATATAGGAGTCGATTCGGCAACTTGATTGGCAAATCTGCCACAGTTGAGAGGCTGCGATCGGGTTGGTGGGGAGATAATGATGTTTGACTACTGCTGGCTTGGAAATTTAGACTTGTATACTCTTGTTCCTTTTTTTCTTCACATGCGGCTTGGATTGTTTGACAGGCATCTCTCATGTCCAGCACACAACAGCACACGGGCGTACGAATTTGGATCTTGACAACAAATATAAGTTGTCGAAATCAGTGGGTAGGATATGCTCTGATGTGGAGGAAGAGTACATCTTTCGAACTCCGCGCCACGGGATTCACACTACTAAACCACATGAGACGCATAACTGATCGAAGACGGTCCCTTTAGCATTTGGTTGCATCACAATTTCACATCAACAGTCCACTCACATGAATGCAGAAGCTAACACTGGCTGGATACATAAATAACTAGTACAAGTAAAGTATTTTAACCTCATGGAAGATGAGCACTATTGTCATTAAAGTGCTGACAAGTTAATCGACAATCCTGAATCCTCTGAAATTATCTCCGTAACTGAAGGGCAGAAAGGTAAGAGCAACTCTACCATATCATCTAAAAGGGACTATTCCCTACAAAACTGCCAATTTAAAGGCTCAAAACTCACTCTAGCAGAAAAGTTTCTTCTAAAAGCCCCCACTCCAGCACTGTGAGTGATCAGGGTCCACCGAAGAGATCGAGGTTAAGCACCTCGTCCTCTTTCGAAGAATGAGACGATAGGATGAGTGCAGGCAGGGGTCAGCGGAGCGGAGGAAGCTCATTGGCATCAGAGAGAAGCTCAACGAGTTGATGAATGCAAGCAAGGGTATAGGGATAGCGGCTGAAGTTTTGCAAATGAATTAAGTTGGAATTGGCCGAGAAGAGGCAACCAGAAAAGTCTGAATGCTATTAAACTTGTGATTTTGACCATGGAAAGTCTGAATTATATTGATGCAAAACTATAGTTGTAGCATAGTTTATATACACAAATATGTAAGATACAGAGAGTTCTTTTTTCAAATCAGTGTTTTTTTTCTTCACTGGCGGCTTGGATTGTTTGACAGGCATCTCTTTCAGGTCCAGCACACATCAGCACACGTGCGTACCGATTTGGATCTTGACAACAAATACTCCGTATAAGTTGTTCAAATCAGTGGTCGGATATGCTCTGCTGTGGAGAGTACATCTTTCGAACTCGGCGCCACGGATTCACACTACTAAACCATATAATGAGACCCACAACGGATCGAAGACGGTTCCTTGGCTTTTGGTTAGAGCAGGTCTAACAGACCCCTTAAAAGCCCCAACCCCGTAAAATAACCGCCGATATACGGGGTAGAGCTCTACCCGGCCGTCTAGCAGACCCCGTAAATCAGCTCCCGGTATCGAATTTTTACAGTTTTGGGTACGGGCGGCTCCTCGCCCCTTACAAGTACGGGGTGGGAGGCTGAATACGAGGCGAACCCCCTAGTCGTGGCGGGCTGAATTTTCGGAAATCAAGCGTTCATCGCGTCGCTCGCGGCCGGGGCGGCGTCGCGCGACGGGGCCGTGGCGGCCGGAGGCCGGTGCATGGCATGGCGCGATGAGCAGCAGCAGGCCGTGGCGGGCGGGGCGGCCGGAGGCCCGGGCGTCGCGGGGCGGCCGAGGCGTCGCGAGGCCGGAGCGAGGCGGGGCCGGGGCGTCGCGGGGCGGCCGGAGCGGGCCGGAGCGTGGCGGGCGGGGCCGGGCGTCGCGGGGGCGGCCGGAGCGGGAGACGAGGCGGCCGGGCCGTGGCGAGGCGTGGCGGGCGAGGCGGCCAGGCCATGGCGGGCGAGGGCGGCCGGCGGCGTGCGCGGGCGGGGCGGCCGGAGCGGAGACGCGATTTGGCCATGGCTGCGAGTGCCCACGTGTGGAAGAAGAAGAGAAGGAAGATGAGGAAAGAAAAGAAATTAATTTGGCATATTCTTGGAATATGCTTTTTTACCGTTTAGGGATACGAGGTCATAGCTAGCCGTCGAAGTTTTGGCCGGCGAAAACTGGATACAGGGCCCTCTACTCGCGTTTTAAGGGGCGAAAAAATACGGGGCCTGTTAGACATGCTCTTACATCACAATTTTCACATCAAAAGTCCACTGGAAGGAATTTAGAAGCCAACACTGGATGGATACATCAATAACTAAGTTAACCACGAGTGAAGTATTTTAATTTCGAGGAAGATGAGCACCATTGTGATTAAAAGGTAGACAAGTTAATGGGCAATCCTCTGAAAGTACCACCAAGCTATCTGCGATACGCAGGGTTGAAAGGTAAGAAGAACACTACCATGCCATCTAAAAGGGCACATTCCCTATAAAAGCTGCCAATATGAAGGACGGGTGGCAGAAAACTCACTCTAGCAGAAAAGCTTCATCTAAAAGTCCCCACTCGAGCACAGTGAGAAGTGGAAGGAGCTACTCGGCCTACTCCTGCTGCGGAAGATTAGTTGGAAATTGGCTGGCTTTGGCCGCCGAATGGAACCAACTACCTGAAATTTTTCTCGCGCCAACAATGCAGCAAACTGAATAGTTCGGCCCAAAATCCACGTATATGTAACATTTGGCGAAGCGATGAGGGTTTTCTGCAAAAAAAGTTGGGCTCAAGCATTTTTGCCGTATCTTTTTGGCTCGGTACCGCATGTTGGCGGTTATCTTCTACTTTCCAACCGGATGCGGTATCTGATATAGATGATCTACAGGGCAACCCAAACACAGGAGGAGGAGGTTCGGGGGGCAACGCATGCAAGGCATGATGATCTTTGGAGACCGGCTATGTTGCTTTTTATTTGCTCATGTTTGTTCATGCACTTGTTCTATGTCTGGTCATGCATTTGGATCTCAAAATACGTTTAATTTTGAACATTTGAAATATCATTTGAATTTGAAGGCAAATATAATTGTTGCTCTTAGATTGATTTGATCCCGCGTTGGGATTATATAGTACAAGAAGATTTAGCTGCTAAGGCAAATAGATTACAAATAAGGTAGGACTCTTTGAGTCGGTTTGCTCTAGACGTGTCCTAACCATACAAGTCTAACACCCCCCGCAGTCGGAGCGGGAGCACCGCGGACGTTCAGGCTGGAGCGGAACTCGGTGAAGATAGTCGATGGCAACCCTTTGATGAAGATATCAGCATACTGCGAGGATGTGGGAACATGGAGAACACGGACATCACCAAAGGCTACACGCTCTCGAACAAAATGAAGAACAATCTCCACATGCTTAGTGCGTTGATGTTGAACTGGATTCGTCGAAAGGTAGACGGCGGAGATGTTGTCGCAGTAGACCACAGTGGCTCGCTGAAGTGGGCGACGGAGCTCGGAAAGGAGCTGGCGTAACCAACATGCTTCAGCGACTGCATTAGCGACTCCACGATATTCTGCCTCCACGCTCGATCGGGAGACAGTTTGTTGGCGCTTAGATGACCAAGAGATCAGATTGTCGCCAAGAAAAACCCCATACCTAGAAGTCGACTTGCGAGTGTCGGGGCATCCAGCCCAATCGGCATCAGTATAAGCAGTAAGTGATGTTGGTGACGAGTGATGTAGCTGCAGGCCATAGTGGACGGTGCCGCGAATGTACCGAAGAATCCGCTTGACCGCATTAAGATGCGGCTCACGTGGGTCGTGCATGTACAAGCAGACCTGCTGAACGGCATAGGCGACGTCCGGGCGGGTGAAGGATCAGATTGTTATTATATTATACAATGTTCATATTGCAAATTTTGTATTTTATTGATGCGAATTGAGAATAATAGTATAGTTTGTATACACACATCTCACTGAAGAAATCATCCCCTAAAATGATGCAACGTGAGAAATAGAGAACTTATTTTGAAGGATGCGGCTTTAGAGGATCCCAAAAAGTTGTAGTCACAACATCCCCTAAAATGGTTATAGAGAATCATCTAAAAGAAGAATGATGCAACTCTCCTAAAATGCAAAGACCAGATTCAAACCCGGCTTGGCGTTTGAATTTAAAATTTTGAAATATGCATTCGAAATGTTACTATATTATTGATGTTGACACTGTGTAGTTTGAATTATAATTATGAAAAACTAGAGTTGTGGGATAATTTAATACACATATATGTGAGAAATATAGAATTTATTCTAGAGGATACAATATTACAGGATGCGGAAAAGTTGCAGCCACAACATCTTATAAAATGGTTTTAGAGAATCATCTAATCCTCTAAAAATAATGATGCAACTCTCCTAAGATTTCAAGTACAAGAATTCGAACTCGAGTAGGCGGAAGGCATCAGGCCAACGGTAAGCAGAACTCTTGTGATGGAAAGGTGGAACAAGCATTCACAACACTGATACACGCGCACTATCACTGAAGAAACACAGATTCCAGTAGAACAGAGAATGTGAAGTCTACACATTAGAGATACTAGGAAACATACCCGTGCGTTGCACGGGAGCGTTACAACTATTCCAAACAAAATCATGTGCAGTATTTGAAAATGAAAATTGTACAACTTAAATATTTTATTAGACCATCTCCAACGGCAGCTGTATTTCACCGCGTGTGAGAAATAACCGCCAGTTTACCACGGGCGAGGGCTATTCGCACGCTCCAGCAGAGGCGAGAAATGCGCGCGATGAGAATTATTTTTCGCGGGCGAGAAAAGGTTGCATCACGCGAAACTTCCAGTGTGCTCTCGCGCGCTCTATACAAGCGACGTGGGCGACACGACAACCGCGCGGAAATCCCCCCCGCACGCCACGTCTTTTCGCCTCCGCCACGCGTCTGCACGCCACCACCATCGCGCCGAGTGGGCTCTCCCGGCTTCCGCGGTGTCCGCGACCGCGAAAACGGCACCTTCACGCCGAGATCCGTGCGGGAGGCTACCGCGTGCCGCTCGGAAGCTGGCCGAGCGTGCACCAGGTGGCGCGAGCATACGATGATGCGGCATGGCGCTTATGCCGGCCCCTCCGCGACATAAACTTCGATGACGTTTCATGTCGCGAGGAGGTGGAAATGTTCGCCAGCGAGCCACGGCTCCTGATACGCGAGTAGCGCCGCCTCGTCGGCACCGAGGAGAGCGAGCGTGCCATGCAAGCCTAGAAGACGGCTTTCCCCGAGGAAGTTATCGCGGACGCCAAGTTTTGGGCCCAGAAGAAGGCCAAGCACTAAATTAGTTTATTAAAGCTTTTTTTCAAAAAATCCATCTATCTATTTATAATCATCAATAGCAGTACAAGAAAACCTAAAAGTAATAACAATTATAAAACCGAAGTGTAGACAACGATTTCTCCCGTGAATTTTTCCTTCCACGAGGCTCTCTTTTTGATTGTGGCTTGGCTCTCTATCCCTTCCTCTCTCATCGTGTCTAGTTTTCGGAGGCGGCTCCATGGTAATCTTGCGTATAAGTTGGCTGGGCAAAGTAAAAGGGAGCGAGGTGGGACTATCTAAACACAAAAATCCAAACGTATTATGTAGCTACGGTACATTTTACATGGCCCGGATGGTGTGGTTCGACATGGCCCAGGGACAGTTCCGTGCTGGTGCGGCCCACATCAAGCGACCGAGCGATCGACCACTGCCTCGCGAGTAGGCCATTCATTGCCTTGTTTGCCAATTCCTGTAAATCCAAGGGTTTTTGTGCAAAACAGACGAACAGATAAGATGATTGAGGTCAATTGACCTTCTCTCGTGTGGTTCCTGGTCGGGGGATTTCCCCATTTGAGCGTTGCCGCGAGCGATGGCGGAGGGCCGCCACAGGAAGGGTGCCGCGCAGGTGGGCGCTTGCCACCAAGATCAGGCCGCGTTGGATTCCGCCGGGAGAGGCCACACACGCAGGCAGGCGCTGCCGCGGGAGCTCCAGGTCGCGGCGCAGCCGCGCCGCTCCATCCGTTCGGAAATAAGTCTGTGTCTAGACGCATTTCAGTGTACTGTGTACAACTCTCCTAAGATTTCAAGTACAAGGTTTCGAACTCGAGTAGGCTGAAGGCATCAGGCGAAATGCATCTAGACACAGACTTATTTCGGTGTCTAGATACATATCGTTTATTTCCAAACCGAGGTTGTATTATTAAGCGGTACATCACTGGACCTAAATTTCAATACTTCGCCCTCTAACAACATCACATTGTACTATCATATTGGGTTTAGTGCATAAATGAAAGGTAAATTGCTGACAAATTTTCCACCCTAGCCTCCAAATTTGATACACAGAACAAACTCTGATATTCAGAAGAGCAATGTGCATGTGACTGAGTAAAAACTCTGTACTTATAGTTGGCCAAAAGGAGCTTAATGCAAATGGTGCCACAAAAAAGTAATTTTCAAGTCATCTTGTATGCAAATATTGAGTACTTCCCGGTCTTCGCGAATAAACAGGATCATGAAATGTAATCAAACAAAAGTCAAACTACCGCCTGTTTAGCCTGCCACTCTATCATTCTTTCACGCTGACACACAAATTAAGCACTGGTGGCCGTATCAAACTACCTTGTACCCATTACCCAATCATTTATATTCACAGCCAGTCCCAGAACCTACAATTGATGTCATATAGAAGAGTTGAATTGGTGAAACGCCGAAAGTCTGAATCTACAACAATCCTGAGAACTGAATTAAAATTATTTAAGATTTCTATCAGGGGCCTTACTGGCCGCTCAAAGCACCTCCACAGAAAAAAGAAACACCTACAATCCTAGGAGTACATTACAAAGAAATAAATTGCAGCTAAATATTCTAGAACGCTGAGAGGTGGCCGCAGCGCTCTGGGACTCGGGAAGGTTAACTTGGGGTTGTTCCTTCTCTCAAACATTTCATTTCACAATGAAACACTGTAGCCTCTTTTCTCATTCATACTTATAACATATATACACTGAAAGCTACAAAACACTGTAGGAACGCAACAGCCAGCAGAAAACATCGCACATCCAGATATCATTATAAACTGGCAGTAATTAACAAGTCAGCAACTAGCATTTCTAGTTCTTGTATTCCCCAATGCTCAAGACTCTTCCTTAGCTTTGGTACTTGACAATTTCACAGCACTAATTCAATGAGAGGAATACAGAAGCTAACCATGGCTGGCATAAACTATAAACTAAGTACTTTACACTTCTCGGAAAATGAGAACTGCTATGATTGGAAGGTAGATAAGGTGATCAACTTTCTGAAAGTACCATCATATTAACTTGTGACTGAACTGTAGACAATGTACTCAACATTTTAATGATTGATAAGTAGAAAAAGATAATCAATATACTGATATTGTGTACTCTGACAGAAGCAATCCAAATTCACAGAGCAATAGACCTACATTTCCGTAATTCACTCTATAACAGCAACACACTGTATTATAAAGGTCTCAAAAAACAAAACATCACGTTGTGTACCATATTGAGTTTAACACATGAATGGTAGGTTTACTGTCAAATGTGCTGCCCCCTAAATCTGATGCACGCAAGGAATTCTTGTTTTCCTAGTGGCAATGTATGTCACTGATCAATAAGCAATAACTATGTTCTTATATCTTGACCTTATTCCAACAGGGCAAATAAAGGGAGAAGTTTTCCAAATCATCTCGTACACAGATATTAACTAATATTCAACCTTCACCAAAATAAACTAGGATCCTGAATCATGATCAAATACAGGTTAAAGTATCACCTGTTTAGCCTATCACCACTGTCATTCTCTCATGCTGAACCTATATAATCCCTGTCATATAAACTACATTGCACGGAATAGAGAATACAGTACTGAAGATGAAATGCTGAAACTACAACACTCTGTAACATAACAAATTAATTGAAAGATTCAGAATTTCTATCAACAGACTTAACTGGACACTCAAAGCATAACACTTCCACAGATAAAAAGAAACACCTACATTATACAGAAATAAACTGCAGCTAAATATCACATGAACAACTTTCTGAAGTACCGTCAAATGTGCTGCCCTGCACCTAATTCTGATGCACACAAGGAACTCTGATTTTCATAATGCCAATGTATGTCACTGAGCAATAAGAAACACCCTCTGTTCTTATACGTTGACATTATTCCAATAGGAGAATTAAAGGGAGAAGTAACTTCCAAATCATCCGGTACAAAGATAGTAACAAACAGTCAACCTTCACAACAAAAACAGGGTCATGAATTCTCTCATGCATACAAGTTAAACTATCACCTATTCCAATAGGAGAATTAAAGGGAGAAGTAACTTCCAAATCATCTGGTTCACAGATATTAACAAACATATAACCGTCACAACAAAAACAGGGTCATGAATTCTGATCAAATACAAGTTAAACTATCACCTGTTTAGCATATCACTACTGTCATTCTCTCATGCTGAACCAAAAATTAAACACTAGTTTATCCTATATAATCCCTGTCATATAAACTACATTGCACAAACTAGAGAATACAGTACAGAAGGTGAAATGCTGAAACTAGAACACTCTGTAACCTAACAAATGAATTGAAAGATTCAGAATTTTCATCAGCAGACCTAACTGGCCATTCAAAGCATAACACTTAAACACAGATAAAAAGAAACACCTACATTATACAGAAATAAACCACGGCTAAATATCAGATGAACAATTAGAACCAGAAATAAACTAGTTGCAAACCCCAATCCTGTTAACAATATTCTTTTATGAACGAAAATCTGCAAAAAAAGAAGAAGAGGAAAACCTAAACATTTACCCTGAGAACTGCAGCAATAATCCTATGACAAGAGTCACCTTATCAGATCCTAATTTAAAAGCCTCAAGTCTCAGGTGTGGAGGACTTGAGCTCCTCAAGCGCCGCCTTCACCTGGTCCTGCAGCAGTTCGATCCGCTTCAAGTACACCTCCAGCTCTAGAATTCGTTGATTTCTCCATTTCTCGCCATCCATGGGCAACCCAAGCGGTGGCTCGGGCAGTTTCATACCGAACGGGTTGGATCCAGCATGTATCACTGCATGAATCATCTCCTTAAACAGAGGTGTCAGACAGTTCTTGTCAACATCAACAACCCCTGACTGAGGTGACATGAGCGGAAATCTGAGAGGCTCTGATCCCTCCATGGTCACCGTCAAAGGCATTGGAGTCTGTGGCAGTGCTGGCAGCGAATCATCTATCTTGACAGGGATTGACACAGGCACCTGCACTGGTTGAGGGGGGTGCACCAGAATGGTGGCAGGGACAGGGGCAGGGGCATTGGAGTCTGAGGAGCGTCTTCGGCGGCGCTGCCGGCCTGAGCCTGAGGGGGACTTGACTTCCCCATTCCCGTTGGGGCTGGTGATCGCAGGGACGGCTGTGGCGGCAACCGCGGCTGCGGCAACAACAGCTTCTTCGTCGTCGGAGTCGGCCGAGGGGTCCTTGCCGTGCTTATTGGCGGGGCGCCAGATGTTGCGCGCGATCTCGAAAATGGCCTGCTCGTGCGGGGAGCGGAAGGAGAAGGCGGCGCCGGAGCCGCGGAGGCGGGAGACGCAGTTGCGGTACTTGCGCTTGAGGCGGCGGAGCTTCTCGACGAGCTGGCTCTTGGAGAAGTCGAGCTGGAGGCGGCGGCGCATGTCCTCGTAGAAGGGGTCCGTGTCGTACTGGTGCGACGCGAACGCCGTGCCGCGCGCGGCGGTGAACTCCGCGAAGCCGCGGAGGATCACGATCTCGTCCTCCTCCGTCCAGAGGCGCTGGAAGAGGGGCCGCCGCTCGCCGCCGGACGAGGCCTGGCCGCCCGCGGGGAGCAGGGCGGTGGCGGAGGAGGAGGTGGGGTCGGGGAGGCCCGGATCGGGCGGCTCGAGAAACGGCGCGTCAGTAAAGTCGCCGTCTTCCGAGTAGTCGTCGCCGTCCGCGTCCGGGAAAGACAGAGCGGCGACGGCGGCCGACGGGCCACCGCCGGCAGGAAGCATTTGGCCGGCCGGAGATGGGATTTGGGAGGGATTAGGGCTCCGAGCGCGGATTTCTCGGGGATTGGGATCGTGGGGGGCTGGATTTCGCCCCCAATTTTGGGTCGTCGCAAAAAACGCACAGGAGGAATTCCTCAGTTCTACTTCTACTACAGCTATTGGCCTATTGCATTCATGTGCCTCCAAAATTTGGCACTTTGCATGTTTTGCCCCGTCTTATACAGTGTTCAGGTTTGCATTTTCTCATGTCTGCAAAATGTTCACACTAATGTAATAATTTGTTCACATGGTGCAAAAATGTATTGTTTATTCTTTAAAGTACAAAAAAGAAAATTCTTGCATGGATCGCAATGTTGGATCAACGGATAAAATTTCTCTAGGGTACCAACCGGAATGAAACCCGATGGCATATCTAAGCGCATAGTAGTTTGTAATTGCTGTTCACAACCTTCCTACCTGCTATCAAAGTTGAACCAATAAATCAAGGTCTTAGTGCCAAAACTAAATTTGAACCTAGGATATGTAACTGGTATAACATTTAATCATTACTAAAAAATAATTGCTCGTAGCAACTGGCTATAAAGTCAGACCGCAACACACGGCTGAAGAAATTCAGACCTAAATACATGGTAACACAAATACTCTTAAATTTTTAGAAAACATATTAAGAAATCATGAAGGTGAACATGTGCCATGGCTTTGTAGTATGTGAAAGGATGAAAGGAGAGCTTTTGAATAACCACTAACTTGCGGTGGAGCTTTCACGAAGGCTTTATTCGAGTGTGTATTTAAGACAAACTAATTATGTATAAGTAGATAAATAATTTGGTGCCATTCATTAGCCAGAGTTAGTGTTGCCACACACTCGATCTTGTCCTGATGCACGATCTTAGACATAGTTAGAAGGCCGGCCTGTCAGTTTAATTTGTTGTGCTTATAGTTTTGTGACATACAATTTATTTGAAGGACAGAATTTTAGGACTTGCTTTGTCAGAAACTCAATTCGGCTTCCGGGTGCGTATGATCCCTCTACCATAAAAACATAATTCCAAGTGTTAAAAAAATTTGACAAAAAGATTTACATGTACATCTTCATAATATATGTGTATTCGTCAAGTTTCACGAAAAAATGATATTTTTTGTAGTCTAAGCGAAAAAGAGAAAATTTATCTTGTGACAAGTCTCTGTTTCAGCACCGACTTTTGTCTTTTTTACACACGCCACATGGCATGTCGATTTTTTATGAAACAACTTTGTGAGCGCGTAGCACGTGAAGATGTAGGTGCAAATTTTTTGTTTCAATTTTTTTGATATTTTAAAATGTGTCTAACATGTATTTCAAAATAAAGGGAGCATACGCTCCCATGTGCCAAAACATCAGGGCCTGCTTTGTTCCTCAACAAGATTACATACCGCATATACTACTTTACTTTGAGATGTCCCGCTGCATCCATTTATAAAACAGTAGCAAATTTGTTGGCAAGATCTAACATATATAGGGCGAACTCACAGACATATATAGGGGGGGGGGGGGGATATGCGCCCTCCCACATATTTGTATTGTGTAAAAATATTGGTGGCGGCATGCATGTACTATCTTCTTCCATGATATTGATCTCTTATTTCCGAGCACAACCTCTACGCAATCTCCACAAAGAAAAAGGCTGAACCTACTTACAATCTATAGGGAGATGTAACCACGACAACTTTAGGCTCCTCATGGGCATCACCTCCTTCAGCAGAGAGAAGAGAAAAGTGAGAATAATAAGAAACATGAAGGATATAACTATGGTTGTTGGGCAATCTTCGTCTCTAATTGTTTGTCCTTGATTCAACGAATGAACTCTTCTTCTCTAAATTGTTCACCGGTTGGTCTGGTGGTTAACAACATCAGCATTTTGCCTGCTGGTTTGCCACACATTTTTTCTAGATCTTGTGAACTTGCTAGCTTAGGGTTTATTTCAGATTTTGCATTGACATTATTTAATTAATAAAGTATCGTATTCCTGTAAAAAAAAGTAACGTTTAAGTCGTTGCAGAGTCGCTATGGGCTAATCGCCTACTCTTTTTTTCTTCCAAAATGAGGACGACTGACGACTATACATTGACTTATGGCGACTGTATAGCATTTTTCTTTTGACACAATCAATACCACATATCTATACTTCTTATAAAACAAAACTCCACTAAGTGTAATTAATATTTGTCTATCTCAACATGCAAGCTATCCACATCACCTATTTCCTCAGCTAATCATTTGTCCACCTCATCCCACTAATAGTTATTATTTATTATCTATCTCTACATGCAAGATATTTATATTATCTATTTTTAACCATTAAACTAGCAATGCCATCTTTTGTTTTCCGCTCGATTGATAATATCATACCCTCCTGTTATATCATTATATAGTTAAGTCATGTGCAACTTGAACACCGAAATAGTTTGATAATGAAAAGAACTTTTTGTGAATTAAACTCAATGTTAATTATGTGCCCTTATATGTAACCACATATGATGTTTTTAAAAACATGCGGCAATGTGCATGCATTTTTCATGCAAGCCATCAATATCATTTGGTTATTTACCTTATCTAAATCAATCATGTACACCTCTAGAATATAATGATTTTTAAATTTTTAAATACATATCCATTTCATGGCTATTAAATTTAGTGTCTCAACTCCTATGGCCAACTAAATATTGCATATTCTATAAACCAAGTTTATGTGTTTTATTAGATTTTTTAAATAGATACCCACTGCAACGCGTGGGGTATTGTTCTAGTATTCATAATAACAAATAGTACATGGTAGAGATACACGAGCTGTCTCCAACGGTTACAAAATAATGTCTAAAAGATACTAGCAAATATTCGAGGTCTTCAAACTCTTTCTTCTTTCAAGACACAATTTTGTACCTTTCTAAAGACAGCCAAGGATAGATAACAAACCATAGACTCAAAAATACCAACAAAGGTTCTCCCATGGCTATAACAAATATGATATTTGTGAATTTATTGGAACTGGCCTCACAGGTCTCACCGAGGCATCCATTTTTTCTCCTTCCATATATACCCTTCGTTCGGATCAGAAACACAAGAGCAAAATTCATCGAGCCCATTCCATGTATTCTGGCTGGGCGGCCCAACGGCAAGCCCATTCCATCGAGCCTACGCTGGGCAGCGCACATCATCCTCACCCGCTAAACCCTTGTCCTTAAAACCCCGTTCTTCCTCTAGCCGCCACGGCGCCGCTCTGCATCTCTGCAGAAACCATAATCCCTAAAGCCCCCCTCCCCAAGTATATGATGATGAAAGAGGAAATCCTGCACTCGTTCATGCACGCGCGCACCACAGATCCTTGCTTCTGGCTCCTCTGGCCTACCCCGTTCTTCTTCTCTGTCTCCCCAAGTTCTCCTCAGATTAATTTCCCAAAATTATACAGTGAGGCACATCGCCAAAGTTGCTATATCTCTCTTTTTAATTTCTCTACTAGACTATTTATGTTTTGTGCATTTTTGATGGGAGCTAGCTATTCTTTTTTTACGTACTTTGGTTGCATGCTAGAATTTTTTGTGTATGTCACAAATTAGCACCCCTCTTGATCCGTCCTTGGCTCCGCCACCGACTCCAGCCGTAGTTTCTAACTACGTGAGCAATGTTATGGTAGTTAAGGTTCATCCTACAGTAGGCATGGGCGGCTCTACCACTCCTCCTGCATGAGCGGGCGGCGCAAAGGTTTGTGCTAGGTCATTTTGTATGACAATTATATTCAAAAATGGCATCTTAAGCATGTATGGGGAGCTTCGAGAAATTTATAGGTTCATCTATGCAATGGATAAGAACCGACTAATATCTCCCATATCCTAGATACTTTCACGTAGATCATTGGCCTACATCCATCATGACATGTATTATCTTCTTCCATGACATTGATCTCTTATTTCCGAACTAATTTTGCACAAACTCTTCGCAATCTCCACAAAGAAATAGGCTGTACCTACTTACAATCTATAAGGAGATGTAACCATGGCAACTTTAGACTCGTCATGGGCATCACCTCCTTAAGTAGAGAGAAGTAAGAAGAATAAGAAACATCAAGGCTGTAACCATGGTTATTTTTTGGGCAATCTTCCTCTCTAAATGTTTGTCCTTGATTCAACGGATGAACTCTTCTTCTCTAAATCGTTCACCGGTTGGTTTGGTGGTCAACAACATTAACATTTTGCTTGCTGGTTTTACTCCGACGACCTTTTGACATGTCAATCTTTCTCTTAATAAAGTGGCACACATTTTTTTCTAGATTCTTTGGACTGTATCTATTTTTTTCTTTGCATTGATGTTATTACATCAATAATGTGTCGTATTCCTGTAAAAAATAATAATGTTTGAGTCATTGTAGAGTCCCTGCTGGCTAATTGCCTAGTCTTATTTTTCTTCCGAAATGAGGACGACTGACAACTATACATTGACTTATTGCAACTGTATAGCGATTTATGGCTATAACAAATACTACCTCCGATTCAAGGAATAAGGCGCCCTCGTTTTACGTGTTTTTTGCTTGACCAAGAATTACTTCAAATATATAAAGAGTGTTTGTATGAAATTAGCATCATTAGAAGTGCTTTTTAATACGAATCCAACGATACTAATTAGTATAATATAATCAAGATTGTGTTATTCAACTTTTATGGTCAAAGTTCGTTTTGGAATATGCGTATGCCTTATTCCTTGGGACGGAGGTAGTATGATATTTGTGAATTTATCGGAACTAGCCTCACATGTCTCATCGAGGCATCCACTCTTTTCTCGTTCCATATACCCCTCGTCCGGATCAAAAAGAAGAAAGTTCACTTTTAGTCCTTGAATTCTAGTGAAAATTCACTTTTGATCCTAAAACTTTCGTTTGGTTCAAGATGAACCTTGAACTCAGAATCATTCACTTTTAGTCCTTACCCCGGTTGAGCTAGGCAAAGATCTGCCAAGGGTGACAAAAAACTCAAGGCAACGGTGCAAGGACAGAGAGGCATGACAATGCTGATGGAAAAATCAAGCGGTTCTTTGTGTCTCAACGCTTCAAGTGAACTGAGAGAGGGAGAAACCAAGCGAGAGACTGGTTTAGGACATAGGTGTTTTAATTTTTTGCATTAAGATGTTGGGTTCCACATCTCACCTAGCTTATGCTTTGGTTCAAATGGCTGTTTTTTCTTTCCACGTCAGCGATTTCCTCAACTCAACCAAAATGGGATGAAAAGTGGACTATTCTGAGAGTTTAAGCTCCGTTTTGAATAAAAAAAAAATTTAGAACGAAAAGTGAACTTTTCAAAGAAAGGTCCAGAAGTGGACTTTCTTCAATCAGAAACACAAGAGCAAAATTCGTCGAGCCCATTCCATGTATTCTGGCTGGGCGGCCCAACGGCAAGCCCATTCCATCGAGCCCACGGTCGGCAGCGCGCAACCATCCTCACCCGCTAAACCCTTGTCCTTAAAACCCCACTTCTTCCTCTAGCCGCCACGGCCGCAAAAACCCTAATCCCCAAAGCCCCTCCCTCCCCTCCCACCACCCGCCGCCATGTCCTCCACGCCGCCGGCCATCGCGTCCCCCGCCTCCGAGCTCACCAAATCCAAGAAGAAGAAGACCAAGTCCAAGGATGCTCCCGCCGCCGACCCCGCCGTCGACGCGCCGTCGCTGGCGGAGGCGGAGGCCAAGACCGACGGCTTCATGATCAAGCCGCAGGCCCTCGTCCCCTCCCTCGACACCTCCACCTGGCCGCTCCTCCTCAAGAACTACGACCGCCTCAACGTCCGCACCGGCCACTACACGCCGCTCCCCTCCGGCCACTCGCCGCTCAAGCGCCCCATCGCCGAGTACCTCCGCTACGGTGTCATCAACCTCGACAAGCCCTCCAACCCGTCCTCCCACGAGGTGGTGGCCTGGATCAAGCGCCTGCTCCGCGTCGAGAAGACGGGCCACAGCGGCACGCTCGACCCCAAGGTGACGGGCAACCTGATCGTCTGCGTCGACCGCGCCACGCGCCTCGTCAAGTCGCAGCAGGGCGCCGGCAAGGAGTACGTCTGCATCGCGCGCTTCCACGCCGCGGTCCCCGACACGGCCCGCGTCGCGCGCGCGCTCGAGTCCCTCACCGGCGCCGTGTTCCAGCGCCCGCCGCTCATCTCCGCCGTCAAGCGCCAGCTCCGCGTGCGCACCATCTACGAGAGCAAGCTCCTCGAGCACGACCCCGAGCGCCACCTCGCCGTCTTCTGGATCTCGTGCGAGGCCGGGACCTACGTCCGGACCCTCTGCGTGCACCTCGGGCTGCTCCTCGGCGTCGGCGCGCATATGCAGGAGCTCCGCCGTGTGCGGTCGGGCATCCTTGGGGAGCAGGACAACATGGTCACCATGCACGATGTCATGGACTCCATGTGGGCGCTTGACAACCACAAGGACGAGTCTTACATCAGGCGTGTTGTGATGCCGCTTGAGGTGATTCTGACGAGCTACAAGAGGCTTGTGGTGAAGGACTCTGCTGTCAATGCTATCTGCTATGGTGCCAAGCTTATGATCCCTGGGTTGCTTCGGTTTGAGAATGACATTGATGTTGGGGAGGAGGTGGTCCTCATGACCACCAAGGGGGAGGCGATTGCCATTGGTATCGCTGAGATGCCCACTGCTGTTATGGCGACTTGCGACCATGGTGCTGTGGCCAAGATCAAGAGGGTGGTCATGGACAGGGACACGTACCCAAGGAAGTGGGGGCTTGGCCCGGTGGCGCTTAAGAAGAAGAAGATGATCGCTGAGGGCCTCCTTGATAAGCATGGCAAGCCAACTGACAAGACCCCAGAGGAGTGGCTTCGCAATGTGGTGCTTCCTACAGGTGGTGATGCTATGATTGCTAGCATTGCGGCTGCTCCGGAGCCCGAGAAGGTGAAGGTGGAACAGCAGGAGGTGTTGGCAAGTGAGGACTTCAAGGAGAAGAAGAAGAAGAGGAAGACTGATGAGGATGATGTAGCTGCAACACCTGCCAAAAAGATCAAGGTTGAGGAGGAGGGCACTGAGGCTGTGGAAGAGGAGAAGAGTGAGAAGAAGAAGAAGAAAAAGAAGGACAAGGGAGAACCAGGATCAGCTGTGAAG
This sequence comes from Lolium rigidum, assembly GCF_022539505.1. Lineage (NCBI taxonomy): Eukaryota > Viridiplantae > Streptophyta > Magnoliopsida > Poales > Poaceae > Lolium > Lolium rigidum. The sequence continues at coordinate 340,416,112 of NC_061514.1, forward strand.
GAGGAGAAGGTCGAACTGTCTGATGAGGAGAAGGGTACCAGTGAGAAGAAAAAGAAAAAGAAGAAGAGCAAGGAAGGCAGTGATGTTGTTGCTGAACCAGAGAGTGCCGAAGCTGAGAAAAGTGAGAAGAAAAAGGACAAGAAAAAGAAGAAGAAAGAGGCAGAGGAGGCACAATAGGTAGGCCGTTAGTTTACATCATTTCCTGGTGGTTATTTGGTTGCAATTATGGGGGAGTTTGAACTACCTCTCTTGCTATGTACCCCGTGCAATCCTTTATGGTTTGGAAGTCGTAGTGTACTATCACTAGATTACTGCCATTCTACTGAAATGCTATGGTAATTAGAGAGTTTTCCCATTAAGTTTCTTGGACAATGAGACCTGCTTTGCTGTAGTATCTGTTATCAGTTAATGCAGTGAATTTTGTGCTCATATTACCTTTTAAGTCATTTGTACCGAAGTTTCTGGTTTGCCAATCTGTTGTTTCCTGATATTCAAGCTTAAGTTCAGTTTTGTTATCATAATATTTGCACCACATAATGTCGGTATTTAGTTTCTGATGTTCATACACAGTTATCCAAGAGTCTCAGGCCTGTATTTGTGTATATGTCATCCATTAGTGCAATGATCTTGCTCTCACCTCATCCCAGTAGTCCCCTGTTCTTAAATTTCTGTATATATATGCTTACTCATGAGTGAATTAATGTTAGTACCATGTTGGACTGAACCTGCCAGTTTCACTTGTTTGGTAGGAGGAGCAACACACACATGTATTGTGACCTCTTGGCATCATTAGTTACAAGCTTACGATCATCCAGAAGCCTCAGGCTAGTGTTCCTGTATCTGTTACCTGTTATTGCAAATATTGTTGCACGTCACTCTTGTCAGTTGTCCACTGATCTTAGTCCACTGATCTGAACTGGTTTGCCAATATGATATGTATGCTGTTTGATGATATTCTGGAGCCTAGGTTGGAGTTTTTAGTACTCCTTCCAATTCATATTACTTGTCGCTAGTATGGATGTATCTAGAATTAAACTGTGTATAGATACATCCATATTAGAGACAATTAATATGAATCGGAGGGAGTGTGAGAATGTGAGATACACATGCTTACAGTTACTCGTAAGTCCCAGTAGTTTGCTCCAAACTCATTGTTTGCACTGAGTCTAAAATTCTCTTAATTTGCCAGTTTCAGTTCCTTGGTACCAGTCTACCAGACTCATGTATTGTGCATCTTTCGGCATGCCCATTTCCAGGATTGGTTTTCCTGATTAGCACAACCGTATATGTATGGTCCATAACACAACATGATTCATCCCGGATTGGTTTCAAGTTCTTATCTAAAACGAGCATCCTAGAGCTGGAGAGCTATTTCCACTTTCGTCTCATTGTCCAGCTATATAAAGTTACGAACTCTTGCTGTGCATAATATATCTGTGAGTACTCTATATCTGCCTGTATGGAACCAACTTGTACACATGCTTGACACCTGTTGGTGGCGTATGGACGGTCATGACCATGCGCGTGGTGTGCGGTCTGTTTTTCTTGTTCTGCTGGACGCTTTTAGGTCTGTCTGCTATTTAGTCTTTGTTTTACTCCACATGCCTACTTCCCATTTGAAGAATGACACCCTTTTTCTGGGAATTGTCATGACCATGCCGTTTCTCTCTGTCTGAATGGACTCCTTCATAGCTCTGGGCTGGAGATTCGCAATGTTCGGACTGCCTTGGTTGTGTGTTGAGATTGGGCTAGCGATTGAGCAGGAATTGATCTAATGATGGACTGGGCGCCCACCTCTGGCTGCGACGGAGCCCTGGAGATGGCTTTCTCCGCCCCACCCCTAGCCGATATGGATCCTTGGAGAAAGTGGCTGCGACGAAACAAGAGAAAACGGCCGAGATGGCGCTCTCCGCCCACCTCTGACGGCTCGCTCCACCCCCACCGGCGGAGCCCTTGGAGCATCTCCAGTCGCGTCTCCTAATACGCCGGATTAAGCGTATTGGGGACGTGTTTCGTTCGTGCCTGGAGAACGTCGCTCCCCAGCCGTGGTCCCCAAACACCGCCCCAAACATTAAAATACTCTTTTTTTTGCATTTTTATTTCAAAAAAGAGAAGAAATATTCCACAAACTAATACATGGAATAGTACGTAATTTGGAACGTGGTTTACATGAAGATATAGTTTGGAACATGGTTTTTCCATAAACTAATACATAGTTTGAACCATGGTTGACGCAAATATAAAACATTGCAAAAAAAACTAAACCTAACTAGGCCGAGCATCGAAGGTTTCGTGTGTTCGCTGCTAAGAAAGAACACTCGAGGGCACACCCAGTCATCCAAACTGGAAAATCCAGCTGCTGAGGGTGCCCCTGTTGGTTCTTCCGAGGAAGAACAACGAGAGACCTTCGTGCATATATTCGCTGCGAAGAAACAACACTCTTCAGTCGTCGTCCTCGTCGGTGTTGTCGCCGTGGTAGTTGCAACGACAACGCGTCTCGTCGAATACCTTGACGCTCATGTCTCTGTCGCCAAAGTAGGAGAACAGGAGGACGAAGCCGGCTTCGAGGCGGTGGTAGCGCGCAAACTTCTCCCAGCCGATGTGGAGGTACATCTTGCCGCGCGCGTCGTAGATCACGTCGACGATCCACCGACAGCAGCCGTAGCCATCCCCCCGCAGATGCAGCGAGCGCGGGCACTCGTCGCCGGCGACGTAGTCGGTGAACGAGTCCGGCGGCCTCTGGATGCCGTGCGGGAGCCAAAAGTTTTGTGAGGGATAGTTGACGGTGGCGTGGTGTCGCGGACACTCAATGGACTCTGTCTCTGAGTCGGAGTCGAAGAGGGGGAGGATAGAGATCCATACTCGAAATCTCCTGAATTGGAGACTCGGACGATGGAGTTGGCGATGGAGGCTGGCTTGATTGACCCAACGACTAACCCTACAGCCGCCGAGTCGGCGTAATCGAGCAAAGCAGCGTCGTCGGCGAGGATGGCTCCCGAGATCGGGAGGGTGGCGTTGTAGAGTTGACCGGCGCGTGGAAATCGGGCGGCGGGTTGAGGCGGACGGTGGACTAACCCGCTGATTCGATCGGGTCGACGACGCCAGTGAAGCAGACAAATAGATTGATCGTGCCGATCTACACCATCTCGGTGTGGGTGACGGATGCCGACGCTAGGCAATAAGTGCTCGGCTAGACGTGGAGGAATCCGCCGGTGGCTATTGTCCGGCGGATTGGCGTGTGAGGTCTCGTTGCAGATCTGAGGCCAGTCGTCCCACGGCCGTACGATGGGCGCCACTGTCTTTGTTTTAACCACGGTAGATGCTACGGGGTGTGACACTTCGTTGGTGCGAGGCAAGGAGAGCAAAACCATATGTGGGACGAGATTACACATACCCAGGTTCAATCCCTTCGAAGAGTAAACGGCCTACTTCATGCTAGTTTTTATTGATCCACATGATTACAATGGGGGTGCTCGTCGAGTCGGTTTTGGCGACTGCGAGCTAGGGCGTGGAATTACAGCGAGATTGGATCCCTTCTACGGTTTTGCGCGAGGGATCATATGAGCACCCCCGGCAAGGCTTTTACAAGGATTATCATCGGGATTGACACAAGCTAAAGGCCGGATTGGCCCTAACCAATTCCGCAAGGCAAAGCCTTGGGCTTCAGACACTATGGATCCTGGGCCACTCGGAGCAAAGTGAACCGTTCTTGGGCCTTGGTTTCCCCGGTGAGTGAGCTTGGTGATGGACCCCAAGGGTATATCCCCGGGAGTCTTATACACCGACCAGGTCGGTGCCGATGCAGGTTGCCGCACACCCCTGGTCGGGTATTGGGCCTGGCCCATTTAACTTTTTCGCTTCCGTTTTCTCTTTTTTTTTTCTTTTTTTTCTTTTTCCGTTTTCTGTTTTATTTTCTTTTTTCTTTCTGTTTATTCTTTCTTTTGTTCAAATTAGAAAAGTCTATATTCGAAAAATGTTTAAATTCGAAAAACTTCAAATTTGAGAATTACTAAAATTCGAAAACTGTTCAAATATGAAAACTGTTTAAATTCAAAATTTATTCAAATATGAAAATTGTTCATATTCGAAATTTGTTCAAATTTGAATTTTGTTCAAATTTGAAAATTGTTCTAATATGAAATCGTTCAGATTCGAAAATTGTTCAAATATAAATTTTGTTCAAATTTAGAAATTTTCAAATTCGGAAATTGTTCATAGAAAAAAATACATTTTTGTTCAAATTAAAAAATGTTGAAATCTTAAAATGTTCAGATTTTTTAAAAAGTGATTTATTTTTAATTTGAATTTTTTAAAATTTTCAAATATTCAGATTTTAAAAAAAGATTCTTTAAAAAAAGAAAACAAACAACAGAAAAAAAAGACGAAAAAGAAAAAACCGGCTTACCTGATGTTGGGCTGCGGGCTGTGGCCCAGTTTAGTAATCCGGGCGCGGGGGGTGTGCGGCGACCGCATCCGCGCCGACCAGCTCGGCATACAGCAGCACCCGTATATCCCCACCAGTTACCAGTTACCACTATGGTTATCATTGATATGGTAATATATCTATTCATCTGGTTATAGATCTGCTACTATAACGTCCATACGGAATTTGAACTGCAGGGATGAATGAAAACACGCAAAAATAGGCACATTAATTGTGTACATATGTGAAATGCCGAGTTCAGGGACAAAAACACACGACAAATTATCACTGCCCAGGGCATCTCTGTGGTGATTGTGTTTCCATGTGTAAACACATGGCAAAGGGTTTGTTGTGTTCCGGGACCCTTTGCCATGTCTTTTATATACATGGCAAAGCCGTGTTTTCATGTAGTGAAGCTGACAAGTGAATTGAAAATAAAGCACAAAAGTATTACAAAGTTGGAGAAGTCCACGAAAACAAATATGTTATATTTGTACGGAAATTCGTAAATTATTCCATCACATGAAGAACTTATGAACAGTAGCTACTGACACATCATATATTTAATCCTGAAATATTCGGATCCATGTTAACATGTGGCATTGTGATTCGTTCGAGAATCATGCTACACATGCATGATTCCTATAGGTATTGCAATGTCAACGGGAAAGTGAGTATAGGTATGGTTTGATCTAACTACTGCAAAGTTTCCCTTCAATATGTTATGTAATATTTATTTTGCATTTTAGAGAAAATTGATTGCATAAGTTAGATTTTAGCTACGTATCATGCCTCCGGATTTGCATAATGTCATGATACAGTATATAGTATGTAACTCATTCTTAGTTGAATAAGAATTAACTTAGTTTTCAATTAAATGATGTCATTGGATCAGTTATATTATAACTCACAATTAGCACGAATGACAAAGCCAGTAAATTTAACGGCCAATGACATTCTTCTTGTTGCAACTGAGTGATCGTGATGAAAATCCGATGATATACAACTCGACCGAGAGCTAAGTCAATTTTCAGGTAGCAATTTTTTTAGGAAAACCGAAGTACACATGATAATTATTTTGTTACTAGCTTCATATTACATATTGGCTGAAGCAATTTAAACAAGCCACAATGAAAGTATAATTAGTGGTATCATGGATGCTATACTGGTAAATTTTTAATGTGACACATCAATTAGTAAGATGAGAGTGCTATCATGATATGATACCGTATCATAGCAGGTAAAACTAAAAAATTAGTAACAAATATATCATATACAAAAATTTGCATTGAGATTCTACAAACATTAAATATGATGAACTATGATACTATGCATTGTGAGTGTGGTCTCATAAACCGAAGATTGATACTTCTGACTAGTTTTAGACTAGCTACAATAAAAGTACCTAAATTCTTCCGGGTGGGCGCATGCCAGATGGACCTCTCGAGCACACGCACTATAGGACAACCGACGCCCCATGCACTCGTCCCCAGTTCCTCCCCAAATCGTGCCTCTAGTGCGCCGCCGCACCTCTCTCCGCCCCGCACCTACTTGAGGCCATGCCGGCGGCAGCGCCTCTGCTCCTCCCGCACCGACCGGAGGCTGCGCGCCGCCCCTAATCCTCTCCCGCCGGAGCAAGTCCACCACCGCCCCTGCTTCTCCCCCGCCAGCTCGAGGCTACCACCGCTCCAGCTCCTTCCGAACCGACAGGAGACCGTCGCCGCCCCTACCTCTGCGGCACCACCATGGAGGGCCCCAAGGCACGCAGCTCCCTTCCCTGCTATTGACCTCCTCCACAGCGGCGCGGAGGCCACCACCCGCCTCAACCACAGGCGGTTCCCCTCCCGGAATCCCGTCGCCATAGTCAGCGACATTGACCATCACCGTCAATGTCGTAACTTCAGTGCCCATAAGAGGGAGCAACTTCGAGGGCCGTATGGAGCAATTTTGGTACTGTGCAGAGGAACTTTCGTGCTCGGTGATGTAACTTCAGTGCCCGTTAGAGCAAATTTGTTGCGTAACAGTGTAATTTTGGTATCCAACAGAGCAACTTTGGTGCCTTGCGGAGCAATTTCGGTACTCGACGGAGCAACTTTGGTACCCTATAGAGCAACTTTGGTCCCGGAGCCTTAACTTTGGTGTCCGTCAGAGCAAATTTGGTGCCTAATGGTGCAATTTCGGTGTCCAACAAAGCAACATTGGTGCCTATCGGCATAACTTTGGTGCCCGATAGAGCAAATTTTGTGTCCAACGGTAAAATTTAGGTGACAACCACGTCGGCATCCGGGCATTGCTTCATGTTGTTGTGAAGTTTCCTACCGTTGCAGTGAAGTTGTATTTTGTTGTTGCATAGTTGTCTACAACTGCATTAAAGTTGCTTCGTACTGTTTTGAAGTTTCGCACTAGTAGGAAAACCCTTATAGGCGAAGCTTAGTTCTGTGGCGCACCGTTTTGAGTGCGCCACAGAAACTTATTTTGTGGCGCACGAAGCTCGGTGCGCCACAGAAATAGCTTAATTTTATGGCGCACTACTAAACCGTGCGCCACAAAAACTTGGTGGGCCCCACACCCTGTCACCCTCAACCATTGGTTTTACAATTTCTACGGCGCACAAACCTCGGTGCGCCACGTAAATTACTTCTTCGTGGCGCACGGCGACAGTGCGCCACAAAAATAATGTTTTCTGTGGCGCACTTGTCTCGGTGCGCCACAGAAATAACGTGTCCTATATCAAGGCCGTACCCCTCCCTCGCCACAGAGAAGTTCCTCTCCCCTCTCTCCCCGCGCCGCCGCCTTCCATGGCGAGCGATGCCGTCGCTGTCGCTGTCGCCGCCGCCGCCGCCTTCCTCCGCGAGGGCCGGATGCCGCCACGCTCCACCCATCCCCGCCACCAGCAGCACAAGCCGCCGCGGCGTGGAGGAGGAGGGCCGGCGCGGCGTCAAGGTGGAGGAGCCGCCGCCGCGTCAAGGTGGAAGAGCCGCCGCGACCTCCACCCCTGCCGTCGTCGTCGGTGAGCTCCTCCACAACTCTCCAAATCGTCGGTAAGCTCCCTCCCTCCCTCCCTCTTCCTCCCGCGCGAGCACAACGTGCTCGACGAAATGCTCGCTCGGTTGGCTCTGGATGCATTGTCTGCTAGTGATGCTTAGTCGTTAATCTTGATGCTACCGGTTCATTTGTTGGCTCTGGATGCATTGTCTGCTAGTGATGCATTGCTACTCGGTTGGTTCATTTGATGCTACTCGGTTCATTTGTTGTGCTCGGTGAGGTTAACTCGTTAATCTTGATGGCTTATTACTACTCGGTTCATTTGTTGTGCTCAAGTGAGGTTAACTCGTTAACAATTTTCTTGATGGGTTCATAGGAATTTGATGCTACTGTTCATTTAAATGCTTGTTGTGCTCAGTGAGGTTAACTGGTTCATAGGAATTTAAATGCATGAAATGCTACCGGTGGGCTTGTATACATACATATTTATAGTTGCTCTTGGTTGGCTCGGGATTAGTTTTCTGGACCCCAAGTAATTCTCTCGTTGGGATTAGTTTTCCGGACCCCAAGTTTTTTGGACCCCCGATGATTTACTTGATGGATTTTTGTGAGCTTATGGTATGCTTATAATGCTCGATTAGTGGGGATGCTTACCGGATCATGTGCATATAGTTCATATAGTTCCCTAAAAATAAAGAATGCTCCCCGGCCGAAGCTTGATGTCTTAGCTCAGCCAATGATGCAAAGGCTGAGGCAAAAACTTGGATAAGAACATATACTAAAATGTGTGATTTAAATGGAATGCTTATGATGGTTACTACCAAGTGATGAATAATCCCTTATGGTACCCCAGACTTTGTTTTGAACTCAACTCGAGTAATGATAAATTTCTATTTCTTGTGTTGGCTTTGATGAAAATAGAGATATCCACGAGTAGGGGATCATGTAAATGAATGCCACCGTGGTATCCTTTGAAGAAAAAGGACTGTTTCGATGGTTTTAAAAGGCTAGGTGGTGCTAGGTGATTCAGCTTGGCTACCAAGACTTGTCTCATCCGGTTAGTCGGGATATGCTATGTGTTGTTGCTTGTTTAGGCATATCTATCACTTACTCGATTTACCTGGTTCTTGATTGGCCTCTCTTTAGCAGCATCACTTGGTCTATATACCAAGTGATGAATAATCCCTTTGGAGCATCTCGCTCCATGCATGCTATGTGTGTTTGAGCATCTTGACTTATGTCCCTATGATAATGGATCATCAAATGTTTCCCTTTGTCCCTGGTTGCCTCCTTAATTGATGCCTTATGATCCAAATGATCCAAGTCCCTTGCATGATCCCATTTGTCCCTAATGTTGCTTAATTAAGATGAATAAATTCCCTCTAATCACCATTTGGAGATCAAGACTAGTTCTTGATATCCATTAGTTACTCGTCAACACATGTGTTTGCATGTGTGTGTGAGTCTGCTTGTAGTGTCACTTGACTATTCAAGTTTCAATGTTGGTTACTTTTCCTCTAGTGCAAGAAATGGTTGAGCAGATGTTTATCCACTCGTTGGCCTTTATTCTTGGGTAGCTCAAAGTGTCATGCACTTACTTGGATCATCAAATGTTTCCCTTAATTTGTCCCTGGTTGCCTCCTTAATTGATGCCTTATGATCCAAATTACTATATTATTGGATTGAGTGATATGGCTCATCGCTTGTTTGCTCTCCAAATGCTATATATGTGTATTTGACCATGCTTATGATGGATTTCTTTTAAGGACTCTAGCTAGATTAGAGGGGAAAAAGTTGCTGCTTTGTTTCCTATGATAATGGATCATCAAATGTTTCCCTTTGTCCCTGGTTGCCTCCTTAATTGATGCCTTATGATCCAAATGACCCAAGTCCCTTGCATGATCCCATTTGTCCCTAATGTTGCTTAAGATGAATAAATTCCCTCTAATCACCATTTGGAGCTCAAGACTAGTTCTTGATTTCCATTAGCTAGACTCCAATATTAAAAATGTCTCCCAAATATGGAGACAAACATTTTAACATTACCCCAAGTGATTTACTTGTCGATGATTAGATGGTTGGTCGATCACTCGTACACTCGGGGTGGAGCAAGTGAGGCTTGGTGTGATGGCACAAATATCAATATCTTGTGCATCCTACCTGGCCTCACTTACTCCATCCCTGGATGTTAATATTTGTTTCGACCAACAAAGTATGAGGCATTCCATTTAGTTGATACCACTTGGCTCTTTCTTCCATTTTAGTGCCGATGATTAGAGTCGGTCAACTCGTACACTCCGGGTGTCGCTAGTGAGCCTGGTGTGATGGCACAAATATCAATCTCTTGTGCATCCTACCTCGGCCTCACTAACGCCATCCCGGGATGTTCATATTTGTTTCGACCAACAAAGTATGAGGCATTCCATTTAGTTCATACTAGCTACTTCTTAATTGCATTGGCCTTTCTTCCATTTTAGTGCCGATGATTAGAATGTTTGGTCACCTATACGCCGCAATATACTTTGTAGACGAGCCCCCTTTCCTCGGCCGCCGTTCCGTGAACGAGTCCTTGATGAGACAACAACGCCGACATGCCTCTCCGGCGCAGCGACCACTTTTCTTCTCTCGCCGTCCAGTACGTGAACGAGTCCTTAATGCCAAGACGGTGCCAGCCTCCCTAGCATCATGCCGACCTCGTTGTCGCGCTTCGGGCCGTGTCGATCATGCGCCTCGCACTCTTCGCCTTCTTGCCCGGTGAACGAATAGACTAATCGTTGGAATAAGGAAGCCGATGACGGCCGATCGCAATTTAATCTTGCGACCGGCTGTCATCGGCTTCCTTATTCCAACGATCAGCCTATTGGTTCACCGGGCAAGAAGGCGAACAGTGCGGCGCGGGACACACGGCTTGAAGCGCGGCAACACGGCCCGGCATAATGCCGGGCAGGCCGGCACGGTCTTTGCATCAAGGACTCGTTCACCGGACAGCGAGGGACTCGGCGTGGTTCCGCGCCGGAGATGCGGATCGGCGTTGTTGTGTCGTCAAGCACCCGTTGACGGAACGCCGACCGGGGAAAGGTGGCCCTTCCGCAAAGTATTTGTGTTGACCAACAATGTATGAGGCACATATTCTATTTTGTCATTCCATTTGCTTTGAGATTTTCAAAATGCCGATGATTAAAATGTTTGGTCACCGTACACTCGGGGGTGGCGTAAGTGAGCTCTGGTAAGATAGCACAAATATCAATCTCTTGTGCATCCTACCTGGCCTCGCTTACACCATCCCTAAATGTTAATATTTGTGTTGACCAACAATGTATGAGGCACTTATTCCATTTTGTCATTCCATTTGCTTTGAGATTTTCAAAATGCCGATGATTAAAATGCTTGGTCACCGTACACTCGTGGGCGGTGTTAGTGAGCCTCGTGTGATTGCACAAATATCAATCTCTTGTGCATCCTACCTGGCTCGCTAACTCCGTCCCGGAATGTTAATATTTGTTTCGACCAACAAAGTATGAGGCCCTTGTCATTCCATTTGCTTTGGTATTTTCAAAATGCCGATGATTAAAATGTTGGTCACCGTACACTTGGGGGTGGCGTAAGTGAGCCTCGGTAAGATAGCACAAATATCAATCTCTTGTGCATCGGACTTGGTCTCACCGACGCCATCCCTAAATGTTAATATTTGTGTTGACCAACAATGTATGAGGCACTTATTCCATTTTGTCATTCCATTTGCTTTGACATTTTCAAAATGCCGATGATTAAAATGTTTGGTCACCGTACACTCGGGGCGGCGTAAGTGAGCTCGGTAAGATAGCACAAATATCAATCTCTTGTGCATCGGACTTGGTCTCACTTACACCGTCCCCGAATGTTAATATTTGTGTTGACCAACAATGTATGAGGCATTTATTCCATTTCTCTTGTGCATCGGATACTTGTTGGTCTCACTTTCTTCCATTTTCATCATAGTAGGAACTGGATGGAAGGACCCCGATGCAAGCGAGGCTGGTGGGTAGAGATGACGGAGCAAAGGAGGAACCGGATGAAGACTACTTTGTATCTCGAAATTGTGAATTTTGTATGAATTAAGAGTTGTATGCAAAACATTTGACACTTGCCACTATATATGTATCTCGATCGGGCTCTAAGTAATGTGATGATGATGTCTATGTTATATCCGTGCAATGTACATGATATTTATATTATATCTGAATGTTGCTGTATATAACTCGTGTATCCGTATTGTGTATCCGTATTGCTGTGTATAAACCGCATATGTGTAGTGAGACAGCACAAAATCGTGTATAATACAAGCAAATTCTCGTGGCGCACTAAGAAGCAATTCGTGGCGCACGCTTTTCGTGGCGCACCTAAGAACAAGTGCGCCACGTAAACCTTATTTCGTGGCGCACGACCAGGTGCGCCACAGAAAGCTTATTTTTGTGGCGACGTTTCTGTGGCGCACCACCCGTGCGCCACAGAATCAAATTTTCGTGCGCCACTGATGAGGCTTTTCCTACTAGTGTCGTACCGTTGGTGTGAAGTTGCCTAACCTACCACTGCACCAAAGTTGCCTACCACTGCAAAAGTTGACTAGTATGGTGCCCGACAACACAACTTTGGTGCCCAAAGGAATAACTTTCGGTGCAAGACTAAGTTGATTTTTAGTTTCTATGAACTTCCTATTGCCCTTGCGAAGTTGCCCAATATCGATGTTAATCTACTTTTTTCGTGGTGCACCAAAGTTGCTTTGTTGCGAACGAATGTTTCTTTATCACATATCAAAGTTTCTTCTTAACAAATTTCATCGAAACATATGAAAATAAGAACTAGTTTCGAAGATCTCATCGTCAGGATTCTGAAAGTGAAAGCGGATCATAATTTTAAGATTCAACGCAAAAGTTATAGCTTTTTTGAATTTATTTTGGAAAGTAATCATTAGAAATCCATGCATCCATCCATGTGAGACCATCCATGTGAGACCATGTGGGCATGGAGGTCCTCATGAGCTGTGGACACTCAGGTTCGGCCAGACTATTTTCTTCTTTGCGTTACTGTGACCACGTGCCTGCTTTTGGAGTTTTCTCTTTTGATTTTTGTGGAATTTAATGATACAAAATATTACTTCCTCCGTATTGGTTTAATAGACACGCACGCAGTTTAAAATAAACTTTGACCATTGACTTAGTAAATAAAATATAAATTTTATCTCTACAAAATCTATATCATTAGATTCATATGCAAAAAAACTTTCCAATGATATAACTTTTGTGACATATATTTCATAATTTTATTGACTAAAATAATGATCTAAGCAATTTCTTAAACTACGTGCGCGCCTGTTAAATTGAGACGGAGGAAGTGCCATAAATAGGGTATGTCAGATTCTACCAAGGGGCATGTGTGTGCTCCCTAGATGCGTCCATAGAAGTATATGATACTAGTATCATAAGAGCAAGTACAATAATGTTGTACAGTCAGCTGGCTATAAGAGATAAAATATTATATTGTTGCTTAGTTGGAGGAAATGGATTAAGAGAGAGAAAGAAAGTGGACTCTTATTAAAGAGTCAGCTCTAGCACATGCTACTAGACACTTTGTGAGAGTAAAATATGGACCATGTATTACTAAAGTACTCCCTCCGACCCAAGGGATAGGGCGCATATTTTTTTTGGAAATTGCCTCATGGCTTAAGGCGTGGACGGTTGGGCTACGGTATGTTTCCAATTTTACCCTCCCGATCACGTACATATTTCTACCTAGCTTTTGTACATGTTGGCTGTAAGGTTGACTATAGATGATGTGGCTATGTTTTATAGCCGACTGTTGGCTTGAAACGGACTTGTGGCTCTCTCGGGTGCAACGCACACCCATAGACCAAAAAAGTTATAGTAATTTGAAAAAGTCAATTTTTTTGAATCTTCCTCGAAACCAAAGATGATGAAGTTTGTACTCCTAAAAAATGTTTGGACACGAAATGGTTTCCATGGACTTCAGGGAAAAAAAGACAAAATTATGATGAATATAAAGTGAATAGTAACTGGTCATGGGACATTTCGAATTTGTTTTTTTTACCCAGGATACAATGAAAGTAATTTCCTAGGAAAATATTTTGTTTCAAGTACAATACCTGTTCATCTTTGATTCCCAAGAATGTTTAAATTTTTTAAACTTTTTTTATTTTTCCAAGTATAGGCCCGAGAGCTCCTTTGTATTTCCACTGTTGGCTATACTATTAAACATGCTCTAAGTTAGCATCATATATATATATATTACCTATTTTTATTTTTTTATTTTATTTTTTCAAGTATATGGGTGTGTGGCACCTGAGAGCTCCTCTGTATTGCCCACTGTTGGCTATACTATTAAACATGCTCTAAGTTAGCATCATATATATATTAAATGTAGTACTATGCATATATACATTAAATGTAGTACTATGCATATAGGTTGGTATCGTAAACTAGTTATCATATATACTACGGGAGGGGAGTTTTGGCTCCCGGGAGTATATGGACCGGATATCTGGACCAATGAATCGTGCGCGGAGATCGGGGGCGTGGGCAGGAAAAGTTAGTGTACGTGCGACAGAAATATAGAATACGCGTGTGGTTCGGTACGGTGCAGGGCTGGGACCCAGTAACCCTAACGTGCGTCCGAAGTGAGAAGACGGTGGAATTCGACGGGGCATGGTGCTGGACCTGCAGAACAAGTCGTTGGCGGCGTCCTAGACCACAAGTCCAATTCCGTGCCGAAAGGTGGTGCCGCCGAGCCGCGGTTCACCAGATCTCAGATGTCCAGAACAGAGTGTCGGTGCAGGCGGAGAGCGAGGCGACGCGGGCGGAGCGGGAAGTCACGGGGGAGAGAGGCCGCGGGGGAGGGCGGGAGGGCGGCGGCGGAACACGGGGGTGTGGCTGGAGGATAGCGGCCGTGCAGCCGTCGAGGAGATCAGCGTCCATGGACTTCCCGATGGAGCCCGTTAGCAGGTGAGATATCTCCATCCCCTGCAAATTCTGAAACTACTAGTACGGGTGTGCCATCTGACCGGAGTGCCTGGCCACCGTCTCCCCTTTTTGGCAGCCTACCGATTTATGAAGGAACTGCGGACACAGGGGTGGATGGCGTGGTGGCGAGGAAGGACGACGAGTGCAGTCATGTCGGGTCAGTTGAGCCGGAGCAGTCGGTGGTGGGCATAGTCCAGGCAATAGCAGGAGGTGGGCAGCAAGAAGGTGACGGACAAGCAGAATCTGCAGTGTCAACCGGAAAAATGGATCCACAGTCTTCAGGCTGGACAAAGAGGTAAGCATTGCACGTAGCACAAGAGAAGATTTTGATTTATGGGGCGTACAAACTGTAGTGTGTACATTTCACTGGAAAAGTACTGTCAGTGTGAGATTGGATATGTGCTACATAGGATTTTGTTTCTGTCTGAATTAGGAAAATTGTGTGCTGGTTCATAGATGCTATGTAAGAAGAATGGCAGCAGATGGTTGGAACAATCTGAGTTTCAGAAATTTGTTTTGTGTGGCGTCCAAACTGTGGTGTGTATATTTCACTGGAAAAATTACTATCGGTGGGAGATTGGATATGTGCTACATAGGAATTTGTTTCTGGCTGAATTAGGAAATTTGTGTGCTGGTTCGTAGATGCTATGTATCGGTGGGGCAGCAGATGGTTGGAAAAATCTGAGTTTGCATAAAAACATCGCGATGGTTAGCCAGGGGTAATGTCACAAATGAATTCAGCAGTGATTATTTGTGTAGCCATGAAAAAATGCATGATGATTTTGTGTTTTAGAAAGAAAGCATTGATATGTAGACACAGAAAACTGTTAGTTAACATTTACAGTTCTCTTAAAAAAGGAAAGGGGGGAAAATCCTGACGGTATAGAAATGCAGGTTGCGGCCGGGGAAGGCGCCTCCCGACAAGACACCGTGTGCGTCAAGGAAGAGTGCACTGGAAAGGTCAATCCGTGGATACGCAGAGAAGCTTGGCGATGAGGTCATTGATCCTTGCCTAGGGACAACTTTCGGTTCTCTTGGGGAAGCATATGATTTCTACAACCTGTACTCGTGGGAACATGGTTTTGGGATTAGGTACGGGAAGAGCCGTCTGAATTCAGAGAAGACAAAGTGCATGCAAGAGATTGTCTGTGGTTGCTCGGTAAGTTAAACGAAAACGAACATTTCGTTTGGAGTAAAAGGATATCAGGAATTAATAATCTAATGTTGTTATTTTTGTTTGCAGGGGAAACCAACTTCGGAGAACACAAAGTCGTGCAGGTGTGAATGCCCCGCGATGATAAGATTGCTCCGTACGACAGATAATGGATGGTACATAACTGAGCACAGAGTGAAGCATAACCACACGATGACTGAAAATTGTGGTGAGAAGGTATTTTGGCCGTCACACAAGCATATAGATGTGTACACCAGAGACCTGGTCCGGCAGCTTATAGAGAACTTAAACATAGGGAAGGTGTACAGTATAATTGCAGCCTTCTTTGGTAATGAAGGAAACGTACCATTCACAAAAAGATCATTGCGTAACCTCTGTGGGAAACTAAGGAGCAGACAGATGATGATGTGAGGAAGACCATTGAGGCATTCGATGATCTGGGAGCAAAAGATCCAGAATTCATGTTCAGGGTCCAGGCTGATGATGAGGGAAGAATCAAGAACCTGATGTGGACAACCGGGGCTAGCAGAATGCAGTACAAGTGTTTTGGTGATGCTATCACATTTGACACAACATACAAGACCAACTTGTATGACATGCCATTTGGATTGTTCGTGGGGGTGAATAACCACTTCCAAAGCATAATTCTGGCAGGGGTAATGGTCAGGGATGAGCAGGAGAGAGTTTTGAATGGGTATTCTCAACTTTTGTCAGAATGATGGGCGGAGTGGCACCTCGTACAATACTGACAGGTATGTCATTAGTTGGACATGGTGGGGAAAAATAATTGTATGTAGGTGTTAGCAAGTTAGATGGAATGGACAGTGAAGAGGGAATGACTTATTCCATTTACGTTGTGCAGATCAATGCAGGGCGATGGAGGTGGCAATAGGTAAAGTCATGCCAGGGACGGCACATAGATGGTGCAAGTGGCATGTACTGAAGAAAGCAAAGGAAAGTCTAGGTCCACTGTATACAAAAGAAGAGTGAATTTAGGGCGGAGTTTCATAAGCTAGTGAACAGCATGTTAACCGTCGATGAATTTGAGGCAGCCTGGGGGGAACTGGTTGTGAAGTACAACTTGCAAACGCATCCGTACATGACCCAACTGTTCGAGATTAGACATAAATGGGCAAAGCTGTACTTCAAAGGAGTATTCTGCGCGAAGATGACAAGTACTCAGCGAAGCGAAAGCGCAAACATCATGTTGAAGACATACGTGCCTAGAGGGTGTCCTATGCACCTGTTTGTGAAGCAGTACATGCGCCTTCAGTTCTCACGGGACACTGATGAAAACTACGAAGAGAAACGGACAAAGCTAGTAAGTGGTATAAATAAAAATGCATTGCTGCTAGCCTCTAGTAGCGATGGTACTAAAAAATAGAATTTATGGAAAATGCAGGGTGGAGTGGTTGTGCGACACAACCTGGACATCGAGAGGCACGCAAGCAAGATTTACACACAGGCGATGTTCGAGCAATTTGGTCAGAGCATCTACAAGGGCTTCGCCTTTCGTGTGGAAGAAGTTGAAAAGGACAAGCTATATGTGGCAAGACACACAAATGCAGAGAGGCGGCAAAAATGGAGCAAGGTTGAGTTTGTTGTGAGGGTGACAGGAGATAGAGAGGAATTTGATTGCGAGTGCGGGCTATTTGATCACATGGGTATACTTTGCGGTCATGCATTGAAGGTTAGCAAAAAACATGGCACCCATGAGTTGTGTGAAGAACAAAGATGCAGATTCGGTTGTTCTATTATGTTGACAATTCATTTATGCCGTTGCAGGTTATGGATTATGTAGGTGCGACGGAGATACCAAAGAAGCATATAATGAAGCGATGGACAAGGCATGCAAGAGATATTCTCCCAGAACACCTAAGACATTACCAGCGGGACGAAGCGCATGGTAAAGCAGTCACATATAGGCATTCAAACCTGTACATACTTGCAATGGAGCTAGTGAGGCTCGGAGATGCAAGCTCAGATGCTTATGATAAGCTGGTGTCCATGGCACCATTTGAAGAAGCTAGGGATGGACTTGGGCTGGAGGACAGGATGACAGGTAAGAAAAGACAGGAAGTACAGGCAATTAGCGGTGAAGACGAGACGCAACTGATGTTGGAGAATGGTACCCATTGATCGGGCTAACAGCGCCTTGCAAGAAGGTGAAGGCAGGAAGGGCAAGTACGAGCCGGGAGAAGGCACCGTACGAAGAGACAGGTAGAAGGTCGAGGTTTTGCAGCATATGCAAGAAACCTGGGCATAAGAAAACTACATGTCCCGACAGAGGCGACCTACCGAAGCAGCCAAGAAAAGAAGCTAGATGCAGCCGGTGCGGTGTAGCAGGACACAGAAAGAGCACATGTATTAAACCGTTGGCTTTCGGTGACATAGGCATTTCGTGATCGTGTGGTTTTCACTGATAAACCCAAGATTTGTGTAATTGAAAATCTATTTATGTTTGGTGTGATAAAAACATGTTAGAACTGAACTGAATATCTGTCAAAGGACAATGTGTTTGCTGTGCTGAAAAAAATGGCGTGGATTGAGTCTCCCGTACTAGACACCTGGGCCTCTTATAAGAGACGCGTGTTCCCAGCCCGCGAGCCGTTGGGCCACAAGTCATATGGTCCAGGTCGCGGAACGTTAGTCCAGGACGTCAGGCATCCGTTCTGGTCTGGTCCATCCAGTCAATGGGCCGTCTCAATGAATGCGAGGCAACGGTCGGCCGCGACACTGTACAAAATGCGTTCACCTGTCCACAATACGAGCCAGAATACATCGATACGGATCGACGAGGCGAACTTCGATTGGTCCAGCTACCGAGACCATCTGCACCCGAGAGCCAAAGTGGATTTCCGATATACTACGTACATGATAATAGTGTACGGTAGTCTTTCACCGTCCAATACTGCAACTAGGAGAGTTGCGATGGGCGTGATGATGTGTCGAGACTCTGTTGGTTCCGGTTGAGAAACTAGTTACAGCGCATATGGAGTATAAAAGTACCCAATAGCGCGCTAGCCCTGGAACAGAAACCAACCAAGTTTGCTTACAGCAGTAGTAGTAGTAGTAGTATAGTACAGAAAAGAATGAGCGGTGTGGTCACCAAGTCGTCGCCCGTGGTGGTCGCCCCGTCGGCGCCGGGGATGCCGACCGGCGACGTTCAGCTCTCGAGGTTCGACAAGGTTGCTGGGTGCGCGCCAGTCTCGTCGATCCTGGTGTTCGACAAGCCAATCGACGATCCTGCGGACACCATCATGAGAGCGCTCTCCCGAGCACTAGTCCACTACCCTCCCATCTCTGGTCGCCTCGCCGCTGGAGCTGAGGGCGGCGAGGTCATCGCATGCACCGGAGAGGGCCAGGGCGTGCTGTTCGTGAGTGCGTCGGCAAGCTGCGCCGTTGACGGCGTGCTGCCCCCGGCGCTACTGAAGGACCTCTTCGTCCAATACCCCCAGGAGTTGTGCTGCCGCCACGCCGACCCGTTGCTGCTGATGCAGGTGACGGAGTTCTCGTGCGGCGGGTTCGCCGTCGGCGTTTCATGGAACCACGCCTTGGCCGACGGGGCGGGGATGGGGCAGTTCCTGCAGGCCGTCGCAGAGCTCGCCCGTGGCATGTCAGCACCGTCCATTGCTCCAGTCAGGTCGGATGGCTTAGTCCTGGCAGCCCACCCTCGAGGAATGGCTGCCGCGGACTTCGCCTCGGCGGAACTGACAAGGGATCTGGCCTACGTAGACTTAACTATCCCCGAAAGCTTCATCAGTCGCGTCAAGGCGGAGGTGAGCGCCGGCCTCGGCGAGCCATGCACGGTGTTCGAGGCCGTCGTCGCTGTACTTTGGCGGTGCCGCGCCCGGGCGGTTATCTCCGACGTCGACCCTGAGCGCCCCGCGTCGCTCGTTTTCGGATGCAACGTGCGCGGCCCCGTTGGCGCTCCCGGGGGCTACTACGGGAACTGCCTCGTCGCGGAGTCAGTCGTAGCGGCGGTGGCGAACGGCGACATCAAGGACATCGTGAAGCTCATCAAGATCGCCAAGCAGAAGATACATGACAATATCAGGAGCGGCGACGTGGTCGACCCAGTAGTGCGGCAGCCGCTTGGATACAGCACGCTCCTCGTGTCAAGCTGGCGGAACCTTGGGCTCGAAGCGCCAGATTTTGGCGGTGGAACGCCTGCCCGGGTAGTTTGGTATGTGCCGCAGGTGTTCATGCCTGTCTTGATCATCTGTCCGCCGTGCAAAGGGCATAACGGGGTCAACGTTTCGGGATACATTGTGAAGAAGGGGCATGTCGATGCTTTCCTGCACGAGTTGGCGACCATGTCACTGAATCCTGGTTGTGGACATGGCCAGTAAATCTCGTCACAGTGCACGGGCCTATGACGAAGCTCTTGCGTGTATCTTTTTTTTTATAAAGGGTGATTCATTATTTAAAAGGTTTTTGCGTGTATCTTTTACATTTTTGAACAAGAGGTCGAGACCCGCGCGCTCCTATATCGAAAAGGTGCATACGATATTGCCTCTAAATTTTATTTAACTAAAGATTTGCAAGAAGATGCATCAAGCCACCATGTAGCACCTACAAACTTGATAGTTGAAACATGCCATTGAAATCTTATGCCCTGTATAAGAACACAAGAAAGGCTCCACCAGCTAGGCACCGGAGCATCACCGAGACACCCCATGACGAACCAAGAGCAGAAATTTGGTCCACCGGAACCTCTTGCACACTCTCTAGAACCTGTCTCACCGCCTCAAACCGTCAAGC
The DNA here is from genome assembly GCF_022539505.1 of Lolium rigidum. NCBI lineage: Eukaryota > Viridiplantae > Streptophyta > Magnoliopsida > Poales > Poaceae > Lolium > Lolium rigidum. Next base: position 340,436,471 of record NC_061514.1, read on the forward strand.
TATCTTTAGGGTAATCACCGCGCGGCAATTAAAATGCGTACTTCCCGATCTCAAACAAGTCGATGATCAGCGCATACAAGACGAGCGAGCTTGGTGATCGCAACTTGTTCGATGATAACCGCCGGCCAAACAAAATTGGACACGAGATTGGCGACCTCAGTTCATTTTGAGAGTCACCGCAGGGCTTCCAAGGGCCACGATAAAGTTATAAAGGACAACCACATTAGAGGCTAGGGTTTCAAAAATCACCACTTTACGTTAGGATTTTAAAAAACCACCACTCTAGCGCTAACACGTAACAAACAATATTGACTCATATTTGACGCTCGTTTAATCACGAAATTGAAGAGTGGGTCCCATTATTAGGATAAAGTGGCACGTACATTTTGCAAAAAGAGCCTTTCGTACACTAGTATTTATAATTTTGTTGCCCACGATTTTTTCTTATTCTTTTCCTACTTTGTATCCCTTCATTTTCTTTCCTTTTTCCAGCCAGAGCCTCCCTTATCCGGTCGAACTGGAGCTCGTACATGGGTCCCAGGCCAAGAATACAGTAGCGGCTGCCGGCCACACCGGCTTGCGCTCGCTACATGTTGTCTCCTCCACCAATGCGTTGAGCCTATCATCGCCGCTGTTTCCTTCTACCGCTAACCACCAAGGGAATCGAGCCGAGGTGGTCTGCGCCATCGTCCCCAACCCCATCTTTCTCCACTCCGGCCGAGCTCCACCGAGTAGATATTTGACCCATCCGCCGCGTCCCAGTCTTCTGAGATGGTCCCTAGAGTCTACCTAGTCCTGTCGGAGCCCTTCGGTGGAGCGGCGCATCCCCGATCTCATTCCCAATGAGAACCCCTTCTGGTCGCCATCGTCATTGACTGTGTCGACGATCCCCTCCACCCTTCAGTAAGCATGCATGTGTAAACCTGATGGGCCTCCGATTTTCCCTCACATCTCCTTGCTCTTCCTTCTACTCCGTGTAAAACCCGCACCTTGTATTGTCGGTGCCGCCATGAAACATTGCCGCTGCCGGGGAAGAAGGGTGGCGCTCGTGTACTTCTTAGGAGCAAGGCGCGTTTGTCAGGGAGGAGCAGGGTGTGCTGGAGCCGATGAGTGTGCGTGGTCAAGCGGCGTAGAAGGGGGTGAGTTGGCCGGGTAGGGAGCTCCGAGAAGAGATAACTGATTATGACAAGTGCCCCCCTCCAAATTAACCAAAAAACCCAGAATTGGAACCAGGCTATCATGTATCTCCCTTGACCATTTTCCTCGTGCCACATCATCCTAACAAATGGACCGACATGTCAGCTTCGTGATTAAACTAGCGTCAGGTATGAATCCTCGTGCGCAATGATGGAGCTAGAAGGGCCCCGAGTCCCGTAGAAATGGTTCCTGGGGCCTGATGCGGCCGATTTCTTGCTTGCACGATCACCTTCGTGGGTGTCGGGTGATTTGAGTACTCGGGGAAATTTCCTCCCTACTTCCTCGTCGGCTATCCTTTTGCATGTCTCCTTGCCAACGTGATGATGTCTTGGAATGCATTTACCAGAAGACCTATTAGTAGGCTAGAGGGCCTGTCGAGGGTACTCATCGGCAATGCCCACCTTGAGGGGCTTAGGGTTGATGGAATCCTACAGGCTGACACGAGACATCGGATACGAAACAAATGGGGAGAGTGATTTACCCAGGTTCGGGGCCCTCGATGAGGTAAAACCCTTACTTCCTACTTGTCTGATCTTTATTATCGAGAATATTGGGTTACAATGGGGTAGCCGAAGGTTTCGACTATGAACTCGTCGAGAAGCTAAGATTTTGTATGACCTAGCTCTAGACTTACTGTGGTTATGACTAAGTTGATTGTGTGTCCCTCGGCAGACCCTCTCATGGCCCTTATATTGTGAGCCAGGTCTCGAGAGGTCTGTCCGGGTATGACTAGATTACAAAGAGTTCTATGTCTAAAGTTTCCTTGATTCTTCGTCTTCTTGCCTTGTTCTTCAAGAATCCTTCTTTGGAACTAACATAATGGCCCGCCTTGGTTGATAGGTGATCTTCATGGGCCCCTGGTCGAGCCGTAGGAGGTAGCACAATACAAGTTACCCGAAGGGTAATGCCCCAGTAGCCCCCGAGTGACTGGCCGAAGTGTAGCTTCGGGCAGGGACTAAAGTTGTCTTTATCGAATGTCTATAAATCTTCAAAGAATGGGAGTAGCCTCCGAGTCTAGGCACGGATGCTCACAATTGTGTGTAGACTCAAGTTGTACTACTCGAATGCTTCTTATGCTGCCGATATTTTCTGTAAACTGTCGCGATCATCCGATAACATTTGTATATCGGGTCTTAAATATCTTCGAATCTTTGTCGATAGTACGTAAAGGATTCTGAATAACGTGCCCAGTCTTACTCGATAAATCGACGTTGGGTTAACTGCCAATGGAAAGACAACGTTACTCTACTTCAGAACCAAGTCCCCGGGCATGATTCTGGATCTTCTGAAACCTTCGGGTCCATAATTTTTATCGGGTGCGCGACCAGCGCTCCCGATGGGAGTAGCCCCCGAGTCTAGGCACGGACTCTTGCAACCGTGTGTAGACTCAAGTTGCAATACTCGAATGTTGTAAACTTCTTCGGATGCTTTATGAGGAGTCGATGCTTCTGATGACATCATTGATGATGTAGTTACTGCGGCGGTTCGATTGACAGGACATGACTGGACTGGCCCACCCTACTTCTGTGCGGTCAGTTAGGAAATGACCAGTCCTTGCGCATTGATCGAGGCGCCTCCTCGATTTCCGCGCGTGATGGAAAAAGTATCCATTGTTATGATAGATGCAATGACACGTGGTGACCTAACTGCAGACCTCCTTTGATAGCCTTTGTTTTATAGACGAGTAGGAGGAAATTTACTTTTCTACTCTCCCCTTCCACAGCCTTTCTTCCTTGTTCGCCCTTTGATACGTATCAAACGTATCTATAATTTCTTATGTTCCATGCTAGTTATATGACAATACTCACATGTTTTATATATACTTTACATCATTTTCTGATGCATTTTCCGGCACTAACCTATTAACAAGATGCCGAAGCGCCGGCTCTGTTTTCTCGCTGTTTTTGGTTTCGGAAATCCTACACAGGAAATATTCTCGGAATTGGACGAAACAAAAGCCCACGGTCTTATTTTCCACGGAGCCTTCCAGAACACCGAAGAGGAGACGAAGAGGGGACGCGAGGCGGCCACACCATAGGGGGGCGCGGCCCCACCCCTGGCCGCGCCGCCATATGGGTTGGGCCCCTCGGGCGCCCCCCGACTCTGCCCCTTCGCCTATTTATTCTCTCCGTCGCGAAAACCCTATAACAGAAAGCCACGATACGAGAAAAGTTACTGAGACGCCAGATACGTCTCAAACGTATCTATAATTTCTTATGTTCCATGCTAGTTATATGACAATACTCACATGTTTTGTATACACTTTATATCATTTTGATGCATTTTCCGGCACTAACCTATTAACAAGATGCCGAAGCGCCAGTTCCTGTTTTCTGCTGTTTTTGGTTTCGAAATCCTACACAGAAATATTCTCGGAATTGGACGAAACAAAACCCGAACTTCCTATTTTCCTCGGAGGGTTCCAGAACACTGAAGGAGAGACGGAGAGGGCCCACGAGGTGGCCACACCACGTGGCGGCGCGGCCAAGAGGGGGGGCGCGCCGCCCTATGGTGTGGGCCCCTCGGGCACCCCCCTGCGCTGCCCCTTCGCCTATAAATTCCCTCCATCGCGAAAACCCTATTACCGAGAGCCACGATACGGAAAAAGTTCCAGAGACGCCGCCGCCGCCAATCCCATCTCGGGGATTCGAGAGATCGCCTCCGGCACCTCGCCGGAGAGGGGAATCATCACCGGAGGGCTCTACATCACCATGCCCGCCTCCGGACTGATGCGTGTGTATTTCATCCTTGGACTATGGGTCCATAGCAGTAGCTAGATGGTTGTCTTCTCCTCTTGTGCTATCATGATTAGATCTTGTGAGCTGCCTATCATGATCAAGATCGTCTATTTGTAATGCTAGATGTTGCGTTTGTTGGGATCCGATGAATATTGAATACTATGTCAAGTTGATTATCAATCTATCATATATGTGTTGTTTATGTTCTTGCATGCTCTCCGTTGCTAGTAGAGGCTCTGGACAAGTTGATACTTGTAACTCCAAGAGGGAGTATTTATGCTCGATAGTGGGTTCATGCCTCGATTGAATATGGGACAGTGACAGAAAGTTCTAAGGTTGTGGATGTGCTGTTGCCACTAGGGATAAAATATGAATGCTTTGTCTAAGGATATTTGTGTTGATTACATTACGCACCATACTTAATGCAATTGTCTGTTGTTTGCAACTTAATATTGGAAGGGGTGCGGATGCTAACCCGAAGGTGGACTTTTTAGGCATAGATGCATGCTGGATGGCGGTCTATGTTCTTTGTCGTAATGCCCTGATTAAATCTCATAGTAGTCATCATGATATATGTATGTGCAGCTCTATTTGTCAATTGCCCAACTGTAATTTGTTCACCCAACATGCTATTTATCTTATTGGAGAGACACCACTAGTGAACTGTGGACCCCGGTCCATTCTTTTACATCTGAAATACAATCTATCGCAATCTCGTTCTCTCGTTGTTTTCTACAAGCAAACATCATTCTCCACACCATACGTTTAATCCTTTGTTTTCAGCAAGCCGGTGAGATTGACAACCTCACTGTTAAGTTGGGGCAAACTATTGTGATTGTGTTGTGCAGGTTCCACGTTGGCGCCGGAATCCCTGGTGTTGCGCCGCACTACACTCCTCCACCAACAACCTTCACGTGGCCTTCATCTCCTACTGGTTCGATAACCTTGGTTTCTTACTGAGGGAAAACTTGCTGCTGTACGCATCACACCTTCCTCTTGGGGTTCCCAACAGACGTGTGCTTCACGCGCCATCAAGCAATTTTTCTGGCGCCGTTGCCGGGGAACTGAAGAAAAGTTACACCCCAGAGATTTCTAACTCCCACGTCAACTACACGCCAGCAAGAATTTTTCTGGCGCCGTTGCCGGGAAGATCAAGACACGCTGCAAGGGGAGTCTCTCACATCCAATCTCTTTACTTTGTTTATTGTCTTGCTTTACTTTCTGTTTTGTTTGTTTTCTTATATCAAAAACACAAAAAAATTAGTTACTTGCTTTATTTTATTTTCTGTCTCTTTTGCTTCTTATACCAAAAACACAAAAGAATTAGTTACTTGTTTTTACTTTATTTTATCCTGTTTGCTTAGTTTAATTTTACTATTGCTAAAATGAGTAATCCTGAAGTTGAAGTTCGTTCTTTTAAGCAACAAGGTGGAGAAAGTTTTAAAGATGCTTGGTACAGAATTAGTAATGCTCATCATAGGTGCATTAAGAAACACTCCACTATTATCCTTCTTAGGAACTTTTATGTTGGTATATCTAGCTAGAATAGGTATGTTCTTGATACTCTTTCAGGGGGTAATTTCCTAGGTACTCCTGCTTTAGAAGCTAGTTGCATCATTGAGAGTCTAGTTGGAATACCACCCGTTAATGAAGCTAAAACTGAAATCTCTCTTGAGGATGTCATGAAAAAATTGGAAGCCATAGAGAAAAATCTTCCAAGTGTTGAGACTAAATTGGGAATATTACTTGATAATACTGATAAACTTGATAAATCCCTAGGAGGAATTAATGAAAGAATTGGTATTTTAGAAACTTGTGCTATCCATGATAATCAAACCCATAGGATTGGTGAACTTGAAGAAGCTATGGGAACCTTGGGTTCAACTTTTTCTTCTCTTAAATTTAAGGAGAAAGCTTATGTGGGTAAGGAGCAAAAATTCATGTATGTCTCTAAGGTGCCTAAGCCAAAGAATTATTATAAGCCTAAAATTGATAAAACCCTTAGTACCACTATGGGAAATTTAGATAATGGAGCATCTAAGGTACCCGATGCGACAAGTTGTGTTTGTAAGGAAAATTATGATGTTGATGCTTCTTCTCTTGATAATACTTGATTTGCACTTTCTGCGCCTAGCTGAAAGGCGTTAAAGAAAAACACTTCTTGGGAGATAACCCATGTATGTTTTTAGTACTGTTTTGTTGAGTCTTGGAAGTTGTTACTACTGTAGCAACCTCTCCTTATCATATTGTTGTGCCAAGTAAAGTCTCTAATAGTAAAGTTGATACTAGATTTGGATTGCTGCGTGTAAACGCATTTCTACCTGTCACGAATTTGAGTAGATATCTCTCGTAGAAGAATAAAAAAAATCTGCCAATTTTCATGAGTGATCCTCGGATATGTACGCAACTTTCATTAGTTTTGAGCTTTTTCATCTGAGCCTGTTAAGTGCCTCTAAAAATTCGTCTTTACGGATCTGTTCCGTTTTGACAGATTCTCGCCTTTTATTTCGCATTGCCTCTTTTACCGTGTTGAGTGGATTTCTTTGTTCCATTAACTTTCGGTAGCTTTGGGTAATGTCCGGAAGTGTTAAGAATGATTGTGTCCCCTCTGAACATGTGAATTTTTGATTATGCACTAACCCTCTAATGAGTTTGCTTTAAGTTTGGTGTGGAGGAAGTTTTCAAGGGTCAAAAGAGGAGGATGATATACTATGATCAAGAAGAGTGAAAAGTCTAAGCTTGGGGATGCCCCCATGGTTCATCCCTGCATATTTCAAGAAGACTCAAGCATCTAAGCTTGGGGATGCCCAAGGCATCCCCTTCTTCATCGACAACTTATCAGGTCACTTCTAGTGAAACTATATTTTTATTCCGTCATATCTTATGTGCTTTACTTGGAGCGTCTGTTTGTTTTTGTTTTTGTTTTTGTTTGAATAAAATCGTATCCTAGCATTCCTTATATTGGAGAGAGACACGCTCCGCTTTTTTATATGAACACTGGTGTTCTTAGCTCTATCTTTAATGTTCATGGCGGAGTTGAAAACCGCTTCGTTGATTGCTATTTGGTTGGAAACAGAAAATGCTTCATGTGGTAAATGGTATATATCTTGAATAATTTGATACTTGGCAATTGTTTTGAGCTCTCATAGATCATGTTTAAGCTTTTGCATCAAGTAGTTTAAACCTATTAGTGGAGAACTACTGTAGAGCTTGTTGAAATTTGGATTGCATGCATGATTGATCTCTCTAAGGTCTAGATATTTTCTGGTAAAAGTGTTTGAGCAACAAGGAGACAGTGTAGAGTCTTATAATGCTTGCAATATGTTTTTATGTAAGTTTTGCTGTACCGGTTCATACTTGTGTTTGCTTCAAACAACCTTGCTAGCCAAAGCCTTGTACTGAGAGGAAATGCTTCTCATGCATCCAAACACCTTGAGCCAAAACCCATGCCATTTGTGTCCACCATAACTACCTACTATGTGGTATTTCTCTGCCATTCCAAAGTAAATTGCTTGTGTGCTATCTTTAAAATTTCATTCCTTGTCTTTGCAATACATAGCTCATGGGAAAATAGCTTAAAAACTATTGTGGTATTGAATATGTTGCTTATGTATATTATTTCTTATAAGTTGCTTGTTGAGCGGTAACCATGTTTCTGGGGACGCCATCACCTTTTAACACCTTTGTTGAATATCATGTGAGTTGCTATGCATGTTCGTCTTGTCTGAAGTAGGGGTGATTTATCATGATTAAATGGTTTGAGTATGCATATTGTTAGAGAAGAACATTGGGCCGCCAACCAAAGCCATGTATCATGGTGGAAGTTTCAGTTGGACATTAAACCTCAATCTCTTATGAGAATATTATCTGTTGTTGAATGCTTAAGCATTAAAGAGGAGTCCATTATCTGTTTTCTATGTTGTCCCGGTATGGATGTGCTTAAGTTGAGATCTATCAAAACTGAGAAATCAAATGCGATCTATCTCCTTGGACCTTTGTACAGGCGGCATAGAGGTACCCCTTTGTGACACTTGGTATAAACATATGTAATGCAATGATAATCCATGGAAATCCGAGCTAATTAGGACAAGGTGCGGGCACTATTGGTATTCGATGCATGAGGCTTGCAACTTATAAGAGGTTTTATGCATAACACATATGAATTATTACTACCGTTGACAAAATTGTTTCCATGTTTTCAAAATAAAAAGCTCTAGCACATGAGTAATCCATGCTTCCCTCTGCGAAGAGCCTTTCTTTTACTTTATGTTGAGTCAGTTTACCTACTTCTTTCTATCTTAGAAGCAAACACTTGTGTCTACTGTGTGCATTGATTCCTACATGTTTACCTATTGCACTTGTTATATTGCTTTATGTTGACAACTATCCATGAGATATACATGTTACAAGTTGAAAGCAATTGCTGAAACTTAATCATCCTTTGTGTTTCTTCAAAACCTTCTATTAAGAATCTATTGCTTTATGAGTTAACTCTTATGCAAGACTTATTGATGCTTGTCTTGAAAGTACTATTCATGAAAAGTCTTTCCTATATGATTCAGTTGTTTAGTCATTATCTTTACTATTGCTTCGAATCACTTCATTCACTTCATATGCTTTACAATGGTATTGATCAAGATTATGATAGTAGCATGTCACTTCAGAAATTATCCTTGTTATCGTTTACCTACTCGAGGGCGAGTAGGAACTAAGCTTGGGGATGCTTGATACGTCTCAAACGTATCTATAATTTCTTATGTTCCATGCTAGTTATATGGAAATACTCACATGTTTTGTATACACTTTATATCATTTTGATGCATTTTCCGGCACTAACCTATTAACAAGATGCCGAAGCGCCGGCTCTCGTTTTCTCGCTGTTTTTGGTTTCGTAAATCCTACATAGGAAATATTCTCGGAATTGGACGAAACAAAAGCCGAACTTCCTATTTTCCTCGGAGGGTTCCAGAACACCGAAGGAGAGACGGAGAGGGCCCACGAGGTGGCCACACCACGTGGCGGCGCGGCCAAGAGGGGGAGCGTGCCGCCCTATGGTGTGGGCCCCTCGGGCACCCCCTTGCGCTGCCCCTTCGCCTATAAATTCCCTCCGTCGCGAAAGCCCTATTACCGAGAGCCACGATACGGAAAAAGTTACAGAGACGCCGCAGCCGCCAATCCCATCTCGGGGGATTCAGGAGATCGCCTCCGGCACCCTGCCGGAGAGGGGAATCATCACCGGAGGGCTCTACATCACCATGCCCGCCTCCGGACTGATGCGTGAGTAGTTCATCCTTGGACTATGGGTCCATAGCAGTAGCTAGATGGTTGTCTTCTCCTCTTGTGCTATCATGTTTAGATCTTGTGAGCTGCCTATCATGATCAAGATCGTCTATTTGTAATGCTACATGTTGCGTTTGTTGGGATCCGATGAATATTGAATACTATGTCAAGTTGATTATCAATCTATCATATATGTGTTGTTTATGTTCTTGCATGCTCTCCGTTGCTAGTAGAGGCTCGGCCAAGTTGATACTTGTAACTCCAAGAGGGAGTATTTATGCTCGATAGTGGGTTCATGCCTCCATTGAATCCGGGACGATGGACGAAAGTTCTAAGGTTGTGTATGTGCTGTTGCCACTAGGGATAAAACATCAATGCTTTGTCTAAGGATATTTGTGTTGATTACATTACGCACCATACTTAATGCAATTGTCTGTTGTTTGCAACTTATTACTGGAAGGGGTGCGGATGCTAACCCGAAGGTGGACTTTTTAGGCATAGATGAGTGCTGGATGGCGGTCTATGTTCTTTGTCGTAATGCCCTGATTAAATCTCATAGTAGTCATCATGATATATGTATGTGCATCTCTATTTGTCAATTGCCCAACTGTAATTTGTTCACCCAACATGCTATTTATCTTATTGGAGAGACACCACTAGTGAACTGTGGACCCCGGTCCATTCTTTTACATCCGAAATACAATCTATCGCAATCTATGTTCTCTCGTTGTTTTCTACAAGCAAACATCATTCTCCACACCATACGTTTAATCCTTTGTTTTCAGCAAGCCGGTGAGATTGACAACCTCACTGTTAAGTTGGGGCAAAGTATTGTGATTGTGTTGTGCAGGTTCCACCTTGGCGCCGGAATCCCTGGTGTTGCGCCGCACTACACTCCTCCACCAACAACCTTCACGTGGCCTTCATCTCCTACTGGTTCGATAACCTTGGTTTCTTACTGAGGGAAAACTTGCTGCTGTACGCATCACACCTTCCTCTTGGGGTTCCCAACGGACGTGTGCTTCACGCGCCATCAACGCCGCCGCCGCCAATCCCATCTCGGGGGGTTCTGAAGATCTCCTCCGGCACCCTGCCGGAGAGGGGAATCATCACCGGAGGGCTCTACATCACCATGCCCGCCTCCGGACTGATGCGTGAGTAGTTCATCCTTGGACTATGGGTCCATAGCAGTAGCTAGATGGTTGTCTTCTCCTCTTGTGCTATCATGTTTAGATCTTGTGAGCTGCCTATCATGATCAAGATCATCTATTTGTAATGCTACATGTTGTGTTTGTTGGGATCCGATGAATATTGAATACTATGTCAAGTTGATTATCGATCTATCATATATGTGTTATTTATGTTCTTGCATGCTCTCCGTTGCTAGTAGAGGCTCTGGCCAAGTTGATACTTGTGACTCTAAGAGGGAGTATTTATGCTCGATAGTGGGTTCATGCCTCCATTGAATCTGTGATAGTGACAGAAAGTTCTAAGGTTGTGGATGTGCTGTTGCCACTAGGGATAAAACATCAATGCTTTGTCTAAGGATATTTGTGTTGATTACATTACATGCAGTATTTAATGCAATTGTCTGTTGTTTGCAACTTAATACTGGAAGGGGTGCGGATGCTAACCCGAAGGTGGACTTTTTAGGCATAGATGCATGTTGGATGGCGGTCTATGTTCTTTGTCGTAATGCCCTAAGTAAATCTCATAGTAGTCATCATGATATGTATGTGCATCTCTATTTGTCAATTGCCCAACCGTAATTTGTTCACCCAACATGCTATTTATCTTATTGGAGAGACACCACTAGTGAACTATGGACCCCGGTCCATTCTTTTACATCTGAAATACAACCTACCGCAATCATTGTTCTCTCGTTGTTCTTTGCAAACAAACATCATTCTCCACACCATACGTTTAATCCTTTGTTTACGAGCAAGCCGGTGAGATTGACAACCTCACCGTTAAGTTGGGGCAAAGTATTTTGATTGTGTTGTGCAGGTTCCACGTTGGCGCCGGAATCTCCGGTGTTGCGCCGCACTACACTCCTTCACCAACAACCTTCACGTGGCCTTCATCTCCTACCGGTTCGATGATCTTGGTTTCTTATCGAGGGAAAACTTGCTGCTGTACGCATCACACCTTCCTCTTGGGGTTCCCAACGGACGTGTGCTTTACCGTCACAAGCAACTCTTTTTCTGGCGCCGTTGCCGGGGAGATCAAGACACACTGCAAGGGGAGTCTCTCACATCCAATCTCTTTACTTTGTTTATTGTCTTGCTTTATTTTATTTTCTGTCTTGTTTGCTTTCTTTATATCACAAACACAAAAAACATAGTTACTTGTTTTACTTTATTTAATTCGGTTTTGCTTTATTTATTTTTATTATCGCTAAAATGAGTACTCCTGAGAACACTAAGTTGTGTGACTTCACTAGTTAGGCTTAATGGAAACAACAAAAAAATTAGAGATCTTTATGAACTTTATATTGAATTAGGACATGATGTGTTTGAAGAGAGAATTAAAAAACCCATGGAACTTTGTTTGCAAAATAGTTGTAGCAATGTTTTTAGCATGAATTCTTTGAACACTATCATCTTTAATGTTATGGAAAAGTCTAAGCTTGGGGAGCTGGTTTTGAGGAGCATGATATTTTTAGTCCCCCAAGCATGGAGGAGAAAATTTACTTTGATGATACTTTACCTCCTATATATGATGATTACAATGATGACTATCATATTTTCAGTCCACCTACTATTGAGGAGAAAATTAATTATGATTACAATATGCCTCCTATATATGATGATTATGGTGATGAGAATAATAATGATAGCTATCTTACTGAATTTGCTCCCACTACAATTAATAGTAATGACTATGCTTATGTGGAGAGTAATAATTTTATGCATGTAGCTCATGATAAGAATGTTTCATGTGATAGTTATATTGTTGAGTTTGTTCATGATGCTACTGAAAATCTTTATGAGAGAGGATAATATGGTTGTAGGGATTTTCATGTTACTAAAACACCTCTCTTTTTGCATAAAATCTTGAAGTTGCGCTTGTCTTGTTTTCCTATGCTTATTGCATTATGCTTACATGACTTGTTTATTTACAAGTTTCCTTTTCATAGGAAGTGGGTTAGACTTAAAAGTGTTTCTTATTTGCTTTTGATGATCTCTTTTGCTTCAACTCTTATTTCTTGCGAGAGCATCATTAAAATTACTGAGCCCATCTTAATGGCTATAAAGAAAGCACTTCTTGGGAGATAACCCATGTTTTTTATTTTACTACTGTTTTGTTGTGTCTTGGAAGTTGTTACTACTGTAGCAACCTCTCCTTATCATGTTTTTTTCGTTGTTGTACCAAGTAAAGTCTTTGACAGTAAAGTTGATACTAGATTTGGATTCCTGCGTAGAAACAGATTTTTTTACCTGTCACGAATTTGAGTAGATCTCTCTGTATGGAACACGTAAAATGCTGAAAAAATTCATGCGTGTTCCTCAGATATGTACGCAACTTTCATTCAATTTGAGCTTTTTCATCTGAGCCTGTTAAGTGCCTCGAAAAAATTCGTCTTTACGAACTGTTCTGTTTTGACAGATTCTGCCTTTTATTTCGCATTGCCTCTTTTACTGTGTTGAGTGGATTTCTTTGGTCCATTAACTTTCAGTAGCCTTGGGTAATGTCCAGAAGTGTTAAGAATGATTGTGTCCTCTCTGAACATGTGAATTTTTGATTATGCACTAACCCTCTAATGAGATTATTTTGAGTCTGGTGTGGAGGAAGTTTTCAAGGGTCAAGAGAGGAGGATGATATGATATGATCAAGAAGAGTGAAAAGTCTAAGTTTGGAGATGCCCCCGTGGTTCATCCCTGCATATTTCAAGAAGACTCAAGCATCTAAGCTTGGGGATGCCCAAGGCATCCCCTTCTTCATCAACAACTTATCAGGTCACCTCTGGTGAAACTATATTTTTATTCCGTCACATCTTATGTGCTTTACTTGGAGCGTCTGTTTGTTTTTATTTTTGTTTATGTTTGAATAAAATTGGATCCAAGCATTCCTTGTGTTGGAGAAAGACACGCTCCGCTTTTTCATATTGAACACTGGTGTTCTTAGCTTTACTTTAATGTTCATGGCGAAGTTGAAAGCCGCTTCGTTGATTGCTATTTGGTTGGAAACAGAAAATGCTTCATGTGGTAATTGGTATATTATCTTGAATAATTTGATACTTGGCAATTGTTTTGAGCTCTCAAGTAGACCATGTTTAAGCTTTTGCATCATGTAGTTTAAACCTATTAGTGGAGAACTACTGTAGAGCTTGTTGAAATTTGGTTTGCATGATTGGTCTCTCTAAGGTCTAGATATTTTCTGGTAAAAGTGTTTGAACAACAAGGAAGACAGTGTAGAGTCTTATAATGCTTGCAATATGTTCTTGTGTAAGTTTTTGCTGTACCGGTTCATACTTGTGTTTGCTTCAAACAACCTTGCTAGCCAAAGCCTTGTACTGAGAGGAAATGCTTCGCATGCATCCAAAACCTTGAGCCAAAACTCATGCCATTTGTGTCCACCATAACTACCTACTATGTGGTATTTTTCTTCCATTCCAAAGTAAATTGCTTGCGTGCTACCTTTAAAATTTCATTCCTTGTCTTTACAATACATAGCTCATGGGAAAGTAGCCTAAAAACTATTGTGGTAATGAATATGTCGCTTATGTATCTTAGTTCTTATAAGTTGCTTGTTGAGCGGTAACCATGTTTCTGGGGACGCCATAAACCTTTTATACCTTTGTTGAATATCATGTGAGTTGCTATGCATGTTCGTCTTGTCTGAAGTAAGGGAGATTTCTCATGATTAAATGGTTTGAGTATGCATATTGTTAGAGAAGAACATTGGGCCGCCAAACAAAGCCATGCATCATGGTGGAAGTTTCAGCTTGGACATTAATCCTCAATCTCTTATGAGAATACCATCTGTTGTTGAATGCTTAAAGCATTAAAAAGAGGAGTCCATTATCTGTTTTCTATGTTGTCCCGGTATGGATGTCCTCAAGTTGAGATCTATCAAAATCGAGAAATCAAATGCGATTTATCTCCTTGGACCTTTGTACAGGTGGCATAGAGGCACCCCTTTGTGACACTTGGTTGAAACATATGTAATGCAATGATAATCCATGGAAGTCCGAGCTAATTAGGACAAGGTGCGGGCACTATTGGTATTCGATGCATGAGGCTTGCAACTTATAGGAGGTTTTATGCATAACACATATGAATTATTACTACCGCTGACAAAATTGTTTCCATGTTTTCAAAATAAAAAGCTCTAGCACATGAGTAATCCATGATTCCCTCTGCGAAGGGCCTTTCTTTTACTTTATGTTGAGTCAGTTTACCTACTTCTTTCTATCTTAGAAGCAAACACTTGTGTCAACTGTGTGCATTGATTCTTACATGTTTGCTTATTGCACTTGTTATATTACTTTATGTTGACAACTATCCATGAGATATACATGTTACAAGTTGAAAGCAATTGATGAAACTTAATCATCCTTTGTGTTGCTTCAAAACCTTCTATTAAGAATCTATTGCTTTATGAGTTAACTCTTATGCAAGACTTATTGATGCTTGTCTTGAAAGTACTATTCATGAAAAGTCTTCGCTATATGATTCAGTTGTTTAGTCATCATCTAGACCATTGCTTCGAATCACTTCATTCATCTCATAAGCTTTACAATAGTATTGATCAAGATTATGATAGTAGCATGTCACTTCAGAAATTATCCTTGTTATCGTTTACCTACTCGAGGGCGAGTAGGAACTAAGCTTGGGGATGCTTGATACGTCTCAAACGTATCTATAATTTCTTATGTTCCATGCTAGTTATATGACAATACTCACATGTTTTATATATACTTTACATCATTTTTTGATGCATTTTCCGGCACTAACCTATTAACAAGATGCCGAAGCGCCAGTTCCTGTTTTCTGCTGTTTTTTGTATCAGAAATCCTACACAGGAAATATTCTCGGAATTAGACGAAACAAAAGCCCACGGTCTTATTTTCCACGGAGCCTTCCAGAACACCGAAGAGGAGACAAAGAGGGGACGCGAGGCGGCCACACCATAGGGGGGCGCGGCCCCACCCCTAGCCGCACTGCCATATGGGGTGGGCCCCTCGGGTGCCCCCGACTCTGCCCCTTCGCCTATTTATTCTCTCCGTCGCGAAAACCCTATAACAGAGAGCCACGATACGAGAAAAGTTACTGAGACGCCGCCGTCGCCAATCCCATCTCGGGGGGTTTGATGACGCGTAAAGCACACGCTCGTTGGGAACCCCAAGTGGAAGGTGTGATGCGTACAGCAGCAAGTTTCCCTCAGTATGAAACCAAGGTTTATCGAACCAGTAGGAGCCAAGAAGCACGTTGAAGGTTGATGGCGGCGGAATGTAGTGCGGCGCAACACCAGGGATTCCGGCGCCAACGTGGAACCTGCACAACACAACCAAAGTACTTTGCCCCAACGAAATAGTGAGGTTGTCAATCTCACCGGCTTGCTCGTAACAAAGGATTAACCGTATTGTGTGGAAGATGATTGTTTGCAAGAAAACAAGAAAGAACAAGTATTGCAGCAGATTTGTATTTTCAGTATAAAAGAATGGACCGGGGTCCACAGTTCACTAGAGGTGTCTCTCCCATAAGATAAAAGCATGTTGGGTGAACAAATTACAGTCGGGCAATTGACAAATAGAGAGAGCATAACAATGCACATACATGATATGATAAGTATAAGTGAGATTTAATTGGGCATTACGACAAAGTACATAGACCGCCATCCAACCGCATCTATGCCTAAAAAGTCCACCTTCGAGGTTATCATCCGAACCCTTCCAGTATTAAGTTGCAAAGCAACGGACAATTGCATTAAGTATGGTGCGTAATGTAATCAACAACTACATCCTCGGACATAGCATCAATGTTTTATCCCTAGTGGCAACAAGCACAACACAACCTTAGGGGTTTCGTCACTCCCCGAGATATCAATGCGAGCATGAACCCACTATCGAGCATAAATACTCCCTCTTGGAGTTACTAGCATCAACTTGGCCGAGCCTCTACTAATAACGGAGAGCATGCAAGATCATAAACAACACATAGGTAATAACTTGATAATTAACATAACATGGTATTCTCTATCCATCGGATCCCGACAAACACAACATATAGCATTACGGATAGATGATCTTGATCATGTTAGGCAGCTCACAAGATCCAACAATGAAGCACAATGAGGAGAAGACAACCATCTAGCTACTGCTATGGACCCATAGTCCAGGGGTGAACTACTCACTCGTCACTCCGGAGGCGACCATGGCGGTGTAGAGTCCTCCGGGAGATGAATCCCCTCTCCGGCAGGGTGCCGGAGGCGATCTCCGTAATCCCCGAGATGGGATTGGCGGCGGCGGCGTCTCGGCAAGGTTTTCCGTATCGTGGCTCTCGGTACCGGGGGTTTCGCGACGGAGGCTATTTGTAGGCGGAAGGGCAACGTGGGGGGCCACACGAGGGCCCACACCATAGGTCGGCGCGGCCGGGGCTTGGGCCGCGCCCCCTATGGTGGCGCCACCTCGTGGCCCCACTTCGACTCCTCTTCGGTCTTCTGGAAGCTTCGTGGCAAAATAGGACCCTGGGCGTTGATTTCGTCCAATTCCGAGAATATTTCCTTACTAGGATTTCTGAAACCAAAAACAGCAGAAAACAAAGAATCGGCTCTTCGGCATCTTGTTAATAGGTTAGTTCCGTGAAAATGCACGAATATGACATAAAGTGTGCATAAAACATGTAGATATCATCAATAATGTGGCATGGAACATAAGAAATTATCGATACGTTGGAGACGTATCAGCATCCCCAAGCTTAGTTCCGCTCGTCCCGAGCAGGTAAAACGATAACAAAGATAATTTCTGAAGTGACATGCCATCATAACCTTGATCATACTATTTGTAAGCATATGTAATGAATGCAGCGATCAAAACAATGGTAATGACATGAGTAAACAAGTGAATCATAAAGCAAAGACTTTTCATGAATAGTACTTCAAGACAAGCATCAATAAGTCTTGCATAAGAGTTAACTCATAAAGCAATAAATCAAAGTAATGGTATTGAAGCAACACACAGGAAGATTAAGTTTCAGCGGTTGCTTTCAACTTATAACATGTGTATCTCATGGATATTGTCAACATAGAGTAATATAACAAGTGCAATATGCAAGTATGTAGGAATCAATGCACAGTTCACACAAGTGTTTGCTTCTTGAGGTGGAGAGAGATAGGTGAACTCGACTCAACATAAAAGTAAAAGAATGGTCCTTCAAAGAGGAAAGCATCGATTGCTATATTTGTGCTAGAGCTTTTATTTTGAAAACATGAAACAATTTTGTCAACGGTAGTAATAAAGCATATGAGTTATGTAAATTATATCTTACAAGTTGCAAGCCTCATGCATAGTATACTAATAGTGCCCGCACCTTGTCCTAATTAGCTTGGACTACCTGGATCATCGCAATGCACATGTTTTAACCAAGTGTCACAATGGGGTACCTCCATGCCGCCTGTACAAGGGTCTAAGGAGAAAGTTCGCATTGGATTTCTCGCTTTTGATCATTCTTCAACTTAGACACCCATACCGGGACAACATGAACAACCAGATAATGGACTCCTCTTTAATGCATAAGCATGTAGCAACAATTATTATTCTCACATGAGATTGAGGATATGTGTCCAAAACTGAAACTTCCACCATGATTCATGGCTTTAGTTAGCGGCCCAATGTTCTTCTCTAACAATATGCATGCTCCAACCATTAAGGTGGTAGATCTCTCTTACTTCGTGACAAGACGGACATGCATAGCAACTCACATGATATTCAACAAAGAATAGTTGATGGCGTCCTCGTAAACATGGTTATCGCACAACAAGCAACTTAATAAGAGATAAAGTGCATAAGTACATATTCAATACCACAATAGTTTTTAAGGCTATTTTGTCCCATGAGCTATATATTGCAAAGGCGAATGATGGAATTTTAAAGGTAGCACTCAAGCAATTTACTTTGGAATGGCGGAGAAATAGCATGTAGTAGGTAGATATGGTGGACACAAATGGCATAGTGGTTGGCTCAAGGATTTTGGATGCATGAGAAGTATTCCCTCTCGATACAAGGTTTAGGCTAGCAAGGTTATTTGAAACAAACACAAGGATGAACGGTGCAGCAAAACTCACATAAAAGACATATTGTAAACATTATAAGACTCTACACCGTCTTCCTTGTTGTTCAAAACTCAATACTAGATATTATCTAGACTCTAGAGAAACCAAATATGCAAACCAAATTAGCGAGCTCTAAGTGTTTCTTCATTAATGGGTGCAAAGTATATGATGCAAGAGCTTAAACATGAGCACAACAATTGCCAAGTATCACATTATCCAAGATATTATAGCAAATACTACATGTATCATTTTCCAATTCCAACCATATAACAATTTAACGAAGAAGAAACTTCGCCTTGAACATTATGAGTAAAGCCTAAGGACATACTTGTCCATATGCTACAGCGGAGCGTGTCTCTCTCCCACACAAGCATGTATTTATTCAGAGAATGAAAATAACAAAACAAAAATAAAAGCACACAGACGCTCCAAGCAAAGTGCATAAGATGTGACGGAATAAAAATATAGTTTCAGGGGAGGAACCTGATGATGTTGTCGATGAAGAAGGGGATGCCTTGGGCATCCCCAAGCTTAGACGCTTGAGTCTTCTTAAAATATGCAGGGGTGAACCACCGGGGCATCCCCAAGCTTAGAGCTTTCACTCCTCTTGATCATAGTATATCATACTCCTCTCTTGATCCTTGAAAACTTCCTTCACACCAAACTTCAAGCAAACTCATTAGAGGGTTAGTGCACAATAAAAGTTTACATGTTCAGAGGTGACACAATCATTCTTAACACTTCTGGACATTGCATAAAGCTACTGGACATTAATGGATCAAAGAAATTCATCCAACATAGCAAAAGAGGCAATGCGAAATAAAAGGCAGAATCTGTCAAAACAGAACAGTTCGTAAAGACGAATTTTAAAATGGCACCAGACTTGCTCAAATGGAAAAACTCAAAACTAATGAAAGTTGCGTACATATCTGAGGATCACTCACGTAAATTGGCATAATTTTCTGAGTTACCTACAGAGAATTAGGCCCAGATTCGTGACAGCAAAGAAATCTGTTTCTGCGCAGTAATCCAAATCTAGTATGAACCTTACTATAGAGACTTTACTTGGCACAAAAACATGATAAGGAGAGGTTGCTACAGTAGTAAACAACTTCCAAGACTCAAATATAAAACAAAGTACTGTAGTAAAAAACATGGGTTGTCTCCCATAAGCGCTTTTCTTTAACGCCTTTCAGCTAGGCGCATAAAGTGTATATCAAGTATTATCAAGAGATGAAGCATCGACATTATAAGTTCCCCCATCTATGGTGGCACTAAGGGCTTTGTCAATTTTAGGCCTATAATAATATTTCTTTGGTTTAGGCACTTTAGAGACATACATAAATTTTTGCTCCTTTCCCACATAAGCTTTCTCTCTAAACTTTAAAGATGAAAAGGTTGAACCCAAGGTTCCCATAGCTTTTTCAAGTTCGCCAATCCTATTAATTTGATTATCATGGTTAACACAAGTTCCTAGGACACTAATTCTTTCATCAATTTCTCCTAAGGATTTGTCAAGTTCATCAGTTTTATCAAGTAACATCTCCAACTTAGTTTCAACACTAAGATTTTTCTCTATGGTTTCCAATTTTTTCATAACATCCTCAAGGGAAGTTTCAATTTTAGTTTCATTAACAGGTGGTGTTCCAAATAAACTCTCAATAATGCAACTAGCTTCTAAAGCAGGAGCGCCTAGGAAGTTACCTCCTGCGAGACAATCGAGAACATACCTATTCCAGCTAGAGATAGCAACATAAAAATTCCTGAGTAGGATAGTGGTGGAGTGTTTCTTAGTGCACCTATTATGGGCATCACTAATTCTATACCAAGCATCTTTTAAACATTCTCCCCTTGTTGCTTAAACGAACGAACTTCAACTTCAGGATTACTCATTTTAGCAGTAGTAAATAAAGCAAACTAGATAAAGTAAATGCAAGTAACTAATTTTTTTGTGTTTTTAATATAGAGAGCAAGACAGTAAATAAAGTAAAACTAGCAACTAATTTTTTTGTGTTTTTGTTTAAGTGCAGCAAACAAAGTAGTAAATAAAATAAAGCAAGACAAAAACAAAGTAAAGAGATTGAGAAGTGGAGACTCCCCTTGCAGCGTGTCTTGATCTCCCGACAACGGCGCCGGAAATTTAGCTTGATGACGCGTAAAGCACACGCTCGTTGGGAACCCCAAGTGGAAGGTGTGATGCGTACGGCTGAGCAAGTTTCCCTCGGTATGAAACCAAGGTTTATCGAACCAGTAGGAGCCAAGAAGCACGTTGAAGGTTGATGGCGGCGGAATGTAGTGCGGCGCAACACCGGGGATTCGGCGCCAACGTGGAACCTGCACAACACAACCAAAGTACTTTGCCCCAACGAAACAGTTGAGGTTGTCAATCTCACCGGCTTGCTGTAACAAAGGATTAACCGTATTGTGTGGAAGATGATTGTTTGCAAGAAAACAAGTAAAGAACAAGTATTGCAGCAGATTTGTATTTCGAGTATAAAAGAATGGACCGGGGTCCACAGTTCACTAGAGGTGTCTCTCCCATAAGATAAAAGCATGTTGGGTGAACAAATTACGATCGGGCAATTGACAAATAGAGAGAGCATAACAATGCACATACATGATATGATAAGTACAAGTGAGATTTAATTGGGCATTACGACAAAGTACATAGACCGCCATCCAACCGCATCTATGCCTAAAAAGTCCACCTTCAGGTTATCATCCGAACCCCTTCCAAGTATTAAGTTGCAAAGCAACGTGACAATTGCATTAAGTATGGTGCGTAATGTAATCAACAACTACATCCTCGGACATAGCATCAATGTTTTATCCCTAGTGGCAACGAGCACAACACAACCTTAGGGGTTTCGTCACTCCCCCGGATATCAATGCAGGCATGAACCCACTATCGAGCATAAATACTCCCTCTTGGAGTTACTAGCATCAACTTGGCCAGAGCCTCTACTAATAACGGAGAGCATGCAAGATCATAAACAACACATAGGTAATAACTTGATAATTAACATAACATGGTATTCTCTATCCATCGGATCCCGACAAACACAACATATAGCATTACGGATAGATGATCTTGATCATGTTAGGCAGCTCACAAGATCCAACAATGAAGCACAATGAGGAGAAGACAACCATCTAGCTACTGCTATGGACCCATAGTCCAGGGGTGAACTACTCACTCGTCACTCCGGAGGCGACCATGGCGGTGTAGAGTCCTCCGGGAGATGAATCCCCTCTCCGGCGGGGTGCCGGAGGCGATCTCCGAATCCCCCGAGATGGGATTGGCGGCGGCGGCGTCTCAGTAAGGTTTTCCGTATCGTGGCTCTCGGTACTGGGGGTTTCGCGACGGAGGCTATTTGTAGGCGGAAGGGCAACGTGGGGGGCCACACGAGGGGCCCACACCATAGGTCGGCGCGGCCAGGGCTTGGGCCGCGCCGCCCTATGGTGGCGCCACCTCGTGGCCCCACTTCGACTCCTCTTCGGTCTTCCGGAAGCTTCGTGGCAAAATAGGACCCTGGGCGTTGATTTCGTCCAATTCCGAGAATATTTCCTTACTAGGATTTCGAAACCAAAAACAGCAGAAAACGACAGAATCGGCTCTTCGGCATCTTGTTAATAGGTTAGTTCCAGAAAATGCACGAATATGACATAAAGTGTGCATAAAACATGTAGATATCATCAATAATGTGGCATGGAACATAAGAAATTATCGATACGTTGGAGACGTATCAGGGTTCTGAAGATCGCCTCCGGCACCCTGCCGGAGAGGGGAATCATCACCGGAGGGCTCTACATCACCATGCCCGCCTCCGGACTGATGCGTGAGTAGTTCATCCTTGGACTGTGGGTCCATAGACGTAGCTAGATGGTTGTCTTCTCCTCTTGTGCTATCATGTTTAGATCTTGTGAGCTGCCTATCATGATCAAGATCATCTATTTGTAATGCTACATGTTGTGTTTGTTGGGATCCGATGAATATTGAATACTATGTCAAGTTGATTATCGATCTATCATATATGTGTTATTTATGTTCTTGCATGCTCTCCGTTGCTAGTAGAGGCTCGGCCAAGTTGATACTTGTGACTCCAAGAGGGAGTATTTATGCTCGATAGTGGGTTCATGCCTCCATTGAATGCAGGACGAGTGACAGAAAGTTCTAAGGTTGTGGATGTGCTGTTGCCACTAGGGATAAAACATCAATGCTTTGTCTAAGGATATTTGTGTTGATTACATTACACGCAGTACTTAATGCAATTGTCTATTGTTTGCAACTTAATACTGGAAGGGGTGCGGATGCTGGATGGCGGTCTATGTTCTTTGTCGTAATGCCCTAAGTAAATCTCATAGTAGTCATCATGATATGTATGTGCATCTCTATTTGTCAATTGCCCAACTATAATTTGTTCACCCAACATGCTATTTATCTTATTGGAGAGACACCACTAGTGAACTGTGGACCCCGGTCCATTCTTTTACATCTGAAATACAACCTACTGCAATCATTGTTCTCTCGTTGTTCTTTGCAAACAAACATCATTCTCCACACCATACGTTTAATCCTTTGTTTACAGCAAGCCGGTGAGATTGACAACCTCACTGTTAAGTTGGGGCAAAGTATTTTGATTGTGTTGTGCAGGTTCCACGTTGGCGCCGGAATCCCTGGTGTTTGGCCGCACTACACTCCTTCACAAACAACCTTCACGTGGCCTTCATCTCCTACTGGTTCGATAACCTTGGTTTCTTACTGAGGGAAAACTTGCTGATGTACGCATCACACCTTCCTCTTGGGGTTCCCAACGGACATGTGCTTTACCGTCACAAGCACCCTTCTTCCTCAAAGCTACCGCACCGCCGCCGCCATTCTTTGACTTCCTTTCAATTTCCAAGCACTTTCGAAGATGGTGAAGAAGAAGAATCCCACGATTGCCGCCGGCGCCGCATCCAGTGGCGTCACTACCAAGGTCGCATCTGGCGCGCAAAAGAAGGGCGCATCGGAAATCTCCGCCGCGGCTCCCGCGCCGTAGGTTTCCACCGCGGCCCCTGCGCCCGGTGACTGGCCTGCTTCGACAATGAACAAGCGCGACGAGAAGAAAACTCGTAGCCTTGGTTTGATTTCTGCTGACGAGGGGAACGCCATACTTCCAGGTTCGGCGTCACGCCCCAATCCTCCCACCGGTTTTACTGTGATGTTCATGTCATTCTTGTACCGTGGACTTTCTCTTCCTGCCCATGAGTTTCTCCGGCGTCTTCTTCATGTGTATGAGATCCAGTTATGGAAACTGACTCCCAATTCGATCCTTCATCTCGCTATTTTCATTACCCTTTGTGAGGACTTTCTGCGCATCGAGCCTCACTGGGGTTTGTGGAAGATCTTTTTTGTAAAACGCTACAACTGTAGTAGTGGTTCTTTCGTCACTGGTGGAGTCAGATTTGTTGTTCGTAAAGAAGCAATTACTTCAATTTCCCAATGAGAGAGTCAGTTCAAGGATGGAGGCTGAAGTGGTTCTACATCAAAGACTCGTCAGTAGCCAAGATGCGTCTGCCGAAGTTCGTTGATGTTCTCGAGGCTGTGCCGAAAAAATCTTGGAAGAATATATACTGTCACCCGAAGAAAAGCCTGCATTCGACAGATTGTTTGACAAAATTCTTCGGATCAAAGAGTCCGATGGTCAGACTATGATGGACACCGAAATAGCAGCCGTCTTCTTAAAACGCCGAATCCAACCAATCATGTCCCGAGCCCACCCAATGTGGTTATATTCGGGTCCCATGGATGAAACCAGAATAAATGTTGCCGAGTTATCTGAGAAGGAGTTATTAGACGAAGTTAGACGCATGACTCATTTTAGCCAAGAGGTCTCAATCCCACTTCTAGCTCCTCAAGCACCCTTTGATTCTGATCACCAACCTAATGAGGTAACTATTTTCTCGTACTTACAACAACTTTCGTATCCGGGGTGTGCTCTTTTCTTTTTGTTAAAAATCTTTACTTGTCTCGACAGCTCCTAGTAAATGCCAAATGTTTTCCGAACATATCAGATGAAAACCTTGAGGAAGGAGATTCCTCTGTCCCTATGGAGTCACGTGCCGAAGAGAATGAAGACTTTGAAGACATTGATCCTGCAAATCCCGAAGCTCTTTCAACAGACCATAGATCTTTTGCTGATGACATAAGTGATACGGCGGAGTCAAATCATGACAATGATGCTGATCATGATGCCTTTGTTGATGCAGCTCCGGAGAAGGCTAACACTCAAACTTCCAAAAGACCGTATGGCGGCTTCGCATACGAGGATGATTTGTTTGATTTGTAAGTTTCTTCTATTGCTCCAAGAATCTCCTTTGCATTCCAGTATTCATTTTGATTGGTTTATATGCTTTTAGTGACGAGGGCTTCATAGAGCCTCCTCTGAAGAAGGCCAAGGCAAGCTCCAGCAAGCTAACACCCGCAGCTTCGGAAGCTTCGGCTCGAGCGGTAGCCCCGGCGGCTCAACTTTCAACAGCTTCTTCTCTTTCTAAAGGGAAGGAGCTTCCTTCGATAGCTGCGGCTATAACTTCTTCTCCTCCTCCTCCTCCTGAAAAACCTGTAAGTTTTTTCCATTTTCTTTGACAATGGATCTGCTTCTAATAGCCCCTTAATCTATATTGGATTGCTGACAACTGAATGTGGATTTAATATACTATTGTTTTAGCGGGTGCTGATCTCGTCTTCTTCTTCTTTTGCAGGACTTCCAAACGGTCATCACTGCCTTGAAGGGCTTTGCCTCTCAATTTACTTCGCTCAAAGCCGATAAAATTTGACTTCAAAAGGAAGTTGAATCTACTTCTTAAAAGCTTAACAATGCAGTGAAAATGGCTGCCGAGGCTTGCCAAAATGCATATTCTTTGAAGGAAGAGCTTAATCGGCTGAAGAAAAAACTGAAAGATGAGGAAACACTGAGGGCTAAAGCCGAAGCCCAAAGGAACAAGAAGGATGGTCTTCTTCGCCAATCCACTTTGGCCCTGCTTAGTAATCTTCATCGCCTCAGCCTTTGAATTTCCCTTTCTTAGTTTTTTTGTAACTTCAAATTTTACTTTTTATCCTTTGTAGAAGCTGCCAATATTCCTTCTGGTCCTTTGGACAAGCTTCCGGATGATTCTCCTGCTAATGCTCTGTCTATGACAATCGAGTCCAACAAGCTTATTCAAGCCCTTCTTCAGAAGAACAATGAAGTCATGTCGAGGATGCATGCCATGATCTTGCCAAAAGCTAACCAAGACAATACCCTGGAACAGCTGATGGATGCTTTCGCCGTCGACACCAAGGACATTATCGAGGTATTCAAACGCACCTCGCGTACCTACGGTGATCTCCTTGCTTTCCAGCTTATGATGGGATAAGGCTTTAAAGCTGATATGGAACGAGTGACAAAGGAACTGCCGAAGGACAAAGATGGGAAAATTATTGACTTGAGCCTTCACAAATCATCAGCTCGCAAGTGTGCGCTGCAACTTCTTGAACTAGTTTCGGCAAACAAGTCATCTGATGGCCCTAGCTTATCGACCCAAACCCAGGCTCCTTGAATTCTCATTTGTCAGATTGTAATCTTCTTTGTTTGCTTCAAACAATACCTTTTTAAAAGGTCTTTTTATTGTAATGAACCCTGTACTGGCAATATTGCCAGTACCTTTTTATTTTAATTGCAATGCTCTTGGCGTTTTGAATGCATGCTCCCGATGGGAGTAAGATCAATTGAAGTTATGCATATTCCATCATATACTTAATGATATATTTTGCAGGTGGCTCCAGTACATCCTTTTGCCGAAAGTTCTTCGGCTGGTGATTCTGAAAATGATAGGCTTCAGCAAATGCGGACGCGTATTCGCCAGTTGGAATAGGATATGCGTGTCCTCCATGGCATGGCTGCTATTATAAAGAAGAAGGGCGAGCTAGCCATTGATGCAGAGCGCTATGCAATGACTGAATTGCACAAAACAACGGAAAGCTTGAACTGTAAGTGCTTGTAGTTTCTTCTTTTATTTTTCTTAATGCCGTAAAAAATCTTCTGATGATATAGCAACCACCTCCTTCGACAGTCATAGCTCTGAATTTATCAGAGGAGAACAACCGCGTGCATGAACGCGTAGATGCTTTGATCAATCTAGCTTGTTTTGACGAAGTCTTCTGGAAGAATCAATCAAAGGCTACCACGGTCGCTAAATTTCAGGATCGGGTGCATCAAGTACACCGGTTTTTTGATAAATGATATACTAGATTGAAGATGATCTGGAAGACGATGTTTTCTTTAAATGAAGTTCCTCCAACATTGCTGACTTTGATGTCCAAGTTCAGCAACGCCAAGAAAATCCAGAGTCTAATTCGTGCACAATTTATTGCTGGAGCCGAAACTGCCTTTGCCCTTGTGCTTTCGAAACATCCTTCTGCATGCAAATTTGATGGCGATTGCAAATGCCGATGGTAATGTAGGAAATCTTTTCGCTAGGGCAAAAATTCCTGCCACCATCGCAATTGAGAGGCTGGAAGATAGTTCATAAGTAGATGACGAAGCAAAGAACCCAGAAGAATAGTCCTGATAACATTTATATTCTTTGTTAGAGTGATGATACTTATGCACTCGATATTGATTGCAACCGATTGCTCAGGTGCATTATGTGTATGATGTAAATTTCGTTGGAGATATCATATTTTGTTATGTTTGGCAAAACACAACTTTCTCTTGATATTTTCTTCCGGTGCCGTTAGCACTTTTTGTTGTCCAAGGAGCAATTCTTGATGCTCTTTCGAAATTTCTTAGGCATCGTTGATGCTATTGTACGAAAGTTATCGGGGCGAATTTTTTGAGTGATCAGCTCATGTTACAGGTTCGCCGAATCCGTAGTAATTTCCAACTTCGCTTCAACCGATGATGTATGTTTTGGCGGCAGCCCCCGAATCGAATCGAGGAAACTGTGCCTGCCGCCGACTCCGTCGCTCTTTAGTACTTCTTTAGTTTAAAGTACCGGCATGGGCCTTGTTTGTATGTATATAATTTTTTATCCTTGCGCACTCGCGTAGTCTTGAGGATTTAGCAAAGGATATTTGTGTATTTATAAGTTCCATTTGTTTTACCATCTATTGCAACACTCATATTTTTCAGAGGCTTTAGATGGTAATATCGGGTATAGTATTTGACAACGATCCTCGAACTTATTTATCGAGTTTATGGGTCGAAATCGATGTTCATTGTAGTATGCGAAAAAGTCTTGATAAACCTGTTCGGGTGTCCCGAATTAACTCAGATAAACGAAACTTGAGTCTTTATTAATAAGATAAACTAAGGACGATATGGCTAAAAAAGCCTTATTGAAAGAAAAACTTCTAAGAAGAAAAATTAAAGATGCATAACGCCGCTCGTCTTCTTTAAACAAGAGGAGGGTCCTTCTTATCTTGGGTCTTGTCTAGGGAGCCGGTGGCTCTGGAGATGCCGAATATTTCATCAGAAGTACTTGCGACAAGCGCCAAAGTATTAACGTCTTCGGCCGAGGCTTTATTATCAATTTTCGAAGGCTTGACCACTGAAACCCCCAATGCAGGGTCATCTAGTTTCTTTTTCGACTTCTTGATACTGTCATCCTCTTTACCTCGAAAGGTCAGTTGCTTAGAAGGGAAGTCGATAGCTTCCTGTTTTATTCCGAACTTGGCAGCAATCTTCTGAAACTCGCGATCACAATTATCCGAGCGAGAAAAACTTCCATGGACTGTGATGTTTGTTCCATTGTTGCCTGGCATCTTGAGCTTGAGATATGCATAATGTGGTACAACCATAAACTTGGCGTAAGCTGGTCTTCCGAGTATAGCATGGTACTGCGATTCCCAATTTACTACCTCGAACTCGATCCTTTCTTTCCAGAAATTGTCGGGTTTCCCAAAGACAACATTTAAGGAAGTCTTGCAGAGAGAATAAGCTGGTAGAGTAGGAAGGATGCCGTGAAAACATGTATCAGATTCTTCTAGCATCTTCATTGTAATGCCCATGTTCATGGCATTATTTGCAAATAACAGATTTAATCCGCTTCCACCATCCATAAACACTTTGCTCATATTGAATCCTCCTATTTGAGCCTCGACTACCAAGGCAGCATGACCTGGCTTTGGGATGGTCATTGGGTGATCCGCTCTGCTGAACAGGATGCTCTGTGATGACCAGTCGACATATTCTGGGATATTTGCCATGGTACTTTCTGCGAGGTTGATTTCTTGCGTGAGTTTCTTCATCTCTCTTCTCGAAACACCAGTTTCATGAATCATGCTCATCTGTCCCCGTGGTGGAGGGAAGGACTCGTTGGGGTTACGAGGTTGCACTTGCTGAACTTGGTGCTGAGGTGGTGGTGGTGGTGGTGGCGGAAGATTCGACTGCTGCGGCTGCTGAATAAACTTCTGCATCTCAATAAACTGTCGACAGTCTCTTAGCAGATGACTCGACTTCTTCTTGTCATCCTTGGGGTCGATGAATGCATGTAGATAACAGGGAGCATTTAGCTGCTCGGCAAAAGGAAATTCTGGGACCCTTGAAGGTCGTCCTTTGTAGTTGCCACGGTCCCCTGAATTATTACGATTGTCCTGACGATCATCACGTCTGTCATCATACCGATCATCTCATCGATCAGAATATCCGGCGACTACCATGTTGGTATCATCCTATCCACGATCTTTCCTCTTCTTGCGGCGATCTCTTCGATTACCCGAGTCATGCCTCGGGTGATCGTCATCTTCATCGTCGCTGCGCGGACGAGGTTTTCTCACATGATCTTCTCCATCAGCCCAACTATTGGCGATCTCCATCAACTTGGTGATAGTCTTTGGCTTCTTTCGACCAAGTTCTTCAATATACGATTCCCGTCGGATGCCGTCACTGAAGGCATCAATTACTCTATCGATGGGAACATCTTCGGCAGCGTTCAATAGTTTGGTAAACCTTCCGATGTACGTGCGCATCGACTCCTTTTACTTCTGCTGGCAGTGACGTAATTCCTCGATTCCGACGGGCCTCTTGTATGTCGCCTAGAAGTTTTTGATGAAAGCATCGACCAGATCTTCCCATGATTTGATGGAACCCTTTGGTAAACCTCTCAACCAGGCTCGTGCCGAATCCTTCAGGTAGAGCTGCAAGCATTGCATTGCCGCTATCTGATTCCCTTTGTGTAAGATCACAGTTTGTAGATAATCATCTATCCAGGATATCGGCTCCTGCTGCCCGTCGTATTTAGCAGCATCAGTGGGAGTAGGCTTGAACCTTTTGGGTGGCATTGTCTCCCGAATTTTATAGCTTAAAACAATCGGCTCCTCGCATTTCGCCGTCGTAATCCTGAGTTTCTTCAGAGTCATCGCTGTCGTATTCTTCTCTTGCAGCTTGTCGTCGTCGAGCTTTATCAACCCTACTTTGAGTAATATCGTCTCGAGCGTCTCTCGAGCGATGCTTGGAGCCAGTGCCCTGGTGTGTAGACTTCTCCTTTCGAGGAAAGAGTTTATCTCCGAGAATTGCGAGCCTTTCCAGAGCACCCCGATGAGCTTGCGCCATGGGCTCTTCGGGTGCTGGCTGATGATTGATTAGATATGCCGCGAGGTTAGCGGTTGCTCCCTCAACGGTTTTTGGACTCAACATGCCCGCAGTATCCATAGTCATAATAGACTTGGGCAGGTTTGAAGTTATGTCCCTTGCATCTTCTTCCGAAAGCCGAGGCATCCTTGGTCGGTGTCTTCCCGAACCTTGGTTGCTCCGAGACGCGCCAGCCTGTGAAGCTCTCCGGCGCTCACTAGATTGATCAGCCACGATCCGACGTCGATCGAGATTTGCTTGCTCGTTTGACAGCCGCACTCGATTTCTCTCCAATATAGAACGATATGCGTTAAGAGTACCTACCGAAGTTCCGGAAGGGAGCCCAGTATTGTTGAGTATAGCAGCTCGAGCTGCCGCCCACTCTTCTTCTGCGATAGTATAATCGTTGTCGTCGTTGCTGGCGCTGTTTTCGGCATTGCGGCGCCTGCTAGCATGCGGTGTGCGCTCTCCTTCTTCTCCTCCGTCCGCTGAATTAAGGATAGCGTAGATCTGATGATGCGCCACCCTCCAGGTGGATGTCTTGACGACGCTGTCGATACATTCCTCACCCGATGAGTTGTTGGCGCTGCAAATGAATGGCGTGTCGTCTGAGCCCAACCCGTGCCTGGTATCGCAGTTTAAGCAGTAATATGAAGTCATGTCAGACGACATAGAATCATCGGATCCAACTGCCATAGATGACATTGATCGGGGGGTCATTGGCGGTGAAGAATTCGCTTATGCAGATAATTCAGTCGATAAATCATCCGGGACTGAAGCTGACGCGGTTGATCCTGTTGCTGACGAGGATGGAGTCCTTGATGAGTTGGAGACGATCGGTTCAGGTAATCGAGGGATGCCCTCAGCGTTGATGTTGTAGTGTACGCCCCCGAACGTCATGCCCAGCCCTCCTTGTAGATCCGAAAAGGTCGGGCGAGACGAGTCGTTATGCGGAGTGAACTCGAAGGATCCGAATCGAATCGAGTTCCCTGAGTTTGGCGATGAAGGGGCCGACGACAACACCGGCGATGATGATGAAGTTGCTGATGACATGGCCGAAGCAGCCGATGCCGGGTCTTGCGCCAACAGGTTTCCGACAGACGACGCTAATTGTCGAGGGTACTCCTGGCAATGCCCACCTTGAGGGGCTTAGGGTTGATGGAATCCTGCAGGCTGACACGAGATATCGGATACCAAACAAACGGGAAGAGAGATTTACCCAGGTTCGGGGCCCTCGATGAGGTAAAACCCTTACTTCCTGCTTGTCTGATCTTGATTATCGAGAATATTGGGTTACAATGGGGTAGCCGAAGGTTTCGACTATGAACTCGTCGAGAAGCTAACAATTCGTATGACCTAGCTCTAGACTTACGGTGGTTATGGCTAAGTTGATTGTGTGTCCCTCAGCAGACCCTCTGCTGGCCCTTATATTGTGAGCCAGATCTCGAGAGGTCTGTCCGGGTACAACTAGATTACAAAGAGTTCTATGTCTAAACTTTCCTTGATTCTTCGTCTTCTTGCCTTGTTCTTCAAGAATCCTTCTTTGGAACCGATATAATGGCCCGCCTTGGTTGATGGGTGATCTTCATGGGCCCCTGGTTGGGCCGTAGGAGGTAGCACAATACAAGTTTTCCGAAGGGTAATACCCACATCAGGGTCTTACCTCCAACATCAAGGTAACACGACTAGAAAAAAGGCTAAGATTGGTGCACCTAATTTAGTTTCAAGTGGATCACCATGGTACCCCACTACTACATGGCACTGATAAGTGTTAGTAGTGGCGAACCAAATGGTGTGCCACTACGAGCTGCCTGTTGCGCCACTGGTATTTCTCTGAGGTGCGCCAGTGGTAAAAACCTAGGTGCGCCACTGCCAATTTTGTTTGACGTGCCACTAGTAGTGAATTTAGTGTGCCACTAGTAATTATGTGAGGTGCGCCACCGGTACAAACCTAGGTGCGTCATTAGTATTTTTGGTTGGTGCACCACTATTAGTGAATTAGTTTATCAGTGGTAAAATTTTGAAAATTTATTTTTTATGCAGTGTCCTCGTATTTATATAGGTTTACAGTTTGAATACAGAAAAATAAAAATACACAAAGTTGAGCACATTGGTACCAAAACAATGATAAGACGAACACAATCGTAGTTCATCACATTAATTACAATCCAAAATAGCGACTGTGTCAAAATATTAGACAACTGTCAAACAAATAGAGCAAGATTACAAAAGGAAAAAAAGAGGAGTTCCTAAACTAATCATGATCTTCCCAATATTCTTTTCATGCAAAGAAATAACAAAGACAAAAATGAAATGTTTTGGTTATGTTAAAATATTTCTCTCCACATTTTGGGAGACATTCTTACTGTTGGAAACTAGCTATATGCATCTAAGAATCAATGACTTGCAAGATAACTTTCAGCATTAGTTCTTCACTAGTTTCCCCTCTCTACCTGACATTGGAAAAACAATGTAAATGGACAAGAATCTACTTCAGTCGAGAGAAACATTTAAGCATTTAACTGAGTTTTTCCAAACTATAAGTGAGAACACATCAAGTTATCTACTTAACAGGGTGAATCAGCTACGAAATCTGATAGATCCTTTATCGAAAAAAGGAAATCTGATAGAAGGCAGAAGACAATTCACGGGATATCATTCCATCAAAACGCAATTTGAAGGAAAAAAGAACTTAAAAATGAATTCTAATGATAAACCAGTACTAATGTAAGTTAGAATCTTTAAGATAGCAGATATAGTATTAGTTATGGAGCAATAGAACAGAGATATACTACAATTTCTCGATCCAGCAGTTCCTCTTTGCAGTCAATCCATATTTAATTTATTATGTCTTGGTTATTACCAATATCGAAGACAAATGAACAGGCTGTCAATTTTTTTAAAACTTAATACATCCATATGAACATCCTAATGCAAATATAATATCAACTCATTAAAGAAAATTGAGGGCATACTTAAGTTAATGAAGATGTTTCATTCATATATACTGTGTACACTCTGTGTATCTTCTATCCTACAGGAATTCCGTTATAGGAATTCAATAGGAATTGAGTTGTTGTTATGGTAAGTTAACACGGTTCATTATTAAACCGTGGATTTGATTTACCAAATCCTTCATTATTGTATACTCTTTGATAGATATAGCGCAACCCAAATCAATTCCTAATTCTTATTTTACAAGTTATTAATAGGCTCCTTTCTTATTTTGAGTGCAAATACCTAACTAAATACTAAGAAAATTCTCTGTTGACAGCAATCTATGCTTCACAGTAGTATATATTTTGTATATCGAAGTCCTAGATAGGAAAGTAGAGTAGGCACAGATCTTCCACAAAAGGCAAAATGTATAGTATAGGAAAAAAACATTGATTGAATTTTCCAACGGACTCATTCCATGAGTAAACGATTGAATGGGATTCGCTTGGGCAACGAAATAAAGTCCTGGCCCCCTTTTCTCTCTTATTGAATTAACTAATTCATTTTCTCTTTACTTTTGTATTTTTGGATATTTTTTTGATTTGATTTGGCATTATTCAACAAGAAAAAAAGAAAAATTTCGACGAATTCTTTTTTTTATTATGTGATAATTATGAGAACCAATCCTACTACTTCTCGTCCCGGGGTTTCCACAATTGAAGAAAAAGTACAGGTCGTATCGATCAAATTATTGGACCCGTGCTAGATGTCACTTTTCCCCCGGGCAAGTTACCTTATATTTATAATGCTTTGGTAGTCCAGAGTATAGACACTGCCAATAAGCAAATTAATGTGACTTGTGAGGTACAACAATTATTAGGAAATAATTGGTCAACTCAAATAGATAAGCCACAACACTGCATATGTGGTACAGGAGCACCAAAATAAATTAAGATATATGGCTAACTCAGACAATAGCCCAAATTCGTTGAGCAACAGATTATCCACACCACCAAATTAATCACAAGCACAAGATATTAACGTGTGTGGCCATAGATAAAGGGAGATAGGAAAAGCTCACAGTGGGTGTCTCAACGAGAGCACCGGAGCCGAAGGCGTGAGAGACGTCGTAGCCATCACAGCCGAGCCACAGCAGCACCCGCAACACATCGCCAACACCAGCACGCCACATCCTGTTCACATTCATGGTGTTCCTGTTCCTCTCCCTCTCGACAAACCATCCCTCGCTATTGATGGTTGTCTCCTCACTCTCTTTACTCTTTGAAATCTGCAGCTTAAAATGTGTTGTAGTACTCTGTTTCTCTCTACAATCTGCGGACTAATGACTTCTTGTGCTCTACCCCTTCCATCCTACGCCGGAAAAATTGAGACAAATCTGTACAACTGTTGATCTAGTCACTAGTGGCAGCTCAAACAAACGTGATTTAAAATAAAAACGAACACGGTGTCCATTTTGCTTGTTGGTAGCAATATTTTTGTCAGTACTTTACAGCTAGAAAATAAACATCATTATGAGTCTGGTAGACACTATGGCACAGGAGCAGGGTGACAGGAACCAAAGAAAAACAAAGATCAGAAAAAGTAGTCGTAAAGTCTTTGAGCACCCATACGGAACGGAGCGCGTCTGCTGGCGCCTTGCAGCTGGTACGACCATGGCTCGAGGCTCGAGGAGGAGCTGGAGGCGATTGCAATCTGCGCGCGGCCTGCACTTGGGGCATGTTTGGTAGCTCATGGCTACTGCGCAATCGAGATGAAATTCCCATCTCGTTTTGGACGAGCTTCGATTCACGAATGGTACATCGTTTGATAGGCTGAGTTTCATCAGGTAGAACCCAAGTGACACTTTGATTGGTTGGTCGCATGATTTTCGTAGCCTCATCTATATGGCAAGATGGTGACCTTACCTCACCTATCACAAGACCACCATAACACCGTCGTTCACAAGCTTCGGCACGCCAGCGATGGCACCGCCGATCACGCCGGTCAAAAGCATCACCACGTCGCCGACCACGAAGACAAAGACCACCATGACACCATCGGTGACGCCGGTCACACGCATGGGAACGTCGCCGACCACGAAGATGAACACCACCATGACACCGTCGGTGATGCCGGTCACAAGCAGCACCATGTCGCCGTCCACGAAGACGAACACCACCAGGACACCGCCAGTCACGCTGGTCACAAGCATGGGCACGTCACCGACCACGAAGACGAACACCACCATGACACCGTCGGTGACGCCGGTCACAAGCATCACCATGTCACCGACCAAAAAGACGAACACCACCAGGACACCGCCAGTCACGGCAGTCACAAGCATGGGCACGTCACCGACGACGAAGACGAACACCACCATGACACTGTCGGTGACGCCGGTCACAAGCATCACCATGTCGCCGACCAAGAAGACGAACACCACCAGGACACCGCCGGTCACGCCGGTCAAAAGCATGGGCACGTCACAGACCACAAAGACGAACACCACCATGACACCGTCGATGACGCCGGTCACAAGAATCACCATGTTGCCGACCACGAAGACGAACACCACCAGTACACCGCCGGTCACAAGCATGGGCATATCGCCGACCACGAAAACGAACATCACCATGACACCGTCGGTCACGTCGGTCACAGCGCGTCGCCGACCACGAAGACGAACACCACCATGACTCCACCACCATGGATTATCACCTCTCACTTCTCACCTATCATCACCACGTCGCCGTCCATGAAGATGGCGAGCCAGAAGTTGAGCAAAAGTACTCCAAACCTTAGTCACATATACGTACAGATTACGTATACTTGTGAGTCAATTATGTATCAGCGTATGTACACCGAAACAAAAACCTGTCCACATGAAAGTCATGCGGAATGGTGAGGTGAACCTACTCCTGAAAGGAAATCTCAAACGGTTGAGCGTGTGCGACGAATTTGACAAAATTCGCTTAAAACTTCAAACATGAAATTGACGATTTACGACAGACGAAACTCGAAACCGATTGTGGGAATTGGTTCGTATCATCGACACACATCTTTTTCGTGTACATCTTATTTCGATTCAGACTGTATTTGTGTTGATTTGATAGAGGGTGTGTGTGGAGTAGTGTAAGGGAGAGTGAGCATAAGAGCTCGTGCAGCCGTTGGATCCCTGGAGCCAAAGTGTCTGGAGAGCGGGCCTGTCCCTGGAGAAACTTCCAAACCGGGCTTTCCTCCAGGGTCTGGCCCGACGGCGCTTTGAGAAGCGGTTCCTGCAAAAACGAGGCTCGGCCCAGGCAACCAAACGAGCCAAAAATTGCTGGCCCGATGTGAGCCTAAGGGGCATACAGCCTAACAAACGCGCCCTTGATCTCCGGAGACGAATAGAGGACAAGGAATACCCCGGTGCAAATCTGAGGTCTTGTCTGTCACTAGAGTGTTTGCGAGTATTAGTGGAGATAATACTCTAAATATTGGGTAAATCCCTATTATCACCTAATTCCTACAAAATCTCATCCACAATCCATTAGGTTAGGATAGAGTATTGATGATTGAAAAAAACTAAAATTTAGAGAAAAGTGGGGATAAACAGGGATTAAATCCGCTCAATACTCTAGCACCAAACATGCATTTCGAATAAGTGAAGATTTATATTTTGATACGAATTATCCCCGCTAGGCCCCACTAAAATTCTAGAACCAAATAAGGCCTGATGGAAAAGGTGTCATAGCCTAGCTAGCGCAAACAAGTCGCGGAGCGCCGCCCCTGCTTCCTCCGGTGATAGTTCCGGTCTTGATTCCCGTTCAGGATCCACGCACAGTTCCTTGACCTCACCCAAATACGTCTCAAAATTCACCGTTGGAAGGGAATAATGAGCAATCTCACTCCATGAGCGCTGCAATGGGGGTGACAAAGAGGGAGGATACCCGCCGGACGCCACGACGCGCTGACATTCCTGGGTAGGTCCAGCCGCCTGGCGATGCAGCTGGCATGTGCGCATCGCGCTGTAGCTGCGGCTGAAAGGCTACCTCTTGCCGGTTCTGAAGAACCTCCTGCCTGGGCTCCACACGTTGTGTCTCCCGGCGAGGGCGAAACAAATTCGCCACACGGGCGCGTTCAACCCCTGGGGATGTGGCCGTCTTCACCGCATCTGAATCTGATGCACATGGGCGGGAAAGTGCACTCAGGCGCCGTGTGGTGCGGGCTTGTGTAGTTATAGCAGAGGCCATGGCGCTCGCAGGTTGGCACCACCGACAGCATCACCGGTGGATACTAACAATGCCTCTCATGGTGCGGACCGACCGTCACGCACATCCGATTCCTGCCTGGGCTCCACACTCGTGGCCGGCGACGACACAACCACCACAAAGCGGATCCTCGTTGGCGCTTGGGGAGGGGAAGGGGAAAAGGCTTGACGTACACAGAGGAGATGGCCTGCAAAGTGGACGCCTCCAAAACTAAGAATATGTCACTCTGAGAGGCCATGGGAACTCAGCGTTTGGTCTGCACTGTAGAAGAACATCCTGGAATAGGGGATGGAATCCACCGAGACCGTTGGGATTGGCTTATGGATCAGTCATATTAAACTAGATGAACATACGAGAACATAAATATTATCGCCAAGAGTGTGTATTGCTCCCTCCCGAGCGGCTCTGGAGGCGCCGCTTCCAGCCTCCACCCTCTCCCCCTCTGGCCACGGCCGCCGCTCTCGCCGGCGGTGGTAGAGGCCCCCTTCCCGTCAAGCGGCGGTGGGGATGGAGAGGTGCTGCCTGACGGATTCTCCCGGAAGTTGGGGAGTCGCTGGTGGGGGCACAGAGTGGCGCGGTCGTCGCTGGCCGAGGCCCGAGGATCTCCGTCAGGGGTTGATGAGGAGGAAGCATTACATCGGTGGCGCGGCTTTGGCGGGCACGGCGGTGATCTGCGCCGTCGGGAGGAGATCTAGGCTTTGAGGCCCAATCTTAACCAGATGGGTTCAGCCTGGGCCGATCTATTCTCGTGGGGGCCTGCTAGTATCGTAAATAAAGGTGGTGGTTCTAGGGTTTCTCTTGTGCGAAGATGAAGAATTGCCCGAGGCTTGTCATTCTTGATCTGGCCGGAGTGTTGAGTTCCGGAAGGCTCCGCCGGCGAATGTAACAGTGCACATATTGCCTGGAATTTGCTGGATTGGGTGGTATTCGGTAGTGTGCATCAATGCTTTTATTCCGACTGTTTGGTTCTGGAGAGAGCGACGTGAAGCTCTGTTCTGTGTTGCCCAGATGATATTCTGGTCCATGGTGAAATCAGAGGCGGAGAATATCATGCAGGACGGATTGGAGAACTATCAATGTAGGTTCGTGTCTATGTGTTGTTGAGGAACTTGCTTGGTGTTCTGGGTTTTCGCAGCAACAATATGTAAGTGGGGCGACAATATGGTGAAATCTAGAGTCTTATCTTTCAGGGTGAAAATCTAAGGTCCGGCCTTAATTAGTTGTGCATGGCAATGGTCCTCTTGAAGGCATTGTTTTGACAATGGGGACTATCTTTAGGGTGAAAACTTAAGATCTTTTGATCGGGCGACAATGGCGCTTGTGCACTGTTTCCTTCTTGTAGGCGTTGCTTTTGGAGAGCCTAAAGTTCAGGTGATGTCTTGGTGGTGGATGTATTGTTGCTGCTAAGGCTGAAATACCGTAGCGGGCCTTTTTATTTCTTAGTTTTTCTTTTCTTTATTTGGTTGTGTGCATCCATAGTATCATTAGGGTATTGCGTTGTTGCAGAGGCTGGATGTAATTCGTATATCTTGATGTCAATATATTCCCTTTATATGCGTGTTGCATCCTCTAAACATCTCTTTATTGATTTTCCGTTTTTATCAACTCACAACTTCTTATTACCGAACCTCAATGTACATGAACTTCTATTACAAGCCGTTCTACGAAAATATTTTTCTACTCCCTCCGATTCATACTAATTGACTTCAATATAGATGTATCTAGAATTAAAATGTGTCTAGATACATCCATATTAGAGTCAATTAATATGAACCGGAGGGAGTACTTTTATATTCCAAATTGAACTAGACTCACCTAGCTAGCTCTCGTATAAAATTGGTACTGCCACAACTCATTGGTGCATGTCCAAGCCTTAGAGCATCTCCAGCCGCGTCCCCCAAACGGTGCCGGATCGAGCGTTTGGGGGATGTGTTTCCTTCGTGCCGCGTTTCGGGGACATCGCTTGCCAGCCGCGTCCCCCAAACGCCGTCCCCAAACATAAATTCAAATAGTTTGCATTCAAAAGAGATCATTCCCACCGAAGTCGTCGCGATCAGAGTAGCCGCGATCAAAGTACTGGACGCGCGATCATATTATAGACCGACGTAAATTAGAAGAAGGGGTTGGGCGACGTCGACGGCGCATCCTTGGTCGACGTAGGCCCGTCGATCACGCCTGGTGTGCATGCTCCGTCGCTGACACCGAGGCAGAGGTCAACGCAGGTGTATTATCAGATGCTGTCGCAAACACGTCTGCTGGCTCTTGCTTCGGGATTGGGGTTGATGCCGCTGCCGCTGCCTCGGCCGCTGCCATCTTGGCTTCAATGTCGTCGAGGATCTATCCTTTAAAGAAGTTGTGTGTTGCCCGAGTCCGGGGAGACATTCCTTCTGTCGACGCTCTCAGCAGGGACATGTCGTCCTTACGTTTCTTAAGCTCCATCCTCTCCTCTTGCCTCTTGAGCAGCGCCGCCCATCTTTCGTCGGTCTTTTTTGTCACGGGAGAGCAGGGTCGAGGAGACCTCGGCAAGGCATTGCGTGATCAACTCCTGCGTCTTCTCGGTCGACGTAGCGTCGGCCAAGGCGGTCTTGGCAGCCTTGTTGCCGATAGGGCGCCCTACCGATGTTGCCAGCGGCGCATCCAGATCAATGACGTCTTTCCCCTTCGAGAACGACTGACGCGTCAACCGCCATTTCTCGTTCATTTTGAGCTTGCTATAGGAATGCATCAACGCGAAAGACTTATGTCCTTCTGAGTTTTTCCGGTACATATCCATGGACTTGTCGAACTAACAACAGGAAACATAATCACAGATCATCGAACAAAATGTAGGCGCTACAGATTAGCTAAGAAAGAGTCGTACCATGCTACTGACGTCGATGCCGCTGTCGCCCGTGGTCTCGACCTCGTGATGGAACCCATGGAACATGTTCACCGATGCCTGGATGATGACCCATCGCGTCGACATTGCCTTTTGGCTCCTCTTCATTGTCACTTTGTTGTAGTCGTTGTTGATTAGCTTGCTCTCATCAAACTCGGCCTTGATCCTCACCCAATACTTCCCGTACTTTTGGTTGGCGCCGGTGATGGAGTCATGGCTCACCGTCGACCACAACTCGCAGAGACATTGATCCTCCAGAACCGTCCACTTGGGTCCTCGTGTGCCCTACGCCTTCTTCTTCTTCTTCTTCTTCTTCTTCTTCTTCCTCACGCCGGCCGCGTCAACCTCCATCGAGATCATCGCCATCCTCCGTGGCACCCGCATCCTCGCTGTCCTCTTCGTCGCCGCCCTCTATATCCTTGTCGTCTTCGTCCTCCACCCCTCCTCCCCCTCCTCATCCTCCTCCTCCTCCTCAGCATCGGCGCCGTTGAATTCGAGCGGGCCCGTGCGGCTAGTGAACGGGGCGCTGTCCACACCGGATCCTAGCTCGCGCTCACTAGTAGGAAAAGCCTTATAGATGGGATTCTATTTCTGTGGCGCACCATCTACTCATGCGCCACAGAAACAATTTATGTGGCGCACCATACTAGGTGCGCCTTATTTTTGTGGCGCACCACAATCCCATGCGCCATAGAAACTCGGTGGGGCCCACACCCTGCCAGCCCCAATAATTGGTTTCGCTATTTCTGTGGCGCACCAGGTCCAGTGCGCCACAGAAATAAGACATTCTACGGCCAACTGGTGCTGGTGCGCCACAGAAATAAGACATTCTGTGGCGCACCTTGCCTGGTGCGCCAAAGAAATAAAACCCCTTATATCATCCCCGGCCGTAGTCCTCCCTCCCCTACCCCTCCATGCTCAAATCGCGTGCCGCCGCCTGCTTCCTCCGCGACGGCAATGGAGCGTGCTGCCGCCGCCACTGCCTTCCTCCGCGACGGCCGCATGCCACCACGCTCCACGCATCCGCGCCACCAGCAATAGAACCCGCTTCGGCGTGGAGGAGGAGGAGCCGCCACATCGATGAGGAGGAGGAGCCGCTGCATCGAGGACTTGGGCGAGCTGCCACATCGAGGAGGAAGAGGATCTGCGCGTCCTCCTCATCGACCCCTGCCGTCGTCATCTACTTCTTCCTTGACCCCTGTGGTCGGTGAGCCCTCCCCACCCCTCCTCTGTTTACCTCCCGTCGGTGACCCCTGCCGTATGTGTTGTGCTAAATTGTGCCGTATCAAAAATCGTATGCATCTAGGACCCGCTTCAGTTTTTTTAGAAAAAATGCCATCATGGAGAAATTTAGAGAACGAAAGAATAATATGCACTAGATTTCTCATGGTTAAACAAAATAAACTGTTGTTAGCTTATTTTCTTGATGAAACTAAGAGCATATAAATGTATTCCATGATGAGACTCATATAAATATGTGATGTAAAGTTTGAATATGAAATATTGTATGAAAATTGGAAATCTACTTCGAGTTAGTCGATATTAGGTAACCAGAGAAAGATGAAAAAATCTCGAGGGGTTTACCGCAACTCAAGAAAGAAAATAAAGAGGACAAAATTTGATTTTGCTTGGGTTGGTTTGTTTTAGTGATCCAAAAAGGCTAGAACCCTCCAATTATCTCCGTATTACTAAGGCAACTTATAGTTAGTGATCCAAAAAGAGTCTCATTTCCAATTCATAGTTATGATATGTGCAACCCTTGTACCCTTGAAGCAATTGTAGTCCAAGAAGACAAAGTCTGCTAGGATTCTTCAAATCCATAACTGCATTTTGTTTGAACTAGAAAGAAGTGAGATGCAGAGACATTGGACCAATGTACTATGTTGCTGTAATGTATTTTACTGCATGTATGCGTAAAAATCCCCAACATAGCGGGCTATATCCTCCTGCATTCGCTAGTTGGTCATAAATAGTCGATGCAGGCAACTGTAGCAGTAGGCCTAGTTAATGTTGCAAATTGCAGCTACCAGTTTATCATTCAAAATTTATAACCTAAATGGAGTGGGATAGATTCAGATTGAAATTACGGTGTGTCTACCTACTGTCTAAAAATAGTTTGACATGTCTTCTAATCTTCAATTTACACTGACTCCTTTTATGTCTGTTGAAAGTGATACTATTACTCCATGGTTAGGGAATCTATGTATAATCATAACTGAGGAGTCACAAACTAGGAAGAGTATACTATATTCAGTGAAGCAATGTCATTTAGGAACATGCAATAGGTTGATGTGGTGTATCTCTGTATATATGAACTTTTAATGCACATAACCAATGAAACCTAGCAACTATATGTGCAATGTAGGTGATTTTTTTTGTCCATGATCCTTCAAATCATACTATGTTGCTATATATGTGTATATGTTGTTCTTTATAAATGATTTGGTCTTTAATTTTATTTGTACTTTCCGATGATTAGAATGTTTGGTCGATCACTATACTCTGGGGTGGGGTGAGTGAACCTGGTGCGATGGCACAAATATTAATCTGTTGTGCATCCTACTTGACTTCACTTACCCCATCCCTGAATGTTAATATTTGTTTAGACCAACAAAGTATGAGGCATATGCTATCTAGTTGATACCACTTGGCTCTTTCTTCCATTTTAGTGCTGATGATTAGAATGTTTGGTCACATGTACACTGGGGGTGGAGCAAGTGAGCCTGGTGTGATGGCACAAATATCAATCTCTTGTGCATCCTACCTGGCCTCGCTTACTCCATCCCTGAATGTTAATATTTGTTTCGACCAACAAAGTATGAGGCATATGCTATCTAGTTGATACCACTTGGCTCTTTCTTTCATTTTAGTGTCGATGTTTAGAATGTTTGGTCACCTGTACACTCGGGGATGGTGCAAGCAAGCCTGGTGTGATGGCACAAATATCAATCTCTTGTGCATCCTACCTGGCCTCGCTTACACCATCCCTGAATGTTAATATTTGTTTCGACCAACAAAGTATGAGGCATTCCATTTAGTTCATACTACTTATCTCTTATCTGAGTTGGCACTTCTTAATTGCATTGGCCGATGATTAAAATGTTTGGTCACCTGTACACTCTGGGGTGGGGCCAGTGAACCTGGTGAGATGGTACACATATTAATCTCTTGTGCATCCTACTTGGCTTCGCTGACCCCATCCATGAATGTTAATGTTTGTTTCGACCAACAAAGTATGAGGCATATGCTATCTAGTTGATACTACTTGGCTCGTATTTGAGTTGGACTTATTCATTTATTTTGGTCTTTCTTCCATTTTAGTGCTGATGATTAAATTTTGTGGTCACTACACTTGGGGGTGGTGCCAGTGAGCCAGGTGTGATGGCACAAATATCAATCTCTTGTGCATCAGACTTATCCTCACTGACACCGTCCATAAATGTTAATATTTGTTTCGACCAATAAAGTATGAGCCATGCTATTTAGTTGATACTACTTGGCTTGTATTTGAGTTGGACTTATTCGTTTATTTTTGTCTTTCTTCCATTTTAGTGCCGATGATTAGAATGTTTGGTTACCGTACACTCTGGGGTGGCGTCAGTGAGCGTGGTAAGATAGCACAAATATCAATCTCTTGTGCATCGGACTTGGTCTCCTTACACCATCCCTGAATGTTAATATTTGTTTTGACCAACAATGTATGAGGCATTTATTTATTATATCCTAGTTGGCTCTTATTTGTGTTGGCCTTCTTCGTTCATTTTGGTCTTCGTTCATTTTGGTCTTTCTTCCATTTTAGTCACTACACACTCGGCGGGCGGTGCAAGCAAGC
Source organism: Lolium rigidum (assembly GCF_022539505.1). NCBI lineage: Eukaryota > Viridiplantae > Streptophyta > Magnoliopsida > Poales > Poaceae > Lolium > Lolium rigidum. Next base: position 340,480,453 of record NC_061514.1, read on the forward strand.
CTGGCGGCAGAGAGGAGGGATCAGAGGAGGAACCGAATGAAGACCCCGATACAAATGAGCCTGGCAGGGAGAGAGGAGGGAGTAGAGGAGGAACCGGATGAAGACCACTTTGTATCTCGAGATGGTGAACTTTGTATGAATTAAGAGTTGTATGTGAAACATTTGACACTTGCCACTATATGTGTATCTCGATTGGACTCTAAGTAATATGATGATGATGTTTATATTATATCTGTGCAATGTACATGCTATTTATATTATGTCTCCATATTTCTGTATATAATCTGTATAATATATGTATATTGCTGTATATAACCTGTATGTGCATAGCAGGCAGTACAAAATCATGTATAATAAGAGCAAATTCTGTGGCGCACTAAACACTAATTCTGTGGCGCATGTGCTGGTGCGCCACATAATTCTTATTTTTGTGGCGAAAATTCTGTGGCGCACCGCCCATGCGCCACAAAATAGGTATTTTGGCGAAAATTTTGGGGCGCTTGCTCGTACGCCGGGGAGTAAAAGACGGCGTTGGGGTTGAAGCCGCCATGCGGCAACATATCCTGGTAGTGCGGCGACAAGTTTGGTGTCATGCAACCGGGAGAGGAGGAGGGGCCGTCATTGTAGAACCCGGATGTCAATGGAGATACCACTCCCGGAATGTACACCGGCACCGACGTACTCCATGGGCTCGTGTTGGTGGCAGCGATACACCTGCACGCGCGCCGCCAACGTCTTTGTCTCCAACTGCGTCGCCCTCCGTCCCTTCCGCTCTGCCGTCGACATCTTCCGACGCAAACAGTCTTGATGCCACTGAATCTTCGGTCCAGCCTTCTGGCTTCTTCTTTGGAGCTGGCGCCTTCCACGGTTTCGCGAAGGGCGCCTTCGCCCCTTTCGTCCCATTGCCCGACAGCTTCTTGGCCGCTTTCTTGGCCAATTTTTTGGGGGCTATCGGCGGCGCCATGGATGGGGAGAGGGTAGCGGCGGTGGGAGGAACAGAGTAGCGACGGCGGGAGGGAGAATTGAATCGGCGGGATAGGAGGTAAAATGTGTTGGGATGGCAGAAATGCGCGGCGGGAGAGGCGCGATTTCCCGGGAGAGGGGGGACGAATTTTTCATGTTACCCTGATGCGTCGGTCCCGCCACGCCTAGCCTCGCTTTTCGCTTTTCGTTGTGTCCGACGTGCCCGGAGCGTCCCTTGTGTAGCGGGGAGGGGCTCGGGGCGCCGGACACCGTATTGGACCGCGTCGGACAAAAAGAGACTTTGGGGCATGTGACTGGAAACGTTTTTTTGTCCGGCGCGGCCCAAATTGGACGCTTTGGGAACGCGGCTGGAGATGCTCTTGCATGACCAAAACTAATTAACTTTTGTAGTAAATTAAGATTTCTCTAATCAAGATTAGATCCAACAATTTCTCCCTAATATTGAATGACGACTCTTCGTGCTCCTCTGATCTTGACTTCTTCCATATCTGCGTCTTGTCTAGGCCTTGCTCCAGGACAAGTTAACTGGCTCTCCTCAATTTTAACTTGGAGAATTTACGAAACAACTCATGTATGATCCAGACTATCCACCCACGTTAGCAACTGTGAACACACCGACCAACCTAACGCAATACATGCAGACTATCTTGTGAACTACTCCATCCACTCCAGCCTCATGTAGAGCCATGGCCTCATTGAAGAAACTCCGGTTATGATTTACCGCCCCCTTCACACTTAACATTGATCCTCTTGTCGAGACACGTAGACGACTTGGTTAAGGCACGCTAACGGCTACCCGCCAACCTATTTTTGCGTCTTCGTCCATGGTGATACATCTTACCTGTGGACAGTCCCTCAACCTCAACACGCATCAACTACAACGATCCTCACAGAGACAAGCACTTGGACACAAGACGACTCACACGGATGATGACGACAACCGCACGTGTAGACGTGCGCACACTTGACTCTTTGAGTCATCACACTTCTCTGAAGACCACCTTGACGAAACTCGCAGAAGACGATCTTGATGAGACTACTAGTACTGCACCTCGGCACCACCTCTTCCATGAACGATCATCCGCCTCCGACGCCTTGCCAACGACTTCACCTTGCCATCTTCTCCGTGTCGCTCCGCTGAGAGATGATCGCCCACCACCTCGCTAACGACACCATCCTCTCTGTCTCTACCTGGTCACTCCGCCGATCGACGGTCGCTCGCCCCGATGCGCTAATAGCGTCACCTTCCCGGAGCAAGCACAATTTCAGATTTTTCGGCTCGCTCTGATATCAATTGTTGGAGTTCAACCACGGATTGATAACATCAAACTAGACGAACACATGGTAACAAAAAATTTATCACCAAGGGTGTGTGTAGCACTCGATAAACTTCTCTTTATTACTTTTCTGTTTTTCTCAACTCACAACTTCTTATTACAGAACCTCACGTGTACATATACACGTATGGCCAGCCTAGGCCAACCGACTAGAAAAACTAGACCTAATCGTACATGAACTTCTAGTACAACCCGTACTAGCACACATTTTCCTACTTTTATAGTTCAGACCGGGCTAGACTCACCTAGCTAACTGTCGTACAGGATTAACTGATAATGCTACAACTCATGGTGCCTGTCCAAGCCAGACATGACCAAAACTAATTAACCTTTGTAGTAAACTAAGACTCCTCTGATCAAGATTAGATCAAGAGCCAACCCATACAAGCAGTGAGGGCGTGTTTGGTAGACCGGGGGAGCTCAGATTTTCCCTCCCCAACCCACCTTTTGCTAAGAGAAGTTGTTTGTTAGGTCGGCTCGGGCCAACTCTCCACTGCCCAACTCATACGAAAAACGGGCGAGAGCCCTGCCCGAGAGCGAAGCTCAAATCGAGCTTCACTACTCATCCGGGACGAGTTCATCCCGCAAAACACTGTTCTGCCGGTCCCACGAGACCCCCAGACCCCCACCCGACGCCTCATTTTTCCCCTCGTCCTCCTCTCATGTCTTCTCTCCCGGCCCTCCTCCTCTCGCGTCTCCTCTCCCGGCCCTCCTCCTCCTCCCCTGAGATGCTCCCAGGTCGCCCCTCCTCCCATGCCGGCCCTCCTCCGACCCTCCTACTCTCCCACCGGCCGTCGTCCTCTGTAGCTCGCCGCCGCCTCCGAAAATCGCCGCCCAAGCTCCCGTCGTCCTCTGTGGCCTGCCGCCCAAGCTCCCGCCGCCCAACCGCCTCCAGCCTCGGCCGCCGGCCACCTCCAGCCACGGCGACCAACCGCCGCCAGCCTAGGCCGCCAGCCTCGGGCGCCAGCCACGGATCCATGGATGCAGGGACCCGGGCAAGAATGGATCCAGGGACCCGATTGCTTTTTTTTTGTGCGAGGACCTTTGTGTAAAATCTGGACCAAACAATATCTCAACCCATACAAACCAGCCAAACAATATCTCAACTCAGCTCGTATGAGGACAGACGAGCTGCCAAACACACGCCAGAATCTCAGCTCATCATAGCTAAGCTGAGCATGTATGAGGGGAGAGAGGGATTCTCTGTTGACCCGGGCTACCAAACACACCCTGAGGGAATCTCTCTATACAGTCGCAGCGTAACCTTTTCGTCCAATCAATTTAGCTTTTAGCTTTCATAAATGCATAATCAAAATTTCATTTCAGAGAATCTTCTGTAAATCTCAAAGACCGTGAGCGGATGGAAGGACATGATAGCTAATGTACCCATGTGTGCAAGTACAACTGCATTTCTCCACATGTTATTCTTTTTTACTGTTTCTTACATGTTTATATTCCCATGTGATTTATATTCATATATGATCCATATGATTTTCCATTTTCAAATTTAACGAATAACTTTTTTGTTTGCTCCATCTTTCCGTCATTCCGTGCAGGTGTTTATGGACCAAGAGCTATCAGCATTGGATGGCCACACTGTGCGACAAGGATGTGCAGCGGTGCGGCGAAGCTCACCTACCCGTGTAGTATGTTACTTTTCCATAAGTTCATCCCCATGGCCACTACAATCAGGCGTTATCCCAAGTGATTTGGAAATCAAGAGATTAGTATTTCTAAGCGGGTCTCATGGCGGTGAAGAAATTTTTTTTCTGCCATGGTATTTTTTCAATCAAAAATAGAGCACGGGTACGGTTCTGGGAAGACATTTGGTTAGGTAATGCACCTTTATGTGAACAGTATCCTGCTTTGTATAGTATTGTTCGTCGCAAAAGTGATACCATTGCTACGATAATGGCTACCTCACCTCCGAATGTGACGTTGAGACGGGTTTTGTTTAGGCAAAGACTACTTGCATGGAATTCCCTAATAGATTGTCTGAGAGTTGTACAACTATCGCCTGAACCTGACTAAATTAGGTGGAATCTACATGTAGATAGCACCTTCTCGGTAGATTCCCTATATAATGTGATCCTTCACTCTATCGTACCAGTTGATAATAATAAGAAAATTTTGGAAGATGAAAATACCATTAAAAATCTAAATATTTGGATGGTATCTTCATCGGGGGTTATCCTCACCAAAGAGATTCGTGTTAAGCGTAACTGGCATGGAAGTACTCGGTGCATTTTCTGTCAACATGACGAAACTATCAAACACCTTTTCTTCCATTGTCGGTTTGCGAGATCTATATGGTCAATCATCGAAGTAGCGTCTAGCCTTTATCCTCCGACTACTGTGGCCAATGTCTTTGGAAATTAGCTACATGGTATCGATTCAAGGTTCAAATTGCTTCTTAGGGTGGGGGCGCTTGCAATGATCTGGACGCTTTGGCTATGTAGAAATGACAAGATTTTTAACGATAAAAAATGCTCTATCTTGCAGGTTATCTACATATGTACATGTATTCTCTATTTGTGCTACCTCTTCATCGATTGGAGAACTGCGATGTATTTACAGAGATCTTTACACGGTTGGAGCCTGCGGCGAGGAATAAATTTTCCCTACATGGGTGGCAGCAATCTACGGATTGAAGTCCCTCCTACATCTTAGGCGTTTTACACTTTAGACTCGTGACCTATAAACGGCTATGTGCATCCTGATTATGCAGAGACCGCATGTAATTGCTTTTTTAAGTAATAAAACGCTCATTATCGAAAGAAAATGACCACTACAATCATGCGGTGTTGCAATGTAATAGATGTGGTCATGAACAACAATACAAGCAATAAAATAATATTTGGAGTAACCTTCTCTTATTCTAATGTGTAAAGGTACAAGCTACTGCCGGAGGTGTAGATATTTCAGCATACATTGCGATCTTCGTATCAATTTGAAGAAATAGCTTTCAACCACGCATGTGGAACAGCTGTGAGCTGGAGGGGATACCTTCTGCTGAGCGCCATCCGAAATTTCTCGGACATGTCAAACAAAGCCAAGCTAGCCCCATCAGGGAGTTTCCAGTCAAAGTGATACAAGAAGTTTGCCAACGTGATCTCCACAACTGAAGAGCTGAATTGAATCCCGGGGCATTGCCGACGCCCAGCCCCAAATGGAATGAATTCAAAGTAAGTCCCGTTGTAGTTCACATTCTTGTTCTCGAACCTTTCAGGCTTAAACTCTTCAGGATTTCTCCAATACTTTGAATCCCTTGAAATTGTGAAGATATTAATAGCTACATTTGTTCCTTGAAGGATATCATAACCCATAATTTTGCAGTCCTCCATTGTTGTACGGAGGAGAAGAGGAGCAGGTGGATGCAACCTAAGGACCTCCTTGATGACCATTCGCATGTAATGAGCTTCAGTAAGGTCACCATTTGTAATGACTAATTTGTCTTCACCTAGCAATGCCCGGACCTCTTGTTGTGCCTTAGCCATAGCTTCGGGATGCCTGATAAGTTCTGACATGGCCCACTCCAGAGCAGTTGTTGTGGTTCCCATGGCAGCACCAAACATATCCTGAAAACACCAATTATGGAATATATAATAATAATGATGTTGGTGATAGTTATAATTTAGTACATTTATATGCAATAATAGAAATATATATTCACTTGCTGCCATGTCACGACCAAACATACAAGTATACTAGCGGAGATGACTCCCGGGGGAAGTGGGTAGCGGGGGCGAGGGGGGGTGGAGGCCGGTGAGCGCCAATGTCCTGGCATATCCACAGATTCCATCTAGTCCCGAAAGCAATTGTTGCACATGAATGTTTAAAGAAAATAGGGGGACAAAAGATGAGTCGACCATGGACACTCACCGATGATGAGGACCTCCACCTTGTCAATGGTTAGGATACAACAGAAGGAGGGTTACTGGAGTCTACAGCGCGATCCATGGCGTAGCAGTAATGAGAGGCATGTAATGGAGCCTAAGACGCGATGCATGCAGTGGGGTGCGTGCTCCCCCGAGAGTTCGGCAAAGTGGGAGTACATATGTAGTAACAATACACACTACCCCAAGACGTTTTGTGACTTGATATGATAATAAATGAAAAATAGAATGTGGTGGTAACTAGCTATCACTACAAGGAAAAGCCTTATTGCCAGCGCACCAAAAACGGCTATTGCCGGCGCACCAGAGCCCGCCGGTGCGAACAGGCCAGTGGTAACAAGTTACCGCCGGTGCACCAGCTGGTGCGCCAGCAGCAACATGAATTATCCCCGGCGAACCAGGCCTGGTGCGCCGGCGGTACGATTTTTCGAAATTCAAAAAAAAGCCCGATCCAGATCTAGATCTAGATCTAGATCTAGCTCGGGTTCATCTAGCTCGGGTCCTCGAAAACAGTGGCCGTGCGTCGCCTTGTCGTCGTTGCCGCGCCGGAGGAGAATGAGGCCGGAGGTGGTGGTGGTTTAGGAGGAGGAGGAGGAGGAGGAGGATGAGGCCGGAGGTGGTGGTTGTGGTTTAGGAGAGGAGGAGGAGGAGGAGGAGGAGGAGGAGAAGATGGCCGGAGGTGGAGGTGGTGGAAGAGGAGGAGGAGGAGAAGGAGAAGGCCGGAGATGGAGGTAGAGCCCCGAGGTGGAGGAGATTACCGGAGGAGGAGGAGGAGGAGGAGGTCATCGGAGCCGGAGTAGTAGGAGGTCACCGGAGTAGTAGGAGGAGGAGGCCGTCGGTGAGTATTGCAAGGAGAAGAGGAGGAGGGAAAGAGAAGAAGGGGGAGAAGTGAGGAAAGAGAAGAGGGAGGAGGGCCGGCATGAATATATAGTACAGCTTACCGCCGGCGCACCTAGTATGGTGGTGCGCCGGGGGTAAATTTTTTATTTTTTTCACCCAAATCTTAAACTTGAAAAAAGTCCTGTTTCTGTTTTCCAATTGACGGATCCATTTTTTGTCCAAACGGCCGTAGGCAGTTGAAATCGAATAGGAAATTTCGCGTAGGTCAATTTTGATATAAAAAAGTTTTTCATCGGAGGTCGTATGCAACCAGAAAACCCGTTTTACCGCCATTTTGCATAATATATCGAAATTCATTTTTTCAATTTTTGATGAAAGCTAGATTACATAATACATGGGCAGTTGAAAGGATTTTATTTTTTGAATTTTCTATCATTTTCTTTTATTTTTTTGAAAATTGAAAAGGCGATTCCCGTGGGGGGGGGGTGGAGAGAAAAATCTAGGCATCTTACCCCCGGCGCACCTCTATGGTGGTGCGCTGGTGGTAAATTGTCTACCACCGGCGCACCACCATAGAGGTGCGCCGGGGGTAAGGTGCCCAGATTTTTTTGCTTCCGGCCAGACTTCTTCGAATTTTATTCCCGGCGCACTAAATTTTCTTGTGCGCCGGCAGTATAGGTTCTTCGCCGGCGCGGCCTAACATGGCTCGCCGGCGGTATTTTGCCACCGGCGCGCGTCAATGATGGTGCGCCGGCACTATTTCGTGCAGCTATAGCCCTTTTCCTAGTAGTGTATATTACCATAATAATTATCACATACCCCAAGACAAGATGCGATCTACAACATTATAACTGTCACAATGCATGAAACCACATACTACCTCCGTTCTAAAGCTTAAGGCATTTTTTTTTATAAAAAAGGTAAAACCAAGTAAAGTTTGACTAAACCTTTAGAAAAGAATTTCAACAAATATGATAATTGGAGATACCATATGAAAAAATATTTCATTACCTAGTGACTACCGACGCAGTTCATTGCATGCTCTACCCACCAACGCATTGGATTGCCTACTTGGAGGCAGGGCTATACTTACCGATGCAGTGCACAACTTGTTCGAAAGCAGTGCCCTCTCTACCAACCATAGTTGCCAGAAGTCCGGGTCGACCGGGTCGAGAAACGGGGTTGAGGATCGCCATTCGAGTGAACGAGGTTCGATGAGGGGTATACATCTTCGGTACGCTTATTCGGAACATGGATCGCTATCCACTTAATTCTCGCGATGGCCCCATTTCGATCCTACGATTTTTCCTTAATTTTTCCTGGAGTGAAAAATCCCGCTAGAATTACAAGTTTTTCTTTTATCTGGAGTATCCAAATAAAATTTGGGTGTTTCAGCGTAAGCCCACCTAAAGCCTACATGGCCAGTACTATGTCGGTTCACTCCAGAAATCGAATACGCATCTCATCTTCTTCTTCCTGACATCACCACCAACACCAAATCCCTCATCTGTCCTAGTCCAGCGACTCTGGCCTCCACCCTCCAGCGCGTAGGTCCAGCGGTGTAGCAGACGCACGACATCCCCTAGTGACTTCTCATGCAACGGCGGCGACATGAGACTGAGACGATCTAGTTGACGGCTGTAGTACGCGGGACGGAGATAGCGTACTGCGGTGGGGATTCCTAGTTTGTAGGGGCTGTTTGGATGACGCCCACGCGAGGCCTACCAAAATGGGGCGTACCAAATATTTGGCGTAGGTTTATGCCGCCGTCGGTTCGCCCTAGAGTTGGCTGTAGAAATGAATGCGATGACCAAAAACTTGGCATGGATCTGAAAACTTGGCGTCAATCCAAATGGACGCCTAAGCCCTCGGTCAACTCCAAAATATTGGCTAGGCAGTGTTACGCAATCCAATCTTGGATACTCATTACGAGTCAGCAGAGATCGAACGGGATCATGAGTTCATGACCTGGCCATCGAACCACGTAGACCCGCTGCCGTTCCCGACCCTCATTCTGGGTTGATCGACCCTAGGTCGCGGAATGTGGCGTGGACCCTGTTTCCTGCTTACTATGCTACCAACACTGATAAACTGTCTCTCACTAATGACACACCTCTTAGAGCTGAGGATAATACTCATGATAGCCTGTTGACACGGGTAATCATATTTCCTCAAAAGCTGACTCAGTAGACGTGTAATGGCGCGCGGGAGAGAAATTAAGAAGGTTGCACCACGTGTCATCAGAGATGGAATGCGCGTCGCCCTCATAGTTAGAACGCCCTTTTTTCTACTACCTCCGTCCTGGTTCATAGTGTTTGCACATATTTCTAGGACGTAAATTTTGTCAACATAATACAAAATCTATATTATAAAATATATACCATTAGAAAGATTAGATATTCTACTTTCTAATGATATAATTTTTGTACTATACGATTGATATTATGTTGGTCAAATAGGCAACCTAGGGATACACGCAAACCCGGCATGTGATCTGGGACGGAGAGAGTAGCAAATTTGAATATCATGTCATGTTGGCTTTAATTTCCACAATTGGTCTAATCACCTATACAGTGCTAAGAGATAAATATAGTAAATGAAATGTTAGGGCATGTACAATCGGGTGATGTCAGCCTTCCCTTAGAGATGCCACGTCAGATTTTTGCTTAGTTGGAGGAGAGAGAATAAAGAGAGAGAAGGTTATCTTTTCTTAGCTAAGTGACCATCTCTTAGGAAATAAGGGAAGACCATTTTCTCCATTGTATCACATACCTTCCTTTAGATAAAAATTGAATTATTCATATTAATTGCTAGAGATGGCTGTAAGAGATAATGCATTGTATGCTTTATATCTAATGCCCTCCCTAGCTGATGTGGCGTGATAAAAGAAGATATGCCTTCTCTACCATTGTACATGCCCTTATGATTTAGGTTCTGCGAAGGAAGGTTAGTAATCTGGCTAACTGAGTACAACACCAAAAGTTAGTGACAACACCGACAAGGATTCACTTTGTCACTGTAACTACCAATGTAGGTACACGTCAGAGGCAATTAGAATAGAGAGAATTCCTTATTTGGCTTTTGCTAAAGTTTGCCTTTTTTTTTTGGCCCTGGTAAATTTTCTCTTCCTTTCTTGACATACGAAATTTGGTTGGTTCCTTATTGAGCCCTACCATCAATTCAGTTAGCTACTTCCGTCAAACATTTTTTTGCCGGACTTGTATAACCCCTGTAGATTGCTCGCTGAAAGAAATAAGGAAAAAAGAAAGGGAACGCTCGACCGCCCCGACCCCCTGTTGATCCGGCGGCGGAAGGTGCTACAGCTTTGGGCTCGGATGGAGAAGTGGGCACGGCCACGGAAGATGCTGCAGCGGTGAATGGAGACCCGAGCACGGCGGCGGAAGGTCACTGCAGAGGGACTAGGGGTGGCGGCGGAGCTTCCATCTGCGAGCTCTCCGGCGAGCGGGGCTACGGCTTTGGGCGCGGATGGTTTCCTGCTTCGTCCGTCCGCCTCTTGCCTCGAACTGTATTTTCGTTTATTTTGATTTCTGTGGCGGATTGGATCTGAGCAGCTCGGTTCTTGTCAGCAATTTAGGCCGAGAACCTTGGGGAGACGGCGGCGTCAGCGACGACTTCGGGAACGACGACCCCAGCCTACGCCCAGCGGCGACCATGCGCGAAAAGCAGCGCCTCTTCGTGGAGGCCGCTCTCGAGATGCAGCGCCTCTCCGGCGTCACACGACTGTCGCCCTTGCCAGCGCTGGGCATGGCCGTGGATGCATTTTACACTGTGGACTTGGCATGGTCATGGATGCATTTTACCTGTTTGAGTGAACTTTCTGAACTTGGCAGCATGTATGTGATAAGGTGTGTACTTGTACTGTGCCGTTTGAGTGAACTTTCTGAACTTGGCAGCATGTATGTGATAATGTGAGTATGTGACCATACGTCTGGTGTACGTATTCCCTGGTGGTGATATCTATCCATTTCTATAGTTTTGGAACTTGTACATGTTGTGTTAAGCATTATATATTTATATGTGAACTGTGTGTCATCTAGTTACAGGGGAGATTTTATCAAATATTGAATTTTTATAATGCGAGCTAAGTTTTCCAATTCAAATCGTCATGTGTTCGGTAACAACATTATCATAGCTTTTTCAGTGTCATTTCGTCACATATTACAACAGGGGCAAAAGTGTCATCTTAGACATCCGCCTAACACCGTTAGTGATTAAATTATACTAGAGGGTCAAATAAGGAACCAACCAAACTTTGTGTGTCAAGAAAGGAAGAAAAAACTTGCCAGGGCCAAAAAAGAAAGGCAAATTTCAGCCAGGGTCAAATAAGGAATTCTCTCATTAGAATAACAGGAGCTTGTCGTAGAGTGTTCATATTTTAGTGTTGTCAGGAAATAAATAATAAATTATGCATGCCACAAGCACATAAAAAAAGAAACTGAAGATAATGCAAACGCGTACTGCTATGCGCTGTTTGCATTGGGCCCAAATACACCTTCAATTATAATGTTGTACTGTATATTTATTTTTGAACATGGCATTTTTTCTGTTGGCTGCATATGCTTTTTTTTATTTAAAATACATTTTAAACAACCTCGAAAAAAATAGATTTTAAATATATTATCAGAATATTTCAAATAAAATCGTTGCGCATACATATTCATATCTTACGTGCTCACGAAGTCGTTTGAAGAATTTGTTTTTACATGGCATGTGCAAAAAAAAAAATTTAAGATTTTTTGTCTTTTTACACAGACTACGAAAACGTCAAGTTTTTTAAGAAACCTTAAGCCAGCACATAAAATGTGGAGATGTACGGGCCAAAAAAAAATTCCTAATGTTTTTAGTATTTGAAATATGTTTGCTGGGTAAAGAAAGCATATGCACTTGAGATTAAAAGTGCATTTCTGATTTTTTTGAAGGTGATTAAAATAGTACTTTTGGCTAAGGTCTAACGGAGTTATACATTTAGTGTAAATATTTCGACTAACCTCATTCGTCCTTCGAATTACGAAAATAAGCAACATTTAGTGTCAAAAAAGACAAAAAAAAAAGAGCACACAAGCAAATACACTATTATAGAGTATAAATCTAGCAGCGCAACGCTAATAATTCAGATCAACACGAAAGAAGTACTCACAAACAAGATGGCGCCGATAGTCTCTGTGGTAATCGCTAAAGGCAGCGAATCCTCCTCCTGCAGCCTGATGAGCACGTCCAGCAGGTCCTCCCCGCCGGTGCTGAAGTCGCCATCGCGCGCAGCTCGCGCGGCCTTGCGCCCCTCAACAATATCGGAGATGATACGCTGGATACGGACGCAGCTCGCTCTCATGTGTCGCTCGCCGTTGCTGATCCACCGCACCAGCCGGGATGACGGGAAGAGGTCGACAAGGCCAGAGGAGCCGCCCAGGAGTGTCATCATTTGGTCGAACTCGCGGAGGTACTCCTTCTGCTGCGCGAATTTGTGGCCAAAAACTGCCAGCGACACAAGGTCGTGGGTCAGCGCCGCTACCTTCTCGCTGACGTTGATGGTGGCGCCGGCCGAGGCAGCGATGGTGCCGATGAGTCTGCCGACCTCCTCGGCCCTGATGCCATCCATGCGCTTCACCTGCTTGGAACTGAGGAGCTCCACGATGCAGAGCTTGCGCATCTGACGCCAACGCTCTCCGTAAGGGGCGAAGGCCATGCCCTTTCCACCATTAGAGGCGATGTCAAGCATCACGCTCCTCGGGCGGCTGGCGAACACGAGGTCGTTGGTCTTGAGTACCACCTCCGCTACCTCAGCGCTGGAGACCACCACCGTGTGAACCTCGCCTAGCTTGAGATGCATCAGCGGCCCGTGCCGGCGAGACAGATCTGCCATCCTGCGGTGCGGGAGGGCGCTCACGAGGTGGTGGAGACTGCCGATGATTGGGAGAGTCCATGGGCCAGGAGGAAGCTTTTTTGCTAGCTTGATCTTGTGGGTGGAGAGCTTGATAAACCAAAGTGCCAGAAGCGTGGATAGGACTATGAGACACAAGCTCAAGCACCCTTCCATGTAAGGCCTTACTTCCATGGCAGCAGCCAGCAGGCAGCTTCACAAACAAACCCGTATGCTCTGATATTAATGAGCATACACCTGATCAAGGGACCCTATACCTAGATATATGTCAAGGGATGAACCCTGTAGACGAAGGGTATGGCCTAATGGTCGAGTTAACTCTACAATACCGGCTTACTAAGGTAAGTCAGATAATCTGGTTTGCAAGTAAAGTTGACCAGATTAAGGGTTGACCGGATTATGGAAATCCGGCATAGGATGACCGGCATAGCTATGCCGGCATAAGGGGAGCCGACATAGCCAAAGTCGGTTATGTCAAGTTGAACCAGATCATAAAGAACAAGTTGAAGAAGGAAGAACCGACATACCTAGCGGAAGGCAACTAAGGACCGGCATAGGGCCAACGGTCATATGCTGGGCTCTAAAGTCAGCGCTCATGTCATGTAACTATAATCACGAAAGAATCGCATCATCAGGGAAGGCACATCGCTACATTTTAACAGTGCGTCTGACCATGCCGCTGACAGAGTGCATAGTGGTCAGCAGCGCAAGTACAGAAGGCGAAGTCCCATCGAGGATATCTTGCAGACAAGATGAAAGCTCCTTGGAGGGGCAGTGACGACTTTGTGGCCTTAGATAGTGGCTTTATCCCATGCTAGGGTTTTTCCCTTCTAACCTGCCCCCCACTATATAAGGGGGTGCAGTGAGTCCCTTGCACGGGACAATTGATCCAACTATCATTCTCTTAGTAGATAGACCTTCGTCCAACTCTAGAAACACAACTCAAGGAGCACATTGTTGTGGTGTTTTCACCTCGATATATATATACACTCAGACAAGTAGGAGTAAGTGTTTTACCTCCTCACGAGGGATCTGAACCTGGGTAGAAAATGGTGTCCCGTGAGTTCTTTCTAGTTCACCTTCCCTCCTCTGCATCCTTCGGCGTACATCCATCCCCAACTTAAGTCTACCCATTCCATCTGTTTGTTCACCACGGCGACAATATATATCCATATCTGTTAGCCAAAACCCACTGCGCATTTCTTCAGATCTTGTAATAAGACACAATCTCGGTTGGTGCCCGTAGCGCCGTGGGTGTAGAGGTTTGTGTCTGCGTATCTGCTGGGATCCGGTCTCTTTTCGTGTTTATTAGTGTGTTTTCAGGTTTAGCTCTTCTGATCTACGGTTCTCATAATTGGCGATGGTTGTTTTCTGTTGCGTTGGCCCTTTGGGGTCTTAACGTGATGACTTCCCATCCATCTAATACAACAAGCTCTACTTCGATAAGTTCTGCCTAGTTCCAGTGATGAAGGGGCTAGAACGGCGGCGCCCCTTCAGCTCGCTCCATTGCCATAGTCTTTGCCTGGTCCATAGATCTTCTACTGTTAACCCTAAACCCTAAACTCTGAATCGGGTCGTGCGCTCTAGCTAGTTAGTTGCTTTGTTACCCTTTATAAGCAAAATAACAGAACCATAAAAGTAACACGTTTCTACACTCGCACAAAAACCTCTCTCCCACTAGTTCTTGTTCCTCTATTCTTACTGTCGAAACTTAAGAGAAATACACACTTTGCAAGTTCGGCAACGATATTTGGTATCAGAGCGACATGTAGAAGATGCCATCAGCGAAAGCAAGGGCACTGGCTGAGGCGAGTGGCTCCGTGCGCCGACAAACTAGAAGCGCCATCCCTTCGCGTCTCCTCCTCCGCACCGAAGTGTGACATCGTGAAGGAAGAGGTTAATAGGATTGCTATGATACTAGTATCAATAACATGCGCGTGAAGCACTTGGAAGCGGGACGGGAAGTGTCGTTGCCTATTCGACGGTACCCTGGAGGAGGGATCCTCACAAGGGGGAGAAGAAGTAGGGGCCATAGGGCGGAGAGTCCTCAGGACGGTGGTACGCGATTTACCCAGCTTCGGAACAGCTGCTCGAAGACAGGGCCTACTGCTGCTTGTCTGGAATTATCTCGGCGCTCTCGTATTGTTACAGTGAGTTGTGGTTGTGCCTCTAGGGCTCCCGGGATCCGGCTTATAAAGTTGCACAGATCTAGGGTTTACATGGAGAGTCCTAGCCGGAATACAAGTTGCCTAACTACGGTACAATGTCTTTCCGTGTCCGTCAAGGATCCGCCTTCCATCTATGTCGTGCAGGATCCGGATACCTTATGGGCCTCCACGGATCCGGCCTCCTTCGTAGGTCGGTTGGGATCCGGCTCCTCGCTCCTGAGCTGGACTTCATCCTTCAGGATCTACAGCAATTGGGCCGCCCGATGGGCAACGTGCCACATCACTATCTGTGGGCCACTCGGGCTTGCCGGATCAAGGCCACGCCGTTGATATAACCATAAAGTATACCCACAACAGTAGCCCCCGAAGTTCTCCGAGATTCATCATTCTTCCGACTTCATTTAACTCAGATCCGAAGAGAATCTTGAAGAGCTTCCAAACTTTACTTCTTTCCGACGTCGTCTTCTCGGAAATCATCTGTTCTTCAGTAACGGCAATGTAGCAGAGTTTCCACTTATCCCGCGCACAATTTACTCTTTTCCCGCGCTAAATTTTCGGAGATATAAATCTTTAGCCGAAAATTTCGGAAGCGCATAGTTAAGTTACCTCCACGTCATTTTACCGTTTTTGACCTAAGACACGTGTCAGCCATCCAACGGTGTGACCGTTCCGTTTCCATCGTTGGATCCGAATCAAGAATCTCCGCGCGAGGTCTCTAAATACCCCCGCGCGCGGTAACTTTCACATTCTTTCACCACAATCCCCACTTCGTCTTCTTCCTCCCGCAGCGCCGCCCGCCATATCTGATATCCGGTGATCTTTCGCACGGAGAGCTTTGCCCGCCGCCACTCCAGGGTCTTCCTCGAGTTGAGATTCCCACATTTGATCGGGAAAACGTCTCCGCCGCCGATCCGTGGTCATCGGAAGCTCAGCGCTTCAAGTTCGGCAACCCCATCCTCGCCGACGTTCCGAAGAACCACCGCGCCATTAACGATAACTGCGCCGGTCTTGTAGAAGAAGAAGTAGCTTAGTGTAGATTCCGACTACTCAAACTAGTTTGCATGGGTGCAGCCAGAAGCATGTCGCCTAGTTCACCAAAATGCATTGGTAGTTCTCCGAATAGTCCGGAACCCAGCTCATTAGAACCAAGCTGTCCGGAGCCCCTTGCATTCTTGCCACCATATGTTTCCGACATCAAATTAGCTCAACCATTCTCCGCCTCTTCCAGCACTGCACTAGGCCGGATCCCCACCCTCAAAGAAATCCAAGAAGAACTTGAGGAACAAGCTAGGATGGCTGCTAAGGTGCAGGAGGAGGAAGCGAAGAAGGCTTCCAAGGCCCGGATTCGAGAAGGCGAGAAGGGACAGTGGTGGCCTTGCGAAACCAAGGATGTGGAACTAAGGGACCTCCAAAATGAGGGCATGATTTCTTCGCATTGGAGTTTCATGCGTGACTCCGACGTCCCCAAACCAGACGCGGACGAACGAGTCCTGACCAAAGCCTGGGTTGAGCGTGGTCTGTCGCTCCCCTATTCGGAATTCTTCCTCTCCATCCTTTCCACTTACGGACTTCAACCTCACAATATCTGTCCGAACTCATATCTACTCCTCTCGAACTTCGTGACGCTTTGCGAAGGGCATCTCGGAATTCGCCCAGACGTCCGCCTATGGCAATTTTTCTTGCGGGTGAAGAAAGAGACGAAGTACAAGGCCATGGTGAACTGCGGGAGCATGACCTTTGATGCGTGTAGTTGACACGTCCGTTGGGAACCCCAAGAGGAAGGTGTGATGCGCACAGTAGCAAGTTTCCCTCAGTAAGAAACCAAGGTTTAATCGAACCAGTAGGAGTCAAGAAGCACGTCGAAGGTTGATGGCGGCGGGATGTAGTGCGGCGCAACACCAGGGATTCCGGCGCCAACGTGGAACCCGCACAACACAACCAAAGTACTTTGCCCCAACGAAACAGAGTGAGGTTGTCAATCTCACCGGCTTGCTGTAACAAAGGATTAGATGTATAGTGTGGATGATGATTGTTTGCAGAAAACAGTAGAACAAGTATTGCATTAGATTGTATTCGATGTAAAAGAATGGACCAGGGTCCACAGTTCACTAGAGGTGTCTCTCCCATAAGATAAATAGCATGTTGGGTGAACAAATTACAGTCGGGCAATTGACAAATAGAGAGGGCATAACAATGCACATACATGATATGATGAATATTGTGAGATTTAATTGGGCATTACGATAAAGTACATAGACCGCTATCCAGCATGCATCTATGCCTAAAAAGTCCACCTTCAGGTTATCATCCGAACCCCTTCCAGTATTAAGTTGCAAAACAACAGACAATTGCATTAAGTATGGTGCGTAATGTAATCAATAACTACATCCTCGGACATAGAATCAATGTTTTATCCCTAGTGGCAACAACACATCCACAACCTTAGAACTTTCCGTCACTCGTCCTGCATTTAATGGAGGCATGAACCCACTATCGAGCATAAATACTCCCTCTTGGAGTTAAGAGCAAAAACTTGGCCGAGCCTCTACTAATAACGGAGAGCATGCAAGATCATAAACAACACATAGGTAATAGATTGATAATCAACATAACATAGTATTCTCTATCCATCGGATCCCGACAAACACAACATATAGAATTACAGATAGATGATCTTGATCATGTTAGGCAGCTCACAAGATCCGACAATGAAGCACATGAGGAGAAGACAACCATCTAGCTACTGCTATGGACCCATAGTCCAGGGGTGAAGTACTCACTCATCACTCCGGAGGCGACCATGGCGGTGAAGAGTCCTCCGGGAGATGATTCCCCTCTCCGGCAGGGTGCCGGAGGTGATCTCCAGAATCCCCCGAGATGGGATTGGCGGCGGCGGCGTCTCAGTAAGGTTTTCCGTATCGTGGCTCTCGGTACTGGGGGTTTCGCGACGAAGGCTATTTGTAGGCGGAAGGGCAGGTAAAGGGGCATCACGAGGGGCCCACACCACAGGCCGGCGCGGCCAGGGCCTGGCCGCGCCGCCCTGGTGTGTCGCCACCTCGTGGCCCCACTTCGACTCTCCCTCGGACTTCTGGAAGCTTCGTGCAAAAATAGGACCCTGGGCGTTGATTTCGTCCAATTCCGAGAATATTTCTTTACTAGGATTTCTGAAACCAAAAACAGCAGAAAACAAGAATCGGCTCTTCGGCATCTCGTTAATAGGTTAGTGCCGGAAAATGCATAAGACATATAATGTGTATAAAACATGTAGATATCATCAATAATGTGGCATGGAACATAAGAAATTATCGATACATCGGAGACGTATCAGCATCCCCAAGCTTAGTTCCTGCTCGTCCCGAGCAGGTAAACGATAACAAAGATAATTTCGGAGTGACATGCCATCATAACCTTGATCATACTATTGTAAACATATGTAATGAATGCAGCGATCAAAACAATGGTAATGACATGAGTAAACAAATGAATCATAAAGCAAAGACTTTTCATGAATAGTACTTCAAGACAAGCATCAATAAGTCTTGCATAAGAGTTAACTCATAAAGCAATAAATCAAAGTAAAGGTATTGAAGCAACACAAAGGAAGATTAAGTTTCAGTGGTTGCTTTCAACTTATAACATGTATATCTCATGGATAATTGTCAACATAGAGTAATATAACAAGTGCAATATGCAAGTATGTAGGAATCAATGCACAGCTTCACACAAGTGTTTGCTTCTTGAGGTGGAGAGAAATAGGTGAACCGACTCAACATAAAAGTAAAAGAAAGGTCCTTCAAAGAGGAAAGCATCGATTGCTATATTTGTGCTAGAGCTTTTATTTTGAAAACAAGAAACAATTTTGTCAACGGTAGTAATAAAGCATATGTATTATGTAAGTTATATCTTACAAGTTGCAAGCCTCATGCATAGTATACTAATAGTGCCCGCACCTTGTCCTAATTAACTTGGACTACCGGGATCATCGCAATACACATGTTTTAACCAAGTGTCACAAAGGGGTACCTCCATGCCGCCTGTACAAAGGTCTAAGGAGAAAGCTCGCATTTTTGATTTCTCGCTTTTGATTATTCTCAACTTAGACATCCATACCGGGACAACATAGACAACAGATAATGGACTCCTCTTTAATGCATAAGCATGTAGCAACAATTAGTGTTCTCATATGGGATTGAGGATATATGTCAAAACTGAAACTTCCACCATGATTCATGGCTTTAGTTAGCGGCCCAATGTTCTTCTCTAACAATATGCATGCTCTAACCAATAAAGTGGTAGATCTCCCTTACTTCAGATAAGACGGACATGCATAGCAACTCACATGATATTCAACAAAGAGTAGTTGATGGCGTCCCCGAAACATGGTTATCGCACAACAAGCAACTTAATAAGAGATAAAGTGCATAAGTACATATTCAATACCACAATAGTTTTTAAGCTATTTGTCCCATGAGCTATATATTGCAAAGGCGAATGATGGAAATTTAAAGGTAGCACTCAAGCAATTTACTTTGGAATGGCGGAGAAATACCATGTAGTAGGTAGGTATGGTGGACACAAATGGCATAGTGGTTGGCTCAAGGATTTTGGATGCATGAGAAGTATTCCCTCTCGATACAAGGTTTAGGCTAGCAAGGTTATTTGAAACAAACACAAGGATGAACCGGTGCAGCAAAACTCACATAAAAGACATATTGTAAACATTATAAGACTCTACACCGTCTTCCTTGTTGTTCAAAACTCAATACTAGAAATTATCTAGACTTTAGAGAGACCAAATATGCAAACCAAATTTAGCAAGCTCTAGGTGTTTCTTCATTAATGGGTGCAAAGTATATGATGCAAGAGCTTAAACATGAGCACAACAATTGCCAAGTATCAAATTATTCAAGACATTTTAGAATTACTACATGTAGCATTTCCCGATTCCAACCATATAACAATTTAACGAAGAAGATTCAACCTTCGCCATGAATACTATGAGTAAAGCCTAAGGACATACTTGTCCATATGCAACAGCGGAGCGTGTCTCTCTCCCACACAATGAATGCTAGGATCCATTTTATTCAAACAAAAACAAAAACAAAAACAAACCGACGCTCCAAGCAAAGTACATAAGATGTGATGGAATAAAAATATAGTTTCGAGGGAGGAACCTGATAGTGTTGTCGATGAAGAAGGGGATGCCTTGGGCATCCCCAAGCTTAGACGCTTGAGGCTTCTTAATATATGCAGGGGTGAACCACCGGGGCATCCCCAAGCTTAGAGCTTTCACTTTCCTTGATCATATTGCATCATTTCCCTCTCTTGATCCTTGAAAACTTCCTCCACACCAAACTCGAAACAACTCATTAGAGGGTTAGTGCATAATAAAAATTAACATGTTCAGAGGTGACATAATCATTCTTAACACTTCTAGACATTGCATAAAGCTACTGGACATTAATGGATCAAAGAAATTCATCCAACATAGCAAAAGAGGCAATGCGAAATAAAAGGCAGAATCTGTCAAAACAGAACAGTCCGTAAAGATGGATTTTATCGAGGCACCAGACTTGCTCAAATGAAAATGCCCAAATTGAATGAAAGTTGCATACATATCTGAGGATCACGCACATAAATTGGCATATTTTTCTGAGCTACCTACAGAGAGGCAGGTCAAAATTCGTGACAAAGAAAGAAATCTGTTACCGCGCAGCAATCCAAATCTAGTATGAACCTTACTATCAAAGACTTTACTTGGCACAACAAAGCACAAAACTAAGATAAGGAGAGGTTGCTACAGTAGTAAACAACTTCCAAGACTCAAATTCAAAACAAAAATACTGTAGTAAAAACATGGGTTGTCTCCCATAAGCGCTTTTGTTTAACGCCTTTCAGCTAGGCGCAGAAAGTGTATATCAAGTATTATCAAGAGATGGAGCATTGACATCATAAGCTCCCCCATCTGTAGTGGTACTAAGGGATTTGTCAATTTTAGGCCTATAATAATATTTCTTTGGTTTAGGCACTTTAGAGACATACATAAACTTTTGCTCCTTACCCACATAAGCTTTCTCTCTAAACTTTAGAGAAGAAAAAGTTGAACCCAAAGTTCCCATAGCTTTTTCAAGTTCGCTAATCCTATTGATTTGATTATCATGGACAACACAAGTTCCTAGGAAACTAATTCTTTCATCAATTCCTCCTAAGGATTTATCAAGTTCATCAGTTTTATCAAGTAACATTTCCAATTTAGTTTCAACACTTGGGAAATTTTTCTCTATGGTTTCCAATTTTTTCATAACATCTTCAAGAGAGGTTTCAATTTTAACTTCATTAACAGGTGGTATTCCAAATAAACACTCAATAATGCAACTAGCTTCTAAAGCAGGAGCGCCTAGGAAGTTACCTCCCGCAAGACAATCGAGAACATACCTATTCCAGCTAGAGATACCAACATAAAAATTTCTGAGTAGGATAGTGGTGGAGTGTTTCTTAGTGCACCTATTATGGGCATCACTAATTCTATACCAAGCATCTTTTAAACATTCTCCCCCTTGTTGCTTAAACGAACGAACTTCAACTTCAGGATTACTCATTTTAGCAGTAGTAAATAAAGCAAACTAGATAAAGTAAATGCAAGTAACTAAATTTTTTTGTGTTTTTCGATATAGAGTGCAAGACAGTAAATAAAGTAAAACTAGCAACTAATTTTTTTGTGTTTTGATATAAGTGCAGCAAACAAAGTAGTAAATAAAATAAAGCAAGACAAAAACAAAGTAAAGAGATTGGATTGTGGAGACTCCCCTTGCAGCGTGTCTTGATCTCCCCGGCAACGGCGCCGTAAATTTGCTTGATGCGTGTAGTTGACACGTCCGTTGGGAACCCCAAGAGGAAGGTGTGATGCGCACAGTAGCAAGTTTCCCTCGCAAGAAACCAACGTTTAATCGAACCGAGTAGGAGTCAAGAAGCACGTCGAAGGTTGATGGCGGCGGGATGTAGTGCGGCGCAACACCAGGGATTTCGGCGCCAACGTGGAACCCGCACAACACAACCAAAGTACTTTACCCCAACGAAACAAGTGAGGTTGTCAATCTCACCGGCTTGCCGTAACAAAGGATTAGATGTATAGTGTGGATGATGATTGTTTGCAGT
Organism: Lolium rigidum; assembly: GCF_022539505.1. Classification (NCBI taxonomy): domain Eukaryota; kingdom Viridiplantae; phylum Streptophyta; class Magnoliopsida; order Poales; family Poaceae; genus Lolium; species Lolium rigidum. The sequence goes on from NC_061514.1 coordinate 340,502,732, forward strand.
AAAACAAGTAGAACAAGTATTGCAGTAGATTGTATTCGATGTAAAAGAATGGACCAGGGTCCACAGTTCACTAGAGGTGTCTCTCCCATAAGATAAATAGCATGTTGGGTGAACAAATTACAGTCGGGCAATTGACAAATAGAGAGGGCATAACAATGCACATACATGATATGATGAATATTGTGAGATTTAATTGGGCATTACGACAAAGTACATAGACCGCTATCCAAGCATGCATCTATGCCTAAAAAGTCCACCTTCAGGTTATCATCCGAACCCCTTCCAGCATTAAGTTGCAAAACAACGGACAATTGCATTAAGTATGGTGCGTAATGTAATCAATAACTACATCCTCGGACATAGCATCAATGTTTTATCCCTAGTGGCAACAAAGACATCCACAACCTTAGAACTTTCTCGTCACCGTCCCGCATTTAATGGAGGCATGAACCCACTATCGAGCATAAATACTCCCTCTTGGAGTTAAGAGCAAAAACTTGGCCAGAGCCTCTACTAATAACGGAGAGCATGCAAGATCATAAACAACACATAGGTAATAGATTGATAATCAACATAACATAGTATTCTCTATCCATCGGATCCCGACAAACACAACATATAGAATTACGGATAGATGATCTTGATCATGTTAGGCAGCTCACAAGATCCGACAATGAAGCACATGAGGAGAAGACAACCATCTAGCTACCGCTATGGACCCATAGTCCAGGGGTGAACTACTCACTCATCACTCGGGAGGCGACCATGGCGGTGAAGAGTCCTCCGGGAGATGATTCCCCTCTCCGGCAGGGTGCCGGAGGTGATCTCCGGAATCCCCGAGATGGGATTGGCGGCGGCGGCGTCTCGCAAGGTTTTCCGTATCGTGGCTCTCGGCACCGGGGTTTCGCGACGAAGGCTATTTGTAGGCGGAAGGGCAGGTAAGGGGCGTCACGAGGGGCCCACACCACAGGCCGGCGCGGCCGGGGCCTGGGCCGCGCCGCCCTGGTGTGTCGCCACCTCGTGGCCCCACTTCGACTCTCCCTCGGACTTCTGGAAGCTTCGTGCAAAAATAGGACCCTGGGCGTTTATTTCGTCCAATTCCGAGAATATTTCTTTACTAGGATTTCTGAAACCAAAAACAGCAGAAAAACAAAGAATCGGCTCTTCGGCATCTCGTTAATAGGTTAGTGCCGGAAAATGCATAAATACGACATATAATGTGTATAAAACATGTAGATATCATCAATAATGTGGCATGGAACATAAGAAATTATCGATACGTCGGAGACGTATCAACCTTCATGCTCCGACCTGGTCGTATGTATCCACCTCACTCCTCCCACGAGTCCGTCCGGTACTGGAACGCCGGATGGTTCTACGTGAAGAATATTACGGTTCCGGGTGTCCACGATGGACTGCCCAAATTCATCAACAAGGCTCCGGAAGAACGCGACAGCTGGAGCTTCGTTCGCACCCTCGCCCAGTTTCCGATATTGGAAAAAGCTGCACGAAGGATCTCTTGGTTAGTCCACGACGGGCTAACCGGAACTCAGCTCACATTGAGCTGGTTTTCTCGGCGGATCCAGCCGCTGCGGTACAATGCACGCTGATGTCTACGGGAGCTTCTATTCTTGTAGACAGTGTTGGGCCTCCAAGAGCAGAGGTTTGTAGAACAGCAGCAAGTTTCCCTTAAGTGGATCACCCAAGGTTTATCGAACTCGTGGAGGAAGAGGTCAAAGATATCCCTCTCATGCAACCCCGCAACCACAAAGCAAGAAGTCTCTTGTGTCCCCAACACACCTAATAGGTGCACTAGTTCGGCGAAGAGATAGTGAAATACAGGTGGTATGAATAAGTATAAGCAAGTAGTAACGCAAGAGTAGTAACGCAAGAAACAAGTAAACAAGCAGCGATAGCAAGTATTTTAGGAACAAGGCCTAGGGATTACACTTTCACTAGTGGACACTCTCAACATTGATCACATAACAGTAATAGATAAATGCATACTCTACACTCTCTTGTTGGATGATGAACACATTGCGTAGGATTACACGAACCCTCAATGCCGGAGTTAACAAGCTCCACAATTCAATGTTCATATTTAAATAACCTTAGAGTGCATGAAAGATCAACACGACTAAACCAAGTACTAACACAGCATGCACACTGTCACCTTCACACTATGTAGGAGGAATAGATCACATCAATACCATCATAGCAATAGTTAACTTCATAATCTACAAGAGATCACAATCATAGCCTACGCCAAGTATTAACACGGATGCACACACTGTCACCATTACACCGTGCAGGAGGAATAAAACTACTTTAATAACATCACTAGAGTAGCACATGGATAAATTGTGATACATAACACATTGCAATCATAAAGGGATATAAATAAGCACTTCACTACGCCATTCATAACAGTGAATAAGTATTCTGTGAAATATAGCCTAAGAGACCCACACGGTGCACACACTGTCACCTTTACATACGTGGGACAAGGAGTCTCCGGAGATCACATAAGTAAAATTCACTTGACTAGCATAACGACATCTAGATTACAAGCATCATCATATGAATCTCAATCATGTAAGGCAACTCATGAGATTATTGTATTGAAGTACATAGGAGAGAGATGAACCACATAGCTACCGGTACAGCCCCGAGCCTTGATGGAGAACTACTCCCTCCTCATGGGAGCCAGCAGCGTTGATGGAGATGGCGGTGGTGTCGATGGAGGCGCCTTCCGGGGGCACTTCCCCGTCCCGGCGGCGTGCCGGAACAGAGACTCCTATCCCCCAGATCTTGGCTTCGCGATGGCGGCGGCTCTGGAAGGTTTCTCGTCCCGTGGCTTTTCCGTATCGAGGTTTTAGGTCTGGGACCTTTATATAGGCGAAGAGGCGGAGTCGGAGGGTCAACGAGGCGATGACACCATAAGGCGGCGCGGCCAGGGGGTGGGCCGCGCTGGCCTATCATCTGGGGCCTGTGTGGCCCCCCTCTGGCGACTCTCGGGTGTTCTGGATGCTTCCGGGCAAAATAGGAACCTGGGCGTTGATTTCGTCCGATTCCGAGAATATTTCGTTACTAGGATTTCGAAACCAAAAACAGCAGAAAACAAGAATCGGCACTTCGGCATCTTGTTAATAGGTTAGTTCCAGAAAATGCACGAATATGACATAAAGTGTGCCTAAAACATGTAGATATCATCAATAATGTGGCATGGAACATAAGAAATTATCGATACGTCGGAGACGTATCAGCATCCCCAAGCTTAGTTCCTGCTCGTCCGGAGCAGGTAAACGATAACAAAGATAATTTCTGAAGTGACATGCCATCATAACCTTGATCATACTATTGTAAGCATATGTAATGAATGCAGCGATCAAAACAATGGTAATGACATGAGTAAACAAATGAATCATAAAGCAAAGACTTTTCATGAATAGTACTTTCAAGACAAGCATCAATAAGTCTTGCATAAGAGTTAACTCATAAAGCAATAAATCAAAGTAAAGGTATTGAAGCAACACAAAGGAAGATTAAGTTTCAGCGGTTGCTTTCAACTTGTAACATGTATATCCCATGGATAGTTGTCAACATAGAGTAATATAACAAGTGCAATATGCAAGTATGTAGGAATCAATGCACAGTTCACACAAGTGTTTGCTTCTTGAGGTGGAGAGAAATAGGTGAACTGACTCAGCATAAAAGTAAAAGAATGGTCCTTCAAAGAGGAAAGCATCGATTGCTATATTTGTGCTAGAGCTTTGGTTTTGAAAACATAAAGAGAGCATAAAAGTAAAATTTTGAGAGGTGTTTGTTGTTGTCAACGAATGGTAGTGGACACTCTAACTACCTCATCAACCAGACTTTCAAGAGCGGCTCCCATGAAGGACGTTATCTCTACCAGCAAGGTAGATCATCCCTCTTCTCTTTTGTTTACACATGTATTTTAGTTTCATTATTTATGGATGACACTCCTCCCAACCTTTTGCTTACACAAGCCATGGCTAACCGAATCCTCGGGTGCCTTCCAACAATCACATACCATGAAGGAGTGTCTATTTGCAAAATTAAGTTGCTTACTGATGAATCGAGCAAAACATGTAAAGAGAATTATTAATGCAAGTTAATTAATCGGGACTGGGAACCCCATTGCCAGCTCTTTTTGCAAAATTATTGGATAAGCGGATGAAGCCACTAGTCCATTGTGAAAGTCCGTCGAAGTAAATGACAAGATCGAAAGATAAAACACCACATACTTCCTCATGAGCTATAAAACATTGACACAAATAAGAGGTGATAAATTTTGAATTATTTAAGGGTAGCACTCAAGCAATTTACTTTGGAATGGCGGAGAAATACCATGTAGTAGGTAGGTATGGTGGACACAAATGGCATAGTAGTTGGCTCAAAGATTTTGGATGCATGAGAAGTATTCCCTCTCGATACAAGGCTTAGGCTAGCAAGGTTATTTGAAACAAACACAAGGATGAACCGGTGCAGCAAAACTCACATAAAAGACATATTGTAAACATTATAAGACTCTACACCGTCTTCCTTGTTGTTCAAACTCTTTACTAGAAATTATCTAGACCTTAGAGAGACCAATTATGCAAACCAAATTTTAGCAAGCTCTATGTATTTCTTCATTAATGGGTGCAAAGTATATGATGCAAGAGCTTAAACATGAGCACAACAATTGCCAAGTATCACATTATCCAAGACATTTTATCAATTACTACATGTAGCATTTTCCGTTTCCAACCATATAAAAATGAACGAAGCAGTTTCAACCTTCGCCATGAACATTAAAAGCTAAGAACACATGTGTTCATATGAACCAGCGGAGCGTGTCTCTCTCCCACACAAGCATGTATTTATTCAGAGAATGAAAATAACAAAACAAAAATAAAAGCACACAGACGCTCCAAGTAAAGTACATAAGATGTGACCGAATAAAAATATAGTTTCAAGAGAAGGAACCCGATAATTTGTCGATGAAGAAGGGGATGCCTTGGGCATCCCCAAGCTTAGATGCTTGAGTCTTCTTGAAATATGCAAGGATGAACCACCGGGGCATCCCCAAGCTTAGACTCTTCACTCTTCTTGATCATAGTATATCATCCTCCTCTCTTGACCCTTGAAAACTTCCTCCACACCAAACTCGAAACAAACTAATTAGAGGGTTAGTGCATAATCAAAAACTCACATGTTCAGAGGTGACACAATCATTCTTAACACTTCTGGACATTGCCCAAAGCTACTGGAAGTCAATGGAACAAAGAAATCCATCCCTCATAGCAAAAGAAGCAATGCGAAATAAAAGGCAGAATCTGTCAAAACAGAACAGTCCGTAAAGACGAATTTTAAAAGGGCACCAGACTTGCTCAAATGAAAATGCTCAAATTGAATGAAAGTTGCGTACATATCCGAGGATCACTCACGTAAATTGGCATAATTTTCTGAGTTACCTACAGAGAATTAGGCCCAGATTCGTGACAGCAAGAAATCTGTTTCTGCGCAGTAATCCAAATCTAGTATTCACTTTACTATCAAAGACTTTACTTGGCACAACAATGCAACGAAACTAAGATAAGGAGAGGTTGCTACAGTAGTAAACAACTTCCAAGACACAAATATAAAACAAAGTACTGTAGCAAAATAACACATGGGTTATCTCCCAAGAAGTTCTTTCTTTATAGCCATTAAGATGGGCTCAGCAGTTTTAATGATGCACTCGCAAGAAGTAGTATTTGAAGCAAAAGAGAGCATCAAGAGGCAAATTCAAAACACATTTAAGTCTAACATGCTTCCTATGCATAGGAATCTTGTAAATAAACAAGTTCATGAAGAGCAAAGTAACAAGCATAGGAAGATAAAACAAGTGTAGCTTCAAAAATTTCAGCACATAGAGAGGTGTTTTAGTAACATGAAAATTTCTACAACCATATTTTCCTCTCTCATAATAACTTTCAGTAGCAACATGAGCAAACTCAACAATATAACTATCACATAAAGCATTCTTATCATGAGTCTCATGCATAAAATTATTACTCTCCACATAAGCATAATCAATTTTATTAGTTGTAGTGGGAGCAAATTCAACAAAGTAGCTATCATTATTATTCTCATCAAGTGTAGGAGGCATAGTATAATCACAACAAAATTTACTCTCCATAGTAGGTGGCACCAAAAGACCACTATCATTATAATCATCATAAATAGGAGGCAAAGTATCATCAAAGAAAATTTTCTCCTCAATGCTTGGGGGACTAAAAGATCATGAAAACCAGCTTCCCCAAGCTTAGAACTTTCTATATCATTATCAACAATGGTGTTCAAAGCGTTCATACTAATATTACTACCAGCATACAAATAAGATTTCATAGGTTTTTTAATTTTCGCATCAAACAATCCATGTTTTAAATCAGGAAATAGAATAAGAAGCTCATTCTTGTCCATTATGCCAAACTAGTGTAAACAAGAAACAAAAAGATGCAATTGCAGGATCTAAAAGAAATAGCTTCGAGTACTTACAACGGCGAAAATAGCTTAGTAGCCGAGATCCGGAGTGTGAGTACCTTTTACCTTTCCTCCCCGGCAATGGCGCCAGAAAATATCTTGCTGTCCACAACTGGCGCGTGGTTGACGAGGGAGGAAATCCCTGTGTAGAAGCTTTTCGTTCCCCGGCAACGGCGCCAGAAAATAGCTGGATGTCTACGGGAGCTTCTATTCTTGTAGACAGTGTTGGGCCTCCAAGAGCAGAGGTTTGTAGAACAGCAGCAAGTTTCCCTTAAGTGGATCACCCAAGGTTTATCGAACTCAGGGAGGAAGAGGTCAAAGATATCCCTCTCATGCAACCCTGCAACCACAAAGCAAGAAGTCTCTTGTGTCCCCAACACACCTAATAGGTGCACTAGTTCGGCGAAGAGATAGTGAAATACAGGTGGTATGAATAAGTATAAGCGAGTAGTAACGCAGCAAGTAGTAACGCAGTAAAACAGTAAACAAGCAGCGATAGCAGTATTTTAGGAACAAGGCCTAGGGATTACACTTTCACTAGTGGACACTCTCAACATTGATCACATAACAGAATAGATAAATGCATACTCTACACTCTCTTGTTGGATGATGAACACATTGCGTAGGATTACACGAACCCTCAATGCCGGAGTTAACAAGCTCCACAATTCAATGTTCATATTTAAATAACCTTAGAGTGCATGAAAGATCAACACGACTAAACCAAGTACTAACACAGACATGCACACTCGTCACCTTCACACTATGTAGGAGGAATAGATCACATCAATACCATCATAGCAATAGTTAACTTCATAATCTACAAGAGATCACAATCATAGCCTACGCCAAGTACTAACACGGATGCACACACTCGTCACCATTACACCGTGCGGGAGGAATAAAACTACTTTAATAACATCACTAGAGTAGCACATGGATAAATTGTGATACAAAACACATTGCAATCATAAAGGGATATAAATAAGCACTTCACTACGCCATTCATAACAGTGAATAAGTATTCTGTGAAATATAGCCTAAGAGACCCACACGGTGCACACACTAGTCACCTTTACACACGTGGGACAAGGAGTCTCCGGAGATCACATAAGTAAAATTCACTTGACTAGCATAACGACATCTAGATTACAAGCATCATCATATGAATCTCAATCATGTAAGGCAGCTCATGAGATTATTGTATTGAAGTACATAGGAGAGAGATGAACCACATAGCTACCGGTACAGCCCCGAGCCTTGATGGAGAACTACTCCCTCCTCATGGGAGACAGCAGCGTTGATGGAGATGGCGGTGGTGTCGATGGAGGAGCCTTCCAGGGGCACTTCCCCGTCCCGGCGGCGTGCCGGAACAGAGACTCCTGTCCCCCAGATCTTGGCTTCGCGATGGCGGCGGCTCTGGAAGGTTTCTCGTCCCGTGGCTTTTCCGTATCGAGGTTTTAGGTCTGGGACCTTTATATAGGCGAAGAGGCGGAGTCGGAGGGTCAACGAGGCGATGACACCATAAGGCGGCGCGGCCAGGGGGTGGGCCGCGCCGGCCTATCATCTGGGGCCTGTGTGGCCCCCCTCTGGCGACTCTCGGGTGTTCTGGATGCTTCCGGGCAAAATAGGAACCTGGGCGTTGATTTCGTCCGATTCCGAGAATATTTCGTTACTAGGATTTCTGAACCAAAAACAGAGAAAACAAGCAATCGGCACTTCGGCATCTTGTTAATAGGTTAGTTCCAGAAAATGCACGAATATGACATAAAGTGTGCCTAAAACATGTACATATCATCAATAATGTGGCATGGAACATAAGAAATTATCGATACGTCGGAGACGTATCACACGCTTGATCCGCGCATACACCGGGGAGGATGACCTTCTCAGAGTAACCCGCCACGACTTTCCTGCGGATTCTCTCAAGAGGAGAATCAAAACACTTGTGAAGATTGGCCGGGGCCAACCTGTCCCGGAGTTAATAAAAGATATCAAGACAAACGACCAGTGTCCTCCGGTAAGCGCTAGTACCTTTGTCATTCTTAACTTCTCATATTTTCGATGTGTTCTAAGTTACTCTCAATTTCTGTAACATCCCTAGTTTTCAAAATACAAAAACCTGCATGCATTCATGGCATCTTTGCATTTGTATTTATACACATAAAATGATAAGCATAATATGAAACAACTATAGCTTTATACACTAATATAAAACTCTTATTTTCCCTACCATGCTCTTTTGGGTCAAAACCTTGTTCTGTGTTGTCTAAAACAAAGCCCTAAATTTTACAAAAAGTTAGAAACTGGTTTGAACCTTTTTGGTTTCCTAAAACAAAAATTATGAAGAAAACAGTAAAAAGAAAAGGAAAAACAAAAAGAACAAAGAAAAAGAAGAGAACGGATCGGACTGACCGAACTGGGCCAGCCCAACCGCATCGGCCCACCCACGGCGGCAAACCAGCCCACACCCGAACCGCCTCTCTCTCTCTCTCTTTCCTTTCTGTTTCTCTCACCGACAGGTGGGGCCCACCCATCAGCGGGGCCCACTATCAGCGTCGTCCCAAACCTCGGATCGTGTCCGACCCGGACACTGCTGCCGCCGCCGTCGCCCTAACCCTAGATGGGCACGGATAAATCTCCGCCGTCCGAGCCCCCTCGACGTCCGTGCCCTCCCCCTATATATACCCCTGGACCCCCGCGTTCTTTTTCCCCAAGTCGCTCCCGCTGCCGCGCCGCCAGACGACGGCAATCTCTCGCCGGAGTTCCGCGCCTGCCGCCGCCTCCAGCCAAGCTTCGCCGCCGCCCTAGCCCCCCATCTGACGCGTCGCCGTCACCAATTGCATCGCCGCGCGCCGCCGCACCCCGTAGCCATCTTCGCCGCCGCCAGACACCGCCGTAGCCGCCGCGCCGTCGCCTACTGCCGCCTCGTCGACCACGTCGCCGCCGGCCAGGTAAGCCCGACCCCTTTTCCTTTTTCTTTTTTTTTTCTTCTTTTTCGCTCGCGCCGTCCGATCTAGATCCAGTGGCCCAGATTAGAAGCCAGTACCGAGTATAACTTGTAAATTCAATATAAAATTATCCACTGGGCCAAATTTTACAAATTTTATGTTTTGAGAAAGCTTACAATCTGTAGTACACGTTCATGAAATAATATAGTATAGGTACTGTGTTAGATTTCGTAGCAAAATTCAAATAGAGAAGTAGACAAGATTACACTATAAAAATTGTATACAATAATCTACTGGCCCAAATTTTATGATTTTGTACTTTCTGGAATCCTCAGATCTTGTACTTCAGCATGGAATAAGAATCGTACAACTTTGATACGTGCACAAACTTGCTTTAGTAAAATCTATTCAAATCAGTAATTTGACGATAATTCAAATTCTATAAATTATTTTTGTATATTTCCAATTGCTCTACTCTTGTATTACTGTAACCTATCCAGGGAAAATCAAGTTTATATTTTACTAACATAAATCTTGCGGTAGCTAATTAATAGGATTGTATATGTTAAGTAGATACCCAGTTAATGTTTTTCTAAATCAAATTAAATTTCCAGAAAACTTTATTAACATTGTACATATCATAGAACACCTAATACAACACCTACACCCTACATCTCTTGTGAAATTAATCGGTGCATATCATGCATGCATACATGTCTATGATTGTTCATATTGAATGTTTGTTTATTTTTGTTTTTGCTTGCTTGTTTAGATTGTGAAGGAGGTCAAGGTTACTCTTGTGATTGCTGTGATTGTGCGGGTTGCTTTGATCAAGGCAAGTGACATTCAAGTCCTATCTATTTTATATTATGCATTAGTGATTTAAACTAGAATGCATGATAGAGTTTTGTTTTCAAAAATTATGCTATGCTTATCAATCCTAGTAGTGTGTAGCCACCCATGAACCCTTGCTAGGATACTTAGTTTGCCTAGCAATAACAAAATACCACTGCAGTTTTGATTATTCTGGATTGTGAGTATTGAGAATTAAAATTAACGACTTTAATGAATCACCTGGGTGGATTGGTTGTGTGGTGGGCGGCTGCTCAGGGCTCCGACCCTGGGGAACCAGTGGCAGGTGGGTACCTGAGAGCACGCAGTTGAATAGTGGTTGCCCTAGACTGCACCTCTGGTCTTCACCAGGGGATCATGCGGGGGTTTATTATCTTTAATGGTTTTAAGCCTGTGGGTTTCACTTGTGGATGGCCACCCAGGATTAAAGAGATTAATATGTCGTCCATGTTTTAGATAGCTTCCAGTGCAACCTTATGGTATTATGGGCTCTGCCGGGATTAAGTAAGTTGTGAGGTCCAACTTGTCAGCTAGAGAGTGGGTGGAGGCGACGACCAAGGGAACGAGTCTAGCTAGTATGGTTGAAACCTTCTTCTGAAAGATCTTGTCTCATTCTTCTGAAGGGTGGGTCGTAAGGTGAAAGTGCACAACCTCTCGAGAGTTAAACCTAAGATCTTAACCGTATCCCCAGTTATGGACAATTTGAGCTTTCTAGGCAGGGAATGTACGGAAGAATCTCATCACCTTTTCTGAATGAGTTAAAATTTGAGTAGCAACTGTCGGATAGTACATGGGAGATGTAACCATGATATTGTTTATGACATCATTACAAGTTTTGTAAAATGTTTTGTTTTGAATAAAATGTAGGATAAAATTGGCTTTATGCAAATTTGCCTAAACTCCACTAGCCAAATATCATGTAGATAGTCATGCCCAAAACTGCCACCATATAAGTGTCATTTGCCAGTACATTATTGTACTGACCTCCATTCGTGGGGCTGCATATTCAAACGTGCAGGTTCATCTGAGGAGGATTAGTAGTTAGGATCTCGAGTCTACATTCCAACATGTCTGCCTGTGGCGCATGAAGATGATGGAGGCTCATTGAAGTTATTTCCATTGTGTTTGCTTTGAACATTTATATTTGAGCTAGTCAATGTGAATATGCAATTTGTAAGACTTTATTTTATCTCCTGTGGATCTACGTTGTAGTAAATTTGATACTATTGCTATGATTACTACATTTGAAATGTGTGTGCTATCAGTGATCCCGGGGATAGCACTATACACAGGTATCTTGCCTTTATTTAAAAGGTAGGGTGCTACAATTTCTTTTCCAGCTCGATACTTTGGCGGAGGAAGACTTCCGCAACATATTCAGAGTCCCGAGGAGGATCCGGAGGATGACGATGAGGAAGAGGAGCAAACACCCCGAAAGGCTGCCCCTCGACCTACTAAGCCTCCCCGCGCCAAAGCTTCCGGCTCCGAAGCCGGAGCTAGCGGCGAGGCCTCCGCCAAGAAGGCCAAAGTTGTGAAGCCACCTCCGCTGGATTCCAGGAAGGCGGAGCTTGAGCGCATTAAACTGCTGACAACAGCAGGAAAACGAGGATGGGTGACCGAGCGGAAAGGTTGACCACTAGTAAGTAATTTGACTAGAGATTAAGTGTAGTTAAAAACTAGACTTGTGAAATAACCGAAATACTAAAAATTCCGGAAAAAAATAGAAAAAACAGGAAGTGGAAAAGAATTATAAAAAAATTGGATAAAAAATAGACGAAATAGTCTTTAGTCCCGGTTGGTTCCAAACCAGGACTAAAAGTCCCTCGCCCCAACGCGCGTCCGCAACCCACGTGGAGGCCATTTAGTCCGGTTCGCAGCACAACCGGAACTAAAGGGAGGACCTTTAGTCCCGATTGCGCAATCCTAGTTGCAAAACAGGGACTAAAGGTCCTTGCAAACCTGTACTAAAACACCATATTCTACTAGTTAGGAGAACGCAAATGGTTTTATCTAGGATGATATTTAATTAGGTAACAGTCAGCCCCTAATCTAGGAGATCGTTCAAATTAAGCCTGGCCGGTGAGTACTGCATCTAACGGGTGCATGGCACTGTTGTCTGCTGATAGCCTAGCCGAAGTACCTCCTTGTAATTTTTCCTTTGTTTCTGGACCTTTCTGTAAATTCGGAGAATTAATATATCATCCCTTTCGCAAAAAAAGAAGTACCTGAAGTATTTCTTCCGCCTCACGCAATATTTATGAGTTGTAAACGAATCTTATGTTAGCAGCCGGAGGAATCTCCCTGTCTTCCACATCTGTCGGCCCTGCCTAGGTGAGCTGTAGCATGCAGAGATGTCAACATGTTCACATTTATATCACATTCTATGTTTTCACACAAGTATCGTGAAAAAACATTTACTACTTTCCCTGCAAAAAAAAAGAATAATATCATATTGATCCATCTTTTCGATTCCAACATGACATTTTATGGATATTTCTTTTTTGTTTTTACACACGTCACATATAATATTTTTCAAGTAAACTTGTTTACGAACATAAAATGTCACATGAAATTTCTTTCAATTTTTATTAACATTTTAAATTTGCAGCCAAAACAACATCTCCTGGTAGTGATGGGTAATAATGCTTGTACCTTGTTTCCCAACTAGCGTAACAGATATACTGCAAGCAAAGTTCATATATAAGAGAGCAATTCGCCGGTAAGTTCATGGGAGCTAGCCATATTGTCTCTAAAACATCAACCCACTTTACTATGCGAACTAGTTTTAAAATACCTTAGTATTGTTGGTGTGTGTCGATCTTCTAGTCGTACCAAATTTATAGGCAATGTAGACTTTTATATCACTACTTCCATCTCTCAAAAAAATTACAAATGCACAATTAATCATAGAATTCAAATCTACAAAGATGTCAATATGTTCGAATTTTACAATGTACAAACATTATATATAGATAGATAACGATTTATGATTATACAGGCCTCATGTTTATATCTTTTTATGTATACTTTTGAAAGAGTGTAAATATTGGCTCTAATCGCAAAAACTAATGGACATGCTACCTCTGAAGTGTTAAGAGCTGACATGTTCATGCGTGACTGAATTCAATTATCTGCAGGTTTGGTGAATATAACGCGACAAGACGATTCCCCGGCTGCTAGTGAATATGCTAGGAGTTGTTAACCTCCGCGTGATGGGATCTAGATTGCCGACATTGGCTGTGGGCATTTTCAAGTCGTCTATCGGATTCCATAAGACCATAAGTGTACCTTGTTTCTTGACTCAACCTATGTTTTCTGACAAAAAAAAAACAAACCACGTAGATGGAGCTTAGTGTTTTGTTTATTTGCAAGATTCCATTACATCGAGATTGCTTGTCTCATGCAGAGCAATATGGATTCTGCAGCATGCATGAAATAACATTTACGAATCACTTTCTAAAATTGCTACAACATCGGCCTTATGTCGTAAGTTTTTTTAAATAAATGAACATAGCCCCAGCTTCTGCATCCAAAGGATGCACACAACTATTTGCTTCATTAAATTATTCTCAATGCCTTACAAGGGGAATACAAAGATCAACTTGAAGCCACCTTCCCAGCGACAACTCGCTATACCTACGATCAAGAGGTGACCAAGAACAAGGCCATACTCCCTGATAATACACCAACGCACATCATCCAAAAAAGCAAAACCATGAGGGTGTGCCATTGCAGACGTCGCAGAGTTTGCAACCGCCATCTATCTCGAACCCATCTCCAAGTGAGATCAACGCATTGACCGCGCCAGGCCTGCCTTCGATGTCACCATGACGCCAGACAGCTCCACCATCCTGCACGCGTCCAGCAGTCCTCGCCCGTCTTCGATTCCCCGCAGCTCCACGCCGCTGAGAATCATCGACGACAACGTGGTAGATGAACACCACTCCACCAAGATCCACCTCTATCCAGCCGCTACTCCAAAAACGATGCTCCAAGAGGTAGCGTGATCCAGGGAGCGCCGTCATCGTCTGATCCAGGCTGGATCTTGGGTTTCCCCCGGAGCAGCACGAGTGAGTAACCGAAGACTGCGACGACGATGCCTTCAATAAGGAAGCGACGCTGAACACCACCATCGCCCGCCAATCGCCGTGGCACGGTTTTCACCGACAGCCACGAGTTCCCAACTCGGCGAGAGCAAGCGGAGAGGCCAGCCAAGATGATGCCTTCGCAAAGGAACGACGCCAATATCCGCCGCCATCATCCACCAAGAACCAAGTCAAGGCATGGTTTTCACCCCTGGCCCCTTCACCGCTGGCTCGTCGTCGACTAGATCTTCATCGCCGGAGTCGACGGGTCATGTGATCCACCACCCTAGCACCGAGCCGACCTCCTCCGGCGAAGAAAGAAGCCACCACCAGCAAACCCGGATCAGCCCGGGCATCCTCGGCGAAGCAGAGGTGCCTGAGGAAGATTGCCCGTAGGAGCACCCCACTCCGGTCGCCGCCACTCCGCTCCACCGCCACTTGAAATGGGGGGGGGGGGGGTCGCCACCGCGCCCCCGATCTCCTGGCGGAGGGAAGATTGTCATAAGTTTTGCGTTGATATATATACTTGTCGACAAATAATATCTCGTGGGGTTGCGGCATCGTTAACAGTCTTACTATCAACCATCTTAAGCTATCTCAATTGACGTGAACATTATTTCATTCATCTCCTTATGCAATAAAATGGTTCATTTATCCAGAATTGTTTTCAGTATTAATAAGGCCCTAGTAATTTGATCATATTTTTATGAGCACAGCTAAGCATATGATATCTACCCAATTTCCTGTCCAATATAATTATGAATGTGTAGAGGGCATAATAGTACCAAAGTTGACTAGGAAAATGGATTTTGGCCCTACCGGTTCTACCTATTAGAAAAGGAGAGGCCAGAACTATTTTACCGATCACTTAGCATATAGTATATATATAGTAGAAAATGATATCCAAGTTCGACAAATACAAATATGTGTATATAAAATATTGGTTCAACATGATCAAAGTTGGTGCTGGCCTGGCTCAGGAAGGTGTTCCAAATTGACATAGGCATCCCTAATGGATCTGCCGAAGATGGTATACGGGGTTTACTGAAGGCCCATGACTCGAAGCATATAAAGCCCGGAAGCCCAATTAAGCGTCAGTTTGGAAAGATAGAGTTGTATTAGGAATAATGACTTGTAACTATTACGGGACGAACTCAAAGAGTATCCCAATGTTTGTAACTTGTACATCACTAAACCCTCGGCTCCGCCTCCTATATAAGGGGGAGTCGAGGGAGAAAGAGAGGATCGATTCATTGTCAACATAACCCTAATATTCTAGCAGTTGAGTACTTTTTCGGCTGAAACCCTCGAGATCTACTTGCCCTCTACTTTCCATGA
Organism: Lolium rigidum; assembly: GCF_022539505.1. Lineage (NCBI taxonomy): Eukaryota > Viridiplantae > Streptophyta > Magnoliopsida > Poales > Poaceae > Lolium > Lolium rigidum. The sequence goes on from NC_061514.1 coordinate 340,518,489, forward strand.
AACCTTCTAGTCTACAACTTGTAGGCATTGACAACACAATCCTCGCTCTTTTTGGCGAGGAGGCTCGGGGGCTGGCGACAGGAATCGACACTTCCAAATCTTGTTGATGAGGAGGCGAGGTTTCCTCCGTTGCACGGCGAGCTTCCGAAAGAACTAAAGTATGCGACATGCTCATTGGAGCATTCACATTGGCAGTGGGTTCTTCTTCTTCCTCTTCGCCACTATCCACAAAATAATATGAGAATATTTACAAGAAATATATAAAAAAGAAAAAGGGGGCAGAGTAACTTACGAGCTAATGATGGCATCCTCATAAGGACAGAAGGCACCCTCTTTCTCGGGAGAAGCTTTCTCGGCAGGTGACCCGCTGGGTTTGGAGGTGCCGGAATCCTTGACTTCACCTCTCGTTCTATTGTTCCTTGGAGAAATAGTAGAAAGAGGAGAGCGCACTGATTCAGAAGCCTCTGATTCAGTTTCTTTCTCGGAGGAAGCCGCGGATTTGTTAGATGCAGCGACTTCACTCTGGAGACGAGTGGATTCTTGCGGGTCGTCCTGGACAATGGCTCGCTCTTCTACTTCTCCTATTTCGGGAAGGGGAGGAAGAGAAGTCAAGACTTGATGGTTCTGCAGGGACAAGTATATAGATGAATACATAAAACATAAACAATATAGAGCAGTCGAAAAAGCAAAGAGTAACTCGAAGGAAATATCATTTACCTTGGGAAGGGGGTGGCTGCCGCTGTATATGGCTCCACCCGACAAGAGGTTGGAACCTCATCTTTCTTGCTCAGTGAAGAAAAGCGTCGAATACGCTTTTCCAGGTCCTTCACAGTAAGGTCCTTGAAAATGCGGTCAACGTCTTCCTCGCCAGCATACATCCAAAGGGGGATTTTTGCGTGCCTGTAGCGGTTGCACCCTGATCCTAAGGAAGTATGCAGTAATCTGAATACCCGACAGCTCTTTGCCGTGGGTATTTTGGAGTTGGTGGATGCGTTTCATCAGAGCGTCGGTAGCCGCTTTTTCTTCGGCAGAAGCTTCGGCGTCCCAGGACCGGCGTCTGATGATTTTTGCGGCACCGTCAAAAGGAGCAATGCCGTACTCCTGATTGCCGACATATTCGTCTTTGATGTACAACCACCTCTTGTGCCATCCTTGGACGGAATCAGGGAACTTGACATCAAAATAATCTACGTCGAAGCGGACACAAATTCACACGCCGCCTACATTGTAGACAACGCTGCGAGAGTTGTTGCGCCGGAGATAGAAGATACGTTTCCACAGGCCCCAATGGGGATGGGTGATACGTCTCAAACGTATCTATAATTTCTTATGTTCCATGCTACTTTTATGATGATACTCACATGTTTTATACACACTTTATGTCATTATTATGCATTTTCCGGCACTAACCTATTGACGAGATGCCGAAGAGCCGATTCTTGTTTTCTGCTGTTTTTGGTTTCGGAAATCCTACAAAGGAAATATTCTCGAAATTGGACGAAATCAACGCCCGTGGTCTTATTTTTCCACGAAGCTTCCAGAAGACTGAAGGGATTACGAAGTGGGGCGACGGGGCGCCGACACCACAGGGCCGCGCGGCCTGGGTGGGGCCCGCGCCGCCCTATGGTGTGGGGCCCCCGCGCCGCCTCCAGCGCTGCCCTTCCGCCTACTTATAGCCTTTGTCGCGAAAACCCCAGTACCGAGAGCCACGATACGAAAAACCTTCCAGAGACGCCGCTGCCGCCAATCCCATCTCGGGGATTCAGGAGATCGCCTCCGGCACCCTGCCGGAGAGGGAAATCATCTTCCGGAGGACTCTTCATCGCCATGATCGCCTCCGGATTGATGTGTGAGTAGTTCACCCCTGGACTATGGGTCCATAGCAGTAGCTAGATGGTTGTCTTCTCCTCATTGTGCTATCATGTTAGATCTTGTGAGCTGCCTATCATGATCAAGATCATCTATTTGTAATGCTACATGTTGTGTTTGTTGGGATCCGATGAATATGGAATACTATGTCAAGTTGATTATCAATCTATCATATATGTGTTGTTTATGTTCTTGCATGCTCTCCGTTGCTACTAGAGGCTCTGGCCAAGTTGATACTTGTGACTCCAAGAGGGAGTATTTATGCTCGATAGTGGGTTCATGCCTCCATTGAATCTGGGACAGTGATAGAAAGTTCTATGGTTGTGGATGTGCTGTTGCCACTAAGCATAAAACATCAATGCTTTGTCTAAGGATATTTGTGTTGATTACATTACGCACCATACTTAATGCAATTGTCTGTTGTTTGCAACTTAATACTGGAAGGGGTTCGGATGATAACCTGAAGGTGGACTTTTTAGGCATAGATGCATGCTGGATAGCGGTCTATGTGATACGTCCCAAACGTATCTATAATTTCTTATATTCCATGCTACTTTTATGATGATACTCACATGTTTTATACACATTATATGTCATTATTATGCATTTTCCGGCACTAACCTATTGACGAGATGCCGAAGAGCCGATTGTCTGTTTTCTCGCTGTTTTTGGTTTCGTAAATCCTAGTAAGGAAATATTCTCGGAATTGGACGAAATCAACGCCCATGGTCCTATTTTTGCACGAAGCTTCCGAAGTCCGAGGGAGAGACGAAGTGGGGCCACGAGGTGGCCGGACACCAGGGCGGCGCGGCTCGGGCCTTGGCCGCGCCGGCCTGTTGTGTGGGGCCCCGTGGCGCCTCTTGACCTGCCCTTCCGCCTACTTAAATCCTCCGTCGCGAAACCCCCAAGCACGAGAGCCACGATACGGAAAACCTACGGAGACGCCGCCGCCGCCAATCCCATCTCGGGGGATTCAGGAGATCGCCTCCGGCACCCTGCCGGAAAGGGGAATCATCTCCCGGAGGTCTCTTCATCGCCATGATCGCCTCCGGATCGATGTGTGAGTAGTTCACCCCTGGACTATGGGTCCATAGCAGTAGCTAGATGGTCATCTTCTCCTCATTTTGCTATCATGTTAGATCTTGTGAGCTGCCTATCATGATCAAGATCATCTATCTGTAATCCTACATGTTGTGTTTGTTGGGATCCGATGAATATTGAATACTATGTCAAGTTGATTATCAATCTATCATATATGTTATTTATGTTCTTGCATGCTCTCCGTTGCTAGTAGAGGCTCGGCCAAGTTGATACTTGTGACTCCAAGAGGGAGTATTTATGCTCGATAGTGGGTTCATGCCTCTATTAAATCTGGGACGAGTGACGTAAAGTTCTAAGGTTGTGGATGTGCTTGTTGCCACTAGGGATAAAACATCGATGTTTTGTCCGAGGATATTTGTGTTGATTACATTACGCACCATACTTAATGCAATTGTCTCGTTGTTTACAACTTAATACTCGGAGGGGGTTCGGATGATAACCCGAAGGTGGACTTTTTAGGCATAGATGCATGCTGGATAGCGGTCTATGTACTTTGTCGTAATGCCCCGATTAAATCTCATAGTACTCATCATGATATATGTATGTGCATTGTTATGCCTTCTTTATTTGTCAATTGCCCAACCGTAATTTGTTCACCCAACATCTCGCTATCTTATGGGAGAGACAACGCTAGTGAACCGTGGACCCCGGTCCTATTCTTTACATCCGAAATACAATCCGCTGCAATTGTTCTTTACTCGTTCTTCGCAAACAACCATCATCATCCACACTATACATCTAATCCTTTGTTTACGAGCAAGCCGGTGAGATTGACAACCTCGCCGTTACGTTGGGGCAAAGTTCCGTGATTGTGTTGTGCAGGTTCCACGTTGGCGCCGGAATCCCTGGTGTTGCGCCGCACTACACTCCTCCGCCATCAACCTTCAACGTGCTTCTAGGCTCCTCCTGGTTCGATAAACCTTGGTTTCTTTCTGAGGGAAAACTTGCTACTGTACGCATCACACCTTCCTCTTGGGGTTCCCAACGGACGTGTCGACTGCACGCATCAAGCACTTTTTCTGGCGCCGTTGCCGGGGAACGAAGAAAAGTTACACCACAAAGATTTTCAACTCCCACGTCAACAGCACTTTTTCTGGCGCCGTTGCCGGGGAGATCAGGACACGCTGCAAGGGATTCTCCACTTCCAATCTCTTTACTTTGTTTTTGTCTTGCTTTGTTTTACTTTATTTACTACTTTGTTTGCTGCACTTATATCAAAAACACAAAAAAAAATTAGTTGCTAGCTTTACTTTATTTACTGTCTTGTTCTCTATATCAAAAACACAAAAAAAAAATTAGTTACTTGCATTTACTTTATTTAG